>NC_053466.1:11704615-12004615 GCF_015227805.2 Hirundo rustica | reverse complement strand
TGAGAATAACCCACAAGCCCTATAGCAAAAAATCCAAATTAGATGAGAGTTGACATGAAGTTTTAAAAAGTGCAGGAAAGCGTTTTCAAGCCTTTCGGGCTAGTTTCACACATCATTATGAAACTAAAGAGAGTAGCAAGCCCAGCTTCTAAAAAGTCATTTGCAGGTCACCTTTGAGCAGGGGCAAAGTGGAGTGGGAGGTGATGGAAGAGAACAAAGGAACTCACCATAAAGGAGCAGCTACTCGTGTGTAGATGTTGCTCAAAATGAGTTAAACCGAAAGGCCAAATCGTTTGTGAGTGCTCCCACAAGACTCACCGGAATGAAGACAACTGTCTAAAATCATTTCAGCATTTAGGATGTCAGTATGAGAAACAAATGTCCAGATTCCCCTAAGGAACCACACAGGATATTTAGGAAGTTCCACCTTAGCTTCACATTTCCTTTATCAAGCGTCACTTGGGGAAACACCACCTGTGCCAGGTGTGCTCCACCCTGACAAGGGAGGAAATGTGAATCTGTTGGTTTGTCAAGGCAACCAGCAGATGAATCTCACCAGTCCTAGCTCCTCAAATCTCAAGGAAAGCTGGCAGTACTTAGTGAGGAAGGAGGAGAATATCTGAAATTAAAGTTTCAAGAGAACCCAGGGCTGATTTCCCAGTCTGTAAGAGGTGCAGGGAGTCCTCACAGCATCTGCTAAATCAGTTTGTGGCCAAGCTCCTCACTAACAGGCCACCACTCAGTCATGGAACACTGAAGGAAAAAGAAAGGAAAAGATGGTACTTTATGGGTCTTGGGAAGGGTGCTCTGACTCTGGGACTCTCCTGTTTATTTTGTTTCAGAGCCACCAGCAGCAGCAAAGCCACAGGGCTTTTTCTGCAAGCATTAAAAAATTAACGCATCCCCCTCAAAGCCTGCTTGGTGTGGTTTTAGGGATGAGCTGTGCGGTGAGATGGGCACCACCAGCACAGGGCTCAGAACAGCCACAGGTGAGTATTTCAGAGCCAGTCAGGCAGCAGCAGCCTCACAACGCGCCATGGGCATGTCACACCACGGGACTCTCTGGAATGACAAGGTCAAACAAGGACCAGATGCATGTTCTGAGATCACTCTGTCCAGGAGGACCCAACCTCTGACCACGCTGCCACAAAAAAAAGAATAAAAGTAGCAAAAAAGTACCAATTTTACATCTGAACATACATTTGCTTTAAAACCCCCTCAGATAAATCCAGATTTTAGTAAGAGAAAGTGAAGCAATCCAGGCATTCTGCACAGTAAATGACAGCATTAGGCACAGCAAGCCTCATCACCAGTAGGAATTTCTGAAAGCCAAGCAAGCAGCTATATAATTGCTTTAAGTAAGCTCTGACTTAGGGCTGAAACTCCATTTGAATTGAGGGTGAGGGGGAGAACATCATCCCTTTAGAGAAGATCCTTCGAGACGTGTAACTGTAGAAAGGCTGGCGAATACAACATTGATTGGGAGTGAGGTAACCACAAACACCGCTGGCTCAAATGAAAAGGGATTCAGGGGCTGACCCAGAAAACAAGCCTCGTAACCACCGGGATGAAATTTTAATGACAAACACAAGAAGCTCTGCGTGCAGGCCAGATTGAATTATCTGATGTCAGGCTCGCACAAAGGGGAGCCGCTCGCAGCCACCTTCGGCTCCCAGCTCGGGTTGCACTTAATCAATCCTTGATATTCTGCCATCTCCTGGCTTCAGCCTGGGCAGCAGCGTGGGGAAAAGTGGAGAGTGCATGGAATAAGGGCATTTTTCTGTGTAGTGTACCTTTGCTTCCTCCACAGATTGATAAAGAGCTGCTCCTGAACCAGCTCAAACTGTGCCCCTATAAATCATAGCGGCAGCTGCTGGTTTAAGTCACTCTGCCCACAACCTGGATAAATTCCCTTTCAGAAAGATTAAAAAGCTCTACAGCAACTAAAACAAAAATGATTCCACTTTGCAGCAGAGTTTGAAGCAGGACACTGAAGATGACAAGATCACACCTAGCACAGCACAGATTCAAATCAATCAGTGATTCCAGGCTTGCTCCCAGATTCCCAAACACACCAACCCCAGCACTCTTGCTCTCTCCAACTAGAACTCCACTCAGCCCAACTAGAACTTAATCTGGCTCCTGCCAGAAAAAGAATTAAAGATGTTTCTATAAATACAGCAGCAACAATAGGATTGCTAAGGAGAATCTCCATCTTTATTGGATCAGGGAGAAACAGTGACAAAAGACAAGCAAAAGGCTGAGGGAATTAAGGCCTTGTCCTCAGGGTACCCAGGCTGGAAAATAGGGACAGGGAGCAGAATGAAGCCCCCATGATCCAAGGGGAAATGGCTGGCACCTAGGACACACAATTCCATGGGGGGATGGGATCCACCCCAGGGTGCTGAGGGAGCAGGGCAGAGCTCTCCCAGACACTTCCCACCCTTCCCAGCAGGGAGGTCATGGACCCTCCGCACCCAGGGAACCGAAGCCAGCCGTCATGATGCCCATCTAGGAGCTGGGCTGGAAGGAGGATCCAGGGAAATGCTGGCCTGCCAGCCTGACCTCAGTGCCAGGCCAAGTTCTGGAACAGAACATCACCAGGACAAAGTGCTGGGTCCTACCCTGGGCCACCAGCACCCCAGGGAATGCCAAAGGCCTGGGGAGGAGCGGCTGCACAAGGTGGACAAGGCCTGGGCGTGCTGGTGACAGCAGCTGGTCACCAGCCCAGGTGTGCCCAGCTGTGCAAGGGCACCTGGGCTGTCCCAGGGCAAAGCACTGGGCACTCCTGGAGCACCTCCAACCCTCTGTCCAGTTCTGGAACCCTCAGGACTAGAAGGACCTTGAGGGGCTGGAGCGTGTCCAGGGAAGGGGCTGGAGCAGGAGTGGCTGAGGGAATTCTGATCAAAAAACCTAAAAACTGAGCAGCCCTGAGCGCCCAGTGCAGCAGCCTGAGACAGAAGAAAGGTGATGGCCCAAGCCACCGGATAGAAAAACCTTGGGAAATGCCTCTCAATTCTGGATTGGCAGCATGAGGCCTTGCAAACTCACACCCAGCACAGCTCAGACACACAGGTCCCTCTGTAATCACTGACTATTCCCATGCAAAGCTGAGCACACAAGTGTTTGTGAAACAGGAGAGAGAATCATTAAATGTAACAGATAATTGGTATTTATACTGAGAGGAGAATTGACTTTGTAAACCTCAGCTATTAAATTACTTCTTCGGTACCGAAAGAACGCAACAGTTTGCTATTGATCACCAGATTCATTACACTTTTATGACAAATTTGAAAGCACAATGCCATTAAGTACAATTTTATAGGCTGGGAGAGACAGGGGAGGGTTATGGTTGGATTTTAAAAATAAAAACACAGCAAACAACAAAACCCCAACAAATTCCTCAATATCCTAAATACTTACCAAATGCACATAAAGTATTTCCCTGCACAATTTGCTGATGCCCTTGGAAGTTTTAGTTATAACTTCAAGTCTCCTTCTTTGATATTTACCATTTAACAAATTAAGAGACAAAGCAGAGTACAGGACAAGCAGTAAACAGCAAAGGACGTAATTTTTGTGTTCTAATGCTCTGAAGTCCTCATTTACTAACCAGGTAAATTCAAACAGCTGAACTCTAATTTCCTCATGCTGTTTTATCAAATACATGCTCACAGCTTCATAAAGAGATAATTCCTTTTTCAGAGAAGTGACTGGAAAGTCACTTAAGTGAACATCACTTTTTCTACAGGATACACAGATGCAAATTTCCCTCAGTGGTCTCTTACCTGCTCACCTATTTTGAGGAACCTGAATTATTTAATTGTACCACACCCCTGGTGTAAATTCACCAAGAGAATCAGGAGATACTGGAGGAATTGGAGAATCAATATGGAAAAGGCGTGTGCCGACTGTCAGAACCCAACTCCTGTAATACACCAAGCCAAAATATGGACTATTTGAGTTTAGATGCAGGATTCATAACCTTTGTTTGTGAATACTTCAGAAATGTGATTTAATCTGCATAACTCCTATCTACTGCCTGTTTGGATATAAATAAATACAATGGGGAAAATGAAGGAAAAGAGCTGGAGGTTTTGGCAGCAGCATGGAGACAACTGGATTTGCTGTCTGATAGTTTAGAGTCCTGCTCTCAGCTGCTCAAGAGCATTCAAAAGCATTTCCATGTATTAGAGTTTTCCAGGCATCTTTCTTATAACCAGTCTGTGAATTTTAAAGTATTTTAGAAGCAGTTTTCTCTAATCCCACACCATTAACATCAAGTGCTACCATACAACACTGAACTCTGGTATGTCAAGGACAATGTCCCAGCTCCCCAGGATATCATCATTTTTATTTATTCATGTGATCTCTGGAGGGTTACTAATTACTGAACCTGTGAAATCCAAACAGAACACATTAAAGCCTCACACTTACTGAGAGGATCACTGTAACCTCTTCTGAAAATTTGTGAGGCTCTTAGAATTGTATTTAAGGGTATAAACCACATGAATAGCTAATATTAAACCAACGTCCAGAAAACTTCTGTATTAGGAAAAGAGAAGTTTATCTATTCTCAGTGGGTTATTTTTCTCCCAGCTTGTCTTTTAAGTAAGAATGGAGAAAGGTAATAGTCCTTCTAAAGTTACTTCTGTGCTGTGACAAGACATCCTTGTGATTAAGAGATTTTTATGGAAAAACATCAAAAAGGGTTTTTTTTTCAGTAGATGTGTAAAATGTTTAATACATTCTGGGTGCTTCCACAGCAAAACAATAGATGGAGTTCACCAGAAAGCAGATGAGTTTTTACAGGACCACTTGTACATGAGATAACTTTTGAATAGTTATATAAAAAATTTGAACTGCTCAGATAAATTGAGATAACCATCCTTATCAGTCACTTAAGGACAGCCTGCCTGAGGAACTGCAGGTGAATCCATTCTTATGCTTCAACCAGGTGTTGCTTTTGAATTTATTAAAAGAAGCACCTGAGATTTCAGATGGTGAAGGTGGAGTGAGCCTTACACAGACTGGTAAAGATGGAGCGGGCATTGCACAGCCTGGTAAGGCTAGAGCAAGCTTTACACACTGTTAAAGGTGGAGTGAGCATTACACACTCTAGGAGATGGAATGGGCATTACACACTATACAAGGTGGAGTGGGCCTTACATGCACTGTAAAAGGTGGAGCAGGCATTATACACCCTATAGAAAATGGAATGGAGTGGGCACTACACACGCAATAGGAGATGCAGTGGGCACTGCACATTCTACACAAGGTGGAGTGGGCACTGCACACTCTACACAAGGTGGAGGGGGCACTGCACACTCTATACAAGGAGGAGTGGGCACTGCACATTCTACACAAGGTGGAGGGGGCACTGCACACTCTACACAAGGTGGAGGGGGCACTGCACACTCTACACAAGGAGGAGGGGGCACTGCACACTCTACACAAGGAGGAGAGGGCACTGCACACTCTACACAAGGTGGAGGGGGCACTGCACACTCTATACAAGGAGGAGGGGGCACTGCACACTCTACACAAGGTGGAGGGGGCACTGCACACTCTACACAAGGAGGAGTGGGCACTGCACACTCTACACAAGGAGAAGGGGGCACTGCACACTCTATACAAGGAGGAGTGGGCACTGCACACTCTACACAAGGAGGAGTGGGCACTGCACACTCTATACAAGGAGGAGTGGGCACTGCACACTCTATACAAGGAGGAGTGGGCACTGCACACTCTACACAAGGAGGAGGGGGCACTGCACACTCTGTACAAGGTGGAGGGGGCACTGCACACTCTATACAAGGTGGAGGGGGCACTGCACACTCTATACAAGGAGGAGTGGGCACTGCACACTCTACACAAGGAGGAGGGGGCACTGCACACTCTGTACAAGGTGGAGGGGGCACTGCACACTCTATACAAGGTGGAGGGGGCACTGCACACTCTATACAAGGAGGAGTGGGCACTGCACACTCTACACAAGGTGGAGGGGGCCCTGCAGCCTCTGCTGCAGGTGCAGGGGGCCCTGCCCAGCCCGGAGCTCACCCAGCCATGACCACCCCGTCGCAGCAGTGGACGTCGCACAGCACCCGGCCGGGCTCGTAGCGCAGCTGGCTCACGGCTCCCACGCGGTTCTGCAGAGAGGACACAGGGGTTGGTGCTCCCGTTCCTTCATCCACCAAAATCCGCTGCTGGGAAACTCCCAGCTTTGCTACTGCTGCTGAGAGAAGACACACCTAGCCCCAAAACCCCCCAGCAGCTTCCAGCTGGAAAAGAGAAGGTGCAAAACACAACACCAACTCTCCCCTCCTGCTCGCTGGAACCAGGTTCCCGTCTTTCCCCAGCACCTGGGTCCCTCTAAGGAAATTCCCTCTCACCTTCCAGTTGGTTTTCAGCATGTGCTCTCTGGCTCTGCAGTTTTTGAGGGCCAGCTTCCAGCAGGAATGGTCAGAGATGCTCATGTCCAACAGGTATCCCTCCTCCTGGCACAGCCGGTACCACAACACTTCGTCTTCTGCAAGGACCTTCCACGTCCTGCTGACCTAGAAATCAATGTTTATATATGGATTTCTCATAAATGTATACAGAAAAATTAGATCTAATATGAAATATTAAATAGTATCTGAAATATAAAGGTAAATTAATACGGCCTGTACTAAGATGAAAGTTCTTACTCAAACAAATATATTTGCTCATTCTTTATACACCTGAGTGTACAAAAACCCCAGACCTTTAACAAAAGGCTTGTTTTCCGTGGGTTCTTCAGGAAATAACTGAGTTTATACTCCACTAAAACTCCACATAACGTGGACACCAGTTTAGTGGCCACACTGTCAACCTGAAATATCAGTGACTGGAAAACTTTGACAGGGAAAGCAGCAAGAAAGCAATTAAGAGAGAATTTTGAGCGTAGAGCAAAAATATGAATTTATTTTCATATTTGTAGCTCAGAAACCCTCTCAGATCACAGCACCGTATCTCTGAAGTCCCACTGACAGTGCCTGATTAGGGGTATGACATTAGTGATTTATAACCTATTGTATTACAGTATGCATAAATAGGAATGAATTATTAAGTTTTTCAAGCAGCCTCAAGTTGCTGCCCATTCCAGAGAGAACAGCTTCATCACAATCAATTGTGGGCTCAGAATTAAAGATTCAAGAGGTAAGAGCCAACTTAAGTAGCTTTTTTTTCCCCTCTGTAATTCTTAATTTAAAAAAACAGACGCAACCAATGAAAGCCACAACTGGTGAAAGCAGCAATCAATTGTGCTCTGTTTCTAAAAAGATTAGAAGAACCTTCTGAGACTGACATCATTTTCAGTAAGTTACAATTAAGCGTCTAATGTTCGTTTCAGTCCCCAGATTATGCCAAGGATCCAAGCCTCCCATGGACACAAACTCTCCCAGCACCATCTCTTTATATTTATTTGCCATTTTTTCCATAGTCACACACAGAGCAAATGTTTAATATGATGAAAGAAAGGGTGATCTAAGAAACCTGGAAGTGTTTTTAAGATTTGAGATCTACAGAGAAGAGCAGTGCTCAGCTAGGAATATACAAATGCAGCAAAACGAATGTTCTTAACCACCCAGAGACCTCAGTGCAAACTGGCAGAGGGAGACAATCCCCTTCCATCCTCTGACAAAGGAAACAACCTGCACAGGGCAACAATAATGCCCTGAAATGACACAGCCAGCGCTGAGGCTTCTCCAGCAACACACACCGCCCTGGAATCAAAGTGCTGAGTGCTCCTGTCCCTAGAGGGACACACTCAGCAACTTCAAAAGCACCAAAAAGAGGCAATCCCAAACCCAAACCGTTAGGAATTTGCTCTCAATTTGATTTGAAAGTAGGATAAATATCTGTGTTATTGTTCCAAGAACACACACACAAAAAAAAAAAAAACCTCAACCCCAAAGCAGCTTTCTGCTGACACACCAAAAGAGCAGCTGTGGTGCAGGAGTGGAGCTCCCCAGGCAGAACCTCTGCCCCCTCCCTGAACAGCAGCACATTTTCCTGACAGGGACAGGCTGAGCACACGCACAGGGAAGCACAGCCAAATCAGGCCAGCTTTTGCCTTGCTCTCCAAAAGAAAAATCAAAAATAAACACACACCTTTCAGTCTGCCAAAACAGACAACATTGCACAGACCTTTCAAGTTTCAAGGTCTTAAAAGCATTTTATAAAGACAGTAAAACAAAAGAAAAGGGGGGGGAGCTACATAAAATTTCGACTGCCTTTTCAACTTTCAGGGAGAATAAAGATCCTATCCTATCCTGATTTTTTTTCAATCAAATTACAGTGAACCCTGCTGCTTTACAAGCCTGAATTTCCAAAGGGTCCCTAACCCAGCCTTTTCTCACAGCCCCAAACTCGCATGCCAATCCCTTGTAAAACCCCACTGAGCGAGGCTCAGCTGCACGAAATCACTAATAAAGAGTCTCAAGCATTTCACTTTACAGCACCACTGTGAGCTGCAGCATTAAAACCAGCCATTGGCTTCAAGTCAGCTTTATTAGATCTGCTTGACTTGGAGTTTCAGGTGAGGCCCCAAAAGCCAGGGCATTATGGCGTTATTTACATGCACCCAAACACTGGGTGCTGGAGAGGAGCTGAGATGTGCAAAGCTCTTGTTAAAACCCTTTCCAAATCTAAACTGCACAGAAACTCCAGCAAGGATCAATGACAACATCTTACAGGCTTGTATATAGATTTGGAGTCCTGAATTTAATTTTGTCTTCAGTGTTCCTATTATCTTTTTACAACTGTTCTCAGCAAAGAAAGTTTGCGTTCCCCTGAGCTCCACACAGGGACAGTTTTATATTTTATAGTTCAGCAAGTAATAATGTTCTGAAGGACTTCAAAGGCTTTTGCTGACATAGGCTTTGCTGTTTGGTTTTGCCTCTGGGGGATATTTTTCCCCCTAAAAAACCCCACCTCTTCCATCAAATCCAAAATTTCTTCTAATCCCATCTAAATCAACTGGCTCAAATCCTAATGAAGGTTTATTCATCCCTCTGCATCTGATAATGGTTTTTATTTCACTAGGTTTATTTTCTTCCCCAGACACACAAAGGCAGAGTCAAGGCTCATTTGCTGGGACCAGGGGCCTCAATTAGAACTAGCTGGACTTTGAGCTCAGTACAAAAAATAGTGCCAAGTGTTTAATCCAAAGCCATTCTGATGGAAGCTGCTCATCTTTTCTGTTCACAGCCCTGAGTACAAAATGGTTTGGGCTGGAAGGGACCTTAAAGACCACCCAGTGCCACCTCCTCCCACAGGCAGGGACACCTTCCACTGTCCCAGGCTGCTCCAACCTGGCCTTGGGCACTGCCAGGGATCCAGGGGCAGCCACAGCTGCTCTGGGCACCCTGTGCCAGGCCCTGCCCACCCTGCCAGGGAACAATTCCTGCCCAATCTCCCATCCAGCCCTGCCCTCTGGCACTGGAAGCCATTCCCTGTGTCCTGTCCCTCCAGCCCTTGTCCCCAGCCCCTCTCCAGCTCTCCTGGAGCCCCTTTAGGCCCTGCCAGGGGCTCTGAGCTCTCCCTGGAGCCTTCTCCTCTCCAGGTGAGCACCCCCAGCTCTCCCAGCCTGGCTCCAGAGCAGAGGGGCTCCAGCCCTGGGATCATCTCCTCCTCTGGATTCTCTCCAGCAGCTCCACATCCTTCTGATGTTGGGAACCCCAGGCCTGGGGCAGCTCTGCAGGTGGGGTCTCACCTGAGGGGGCAGAGGGGCAGAATCCCCCTCTCCTTTCCTGCTGCCCACGCTGGGGCTCAGCCCAGGGCAGGGATATCCTTATCCATCCATTCCCCTGCCCTCTCTGGGAATCACAAGGAGGATGGATGATGGCTTTTACCCATAAACAACCTTGATGCAACACCATGCTCAAAAAACCAAATTCAATTTTCTTTTTGTAAATGTATAAACACTAAAGCCTCAACAGCTTGACAATCCCAGAAGCCCTGGAGGCAAGCAGCTGAAAATCTTGATTTATGCACAGCAATTCATTCCTAAATTCCTAGAAACAGTCTCCCTTGCCCCAGATACATACGCAATTCCTGTGTTGGTAAACACTTCTAAACCTTCTATTAAGATGAAAACCTAACAGGTCAAGGGAATTTCTCACTCATCTGTTCAGAAACAAAACTGCCAAAATCCAGTGCTGCTGAATTCAAGCACATCCCCTCATCAGCAAGCTGAACCATAAAGGCCAGGTCCCCAGACCATGGGCAAAATTAATTTATCTACAGTATCAGCCCCAAATCACACAAGGACATTTCAGTTTGTCACATCTGTGGCGTCCCAAGGGGTTGTTTTTCCTTTCCCTCTACATCCTGACCAGGAGGAAGCAGTGACTGTCCCCAAACCTGCTCACACTCACAGGAGAGTCACTCGTGGCACAGATATTTCTGCCCATGGTCAGAACACAGTCAAAAAGTGCTCACAGGGCAAAATTCTGCACTACTCTGGCCTGTTCTGTGCTACATGAAGCCCTGGATACCCTTCTCCTTGAATTCCAAATGTGGGATATCAACAGGGAGTGGTCTGCAGGATGCTACTGAATGTCACCCCCCTACTGCAGAGCCAGCAGAGCTCAGGCACTGAGGACATTTATTTACAGGCTTTTGTATTTCCAGCGCCACACAGACAGGTTGTGGTTTACAGTGCTAAATCCAAAAATCAAAGAAAAGCCGTGTGGGAGCGAGGGAGAGGGAAATATCAAGGTGAAATTAAAGTTCTCCAGACAGTCTGTGGTGCGATTAAATCCCAGAGAGGCTCTGCAGGCAGGCTCCTTCCGTGTCAGTTGCTTACCAATTTGGCATAAAGAACTGAGCAAACAGGTTTTCTCCAACGGCACTCACACAGATAATGATGCCAATTCCACCAACTGGCCCAATTTCACTGAAATCCCAAGGCACCTTAATAAAAAAAATCTTTCTAGGATAACACCATAAAGCAGCAGGGTTTTCCATGGAACAGAAGAGGGCTCCCCCCCTTCAAAAACAAAACCATCAAGAGAAAAATGAAAATGCTATTTATTTTTATGGCTCTGCTTTTTATTTGAACACTTAAAAAGAAGCCAGCTCTGCACTTGATATTCATCTGATTGGGAAAGCCCTGTAAAACACTGGGCACTTGCTCAGCTACCTGTCAGCTGCCACAAAGGAACGATGACTTGGGGAGAGGAGAATGAGAAATGTGGAAAATTGTGTGTGTTAAAACACATCTTATGAGAACAGGTTCAAGCTAAAAAGCAAAGGGAAGGGGAGAGACATCCAGTGCAGCCCTACAGCAGCCAATCTTTTTACTATGCCATGAGGTAAACTGATCATGCCTAAGGAAGGGGGGAAAAGAGAGTGAAAGAATAACCTTAAACTAATCCATTTCAAAAATGCAACCCCGTTCCATGTCATGGGCTGTGGCCTCTACTGATGGCATATCTCTACCCCAAGGGACAGAAACGTGATCATATCTGAAAGCTTCCCTGTCCTGGATAGCATCAAAAAATACTCCTGGAGAATTCTGCCCTCCGCAAGAGCAGCCCTGCATGAGGAATTAATTTTCTTTAAACGGTCCCTGTTCCTAAAAGGCATTAGCAAGTCAAAGATTTAAGCAATAACCACTTGTAGCTACTTAACACCACAACACACTCATACTGAACGCTAAAAGCCCAATCTCCTTTCAAAGCCTGGGCCATTTGCAGAATATTTGAATTTAGTTTGCCATCCTCAACAGACCCTGTCTGTCACTTGTCAGTTTTCACACATTAACATTTTTTCCTCCACTCAAACCATGCCCTAGACTGTCTGTAACACAAAGAATGGTTTTGGTTGAATTTTTGTGAAGTTGGAAGATGTACTCTGAATGTAAGAGTTAAAGAACACCAGCCTGGAACCCTAAATAGTGCCCATAGGAGAAGCTGGAATTACATCCACAATATTCTGCTTGATGTCACAGGGTAATCAGCACTTGCCAGTTAAGTTTGCTTTGAAGACTCATTCAGAGAGGAGGTTCATCATTCAGTGTGTGAAGAAAGGAAATAAAGAGGCCCAACAGTGTGGGCTGAACAACCCTAAGCAGAATGAGGTGAGAGTGAGTGTTTCAGTTAGTGAAGTTCTGGAAGAGATGTTTACAACTACACATAAATTATGGACCACGTCTGAGTACAGACTGCTAAAAGTATCAGAAAAGAAAAATATAAACCCCTTGCAGGGCTGGGGGGAGGAAATCAAGGTCGTTTAAGAATTTAGCCTCACGTGGAAATACTACAGAGAGAAAGTTACTACTCCAGGGTCTGTGGTTCAATCCCACCCTAGAAAGTGGAGGAGCAGCTCTTGCCATGCCCTTAGCACTGCCAGGTGCTGAGTTCTAAATACTGCAAGACCTGAATCAAAAAATGCTTCAGAACACTCACTTGAATTAAAATATCTTTGTACTGCTTATTTTCAATTTTAAGGCTTCGCTGCTGCCCAAGCCACAGACGTTTTATTTAACTCTGCTCAAGTGCAGCTGTAAATCCAGCTCAGGTACCATTACACTTTCAATATTCAGCTTTGGAACTGTCTCCTGTAAGTGAAAGCACAACCAGCTGAGTTCCTTGGGCTGCTACCCCACTCCCCTACCTCGAGCTGCCTGGTTTTTCACTATTTCTGCCAGTTTTCAGTGGTATCAGAGCAGCAAACAGCCAGCAGCACTTACCTGAGCACACCTCCCCAGCTCAGCCTTGCCCAGGTACCGGAATATCTTCAGTGCCAGCTCGTAAGGCAGCTGCACATCGAAAAAAGGAACCTCATTGATTTCATTCTGGGAAGGAAAAAGGAGAATATAGCTTGTGAGGCTGGTTTATCACACAGTTTGACAGCAGGAGAAGTTACCGTGGTATGGAGAAGGAATGGTGTGTCCTCAGGGTCATCACGGCTCCATGAAAACATCAGGAGTTCTGCCTCTCTCCCCTTTCATGCCCTTCAAAGGGCAGAGAAAGGCAATACACAAGTTCTAGTAAAATAGTTTGGCTAAAGTGCCAAAAAGACCCAATAAATAAGCACTTTGAAGACATATGCCCGTTATTAATTTCACTTGCAAGATTTCAATCCCATATGATGGAAAAATGAACAACTATTTTAAATAAAATTGAATGGAGATGATGTTGGCTTCTCTCTTTACTAACATAAAAATGTCTTTTTAATATGAAATGTTCCTCCTTTAAGTGATTGAGCATCTCAAACAAAAATTTGAAGCCAAATCCATCAATTTAAGCTAGCAGCTAAATGCAGCACATAGATTTCTCCTAGATGTATTTTGTTTGGTTTAATTACATAATTACTACAACTTCTTTGCAGTAATCACAACAAGATTTATCTTCTCTCTTATCCTGCCCAGATATTCAAAATTTTTATGCTCTATAATAGAGAAGCAGCTAAATCAGCTGTTTCTGACCATTTCTATGTCACCAGTTTTGCTGTCCAGTGTTTTCTCTGGTTTTTGTCCCCCCCAAGTGCTTCTGATCACTGTCTATCAATCCTCATGCACAAAATCAGCTGCTCAGTTAGGACCCATCTCCATTGTTTGCCTTCAGAAGCTCAGGCACCCCAAAGTTGGATCATCTCCTGTCTCTTGGCACTTCCCTAACCCTGGTACCTTTGTTTCTTTGCAGGTGTCTCCTACAACTACTCCTTCTCATTCAAATCTGGGCCATTTGCAGTACCAAAGCAGAAGAGAAGGGATATCCTGGGTTTATTCAAAGCAGTTACTGGTGGAAATCACAATATAACGTGGCGGTGTGGTTTTTAAAGCAAAAGGTATTCTACACTAGGCAAGTGTTTACACAACACAAATATGGGCAACGTTCCCATCACGTCTTTTGAGCAACAAAACATCACTTCACACAGACTGGAACCTCCCACCTGTTCTAAAGTTACTTAAAGCAGGACCTGCAGCCAACCTCGCTGCTCGCCTCCCGCCTCATCCCCAATTTCCCTGCACAAACAGCTCCTCTTCCCTGCCCTGTGCCGGCTCCGCTCCCCGCCGCGGATCCGCAGGATCTGTTTTGCTTTCGTGCGCTGTAAATCCCATCCGTGTCCAACGGGGACCCCGAAGGAAAACACAACACACAACGGGAACCTCTCCACGGCCACATGCAGGCAGGCTCCGAGCTGGCCAGATGTGATCCCGCTCGGCTCCAGCAGCCTCGGGACCGTTCTGGCGCCACAGGCTGCCCGCACAAATCAGAGGAGCCGTTGGGCAGGGATTGCTAGCTCCAGGCTCACGAGCTCAGGCACGGCACCACCACGGATGTGTTCCTTCCAAATTGGACTTGACTCGTGTCCAGGCAGCAGATCCTGGGCTGGCTGGATGCACGCAGAGGTCTCGCTGCAAGGACCGAGGGCCCGCAGGCACAGCGGTGCTGACACAACGCTCAACGCCAACGGTGCTCTCAAAGAAAGGAGGGGAAAAGAGCAAAAAAACCAGCCACACGAGCTTTTTATAAACTGAGCTGCAAGAGGATTTATACCCTGCTTCAAATAAACCCAGAAGTGGCTTTTGTTTTCCTGCTTTGGTGCTGCAAAGGGCTCCGAGTTTAAATGAAGAGTAGCTGTAGCAGAGACCTACAAAGAAACAAAGGAATGGGGGTTAGGAAAGTGCCAGGAGGCAGGGGATGATCCCGATTTGGGATCTGCCTGAGGATCTGATGGCACAGCACAAACTCATACCGATTCCATCCTAATGCAATCCTAACATTAGGGGCAGATCCAGGTCTTCCCACACCCCAAAAATTCCTGCAGCTTGTCCTCAGCACAAGGAAGCAGGGATGTTAAGTCAGCACCAGTCTGTCTAAAAGTCTACTGGAATGAGTCCAAAACTCAAACACAACCAGCCCCCCTGAGACAGATTCAGGCTCCTGTGTGCTAATGGAGCACTAATTCTGTAAATGGATTAATTTGTGCCTTGCAGACAGAAATTTAATCTGTTCCTTTTAATTTTTTTAAGCAAAGAGTAATTAGTCATAGTGAGGTTACTGAGAAACAAGAAAATGGGTTTCCCCCCTAGTTTTCCTGTACTGTAAATAACATCTCTATGGCATTTAGAGGATTTACCAAAATAACTTTTATCTGGTTCAGAACTGTATTTAAGACGATTTCCAAACTAACGCCTTTATTTAAAGAATTAAAGTTTGCTTTCTTACTACACTGCCGTGTCACAAGGCAGGATATCCTTAATTACTGCACCCGCATCAAACTGCCTGAGTAAACAACAAAAATATTATTAGGGAAAAAATATATTATTTCATAGAGTCACGGAATATCTCGGGCTGGATGGGACCCTCGAGGATCATCGAGCCCAATTCCCAGCCCCGCACAGGACACCCAACAATGCCACCCTGTGCCACTACACAGGACAAGCAGATTTCAAAGGGTTAAAACTTTGTAAAAGGATGTCTAATCAGAAGCTGAGGTTATACACGAGCACACAGGAACGGAAATTCAGCGTCCCCTTTGCTCGCCGCCTCCCAGCGAGCCCTCAGCCGAGCTCCTCTCCGTGCTCCGGTACCCGGCCCCACCGCGACCCCGCGCCCGCCCTCCCCGCCTGGGGCCCGGCCTGTTCCGGGCACAACCCCAGGGAGGCTCTCGGCCCCGCGCAGCCCTACCAGGTCTCGGATCAGCTGCCCCAGCAGGTCGTCCCCATCTCCGGCCCCGTCCCCCGCGGGCTCCCCGGCGGACCGGGCGGGCGCCGGGCTGCGGCGGGCCGGGGCGCCGCCGGCCAGCAGCCCGCGGGCCAGCGCCAAGTACCCGGGCTCGGCCGGGGGCTCCCCCGGGGTCTCTCCCGACCTCTCCGGGGACTCCACCGGTGGCTCCTGAGGGGGCTCCTCCCGCCGCCGCTTCGTGCCCCCGGCCCGCTCCTCCCGCCGGCGGGGCCGCTCCCCCTCCGCCGGCACCGCGGCCATGGCGGCGGGGCCGGCCCGGCGCGGCACGGAAACCGCGCCCCGCGCCCGCGCGTTCCGCCGCCACAAGGTTCCGCCGCCGCCGGGGCCGGGGATGGGGCCGGCGCCCGGGAAGTAAGCCGGTGTCGGGGCTGTCATTTTGCGGTCCCCACACGAGAGCGGCGACGGCGGCCTGAGGGCCCGGCTTGGCTCTGGACAGCCGCGGGCGGCCGGGTTAGGCCGCGGTGGTGGTAGGGTCGGTCTGGGCTCCGGGCCCCGCTGGGACCCTTCAGCCGTGGCCGGAGACAGGGCAGGGTCCCGCCGGGCAGAGCCCCGCTAGGAGTCCTCAGCCATGGCCGGCCCCTCTGAGAGCCCTCAGCCCCCTCACAGCCATGACCGGTCCCACTGGGATCCCTTAGACCCCTCACAGCCATGGCCGGTCCCACTGGGATCCCTTAGACCCCTCACAGCCATGGCTGGCCCCCCTGAGATCCCTCAGCCCCTTCATAGCCATGACCGGTCCCATTGGGATCCCTCAGCCCCTTCACAGCCATGGCTGGTCCCACTGGGATCCCTCAGCCCCCTCACAGCCATGGCCGGTCCCTCTGAGATCCCTCAGCCCCCTCACAGCCATGGCTGGTCCCCCTGAGATCCCTCAGCCCCCTCACAGCCATGGCCGGTCCCACTGGGATCCCTTAGACCCCTCACAGCCATGGCCGGTCCCACTGGGATCCCTCAGCCCCCTCACAGCCATGGCCGGTCCCACTGGGATCCCTTAGACCCCTCACAGCCATGGCCGGTCCCACTGGGATCCCTCAGCCCCCTCACAGCCATGGCCGGTCCCACTGGGATCCCTCAGCCCCTTCACAGCCATGGCCGGTCCCACTGGGAGCCCTTAGACCCCTCACAGCCATGGCCGGTCCCACTGGGATCCCTTAGACCCCTCACAGCCATGACCGGTCCCACTGGGATCCCTCAGCCCCTTCACAGCCATGACCGGTCCCATTGGGATCCCTCAGCCCCCTCACAGCCATGACCGGTCCCACTGGGAGCCCTTAGACCCCTCACAGCCATGGCCGGTCCCCCTGAGATCCCTTAGACCCCTCACAGCCATGGCCGGTCCCACTGTGATCCCTTAGACCCCTCACAGCCATGGCTGGTCCCACTGTGATCCCTTAGACCCCTCACAGCCATGGCCGGTCCCACTGGGATCCCTCAGCCCCCTCACAGCCATGGCTGGTCCCACTGGGAGCCCTCAGACCCCTCACAGCCATGGCCGGTCCCCCTGAGAGCCCTCAGCCCCCTCACAGCCATGGCTGGTCCCACTGTGATCCCTTAGACCCCTCACAGCCATGGCCGGTCCCACTGGGATCCCTTAGACCCCTCACAGCCATGGCCGGTCCCATTGGGATCCCTCAGCCCCCTCACAGCCATGGCCGATCCCACGGGGAGAAGCCGCTCCCACAAGAGGATTTTGCCTGTGGAAATGACCACTCTGAGTGACCAATGTACCTCTCCAAGGCCATTTTTTCCTTTCTCTTGGCCACATCTGAAGCCGAGCAGGTGGGCAGGGGCTGTGCCATGCCCACCACAC
Source organism: Hirundo rustica (assembly GCF_015227805.2). Taxonomy (NCBI): domain Eukaryota; kingdom Metazoa; phylum Chordata; class Aves; order Passeriformes; family Hirundinidae; genus Hirundo; species Hirundo rustica. The sequence continues at coordinate 11,987,083 of NC_053466.1, read as the reverse complement.
GTGCTGGGAAGATGGTTTGTTGTTTGAATCACACCCACCTCCCACAGCCACCACAGCCCAAGAACTGCCGCTTTCATGGCGTTTTGGGGAGGACACGGAGTTGGCTCAGTTCCTCTCCAGTATCAACACATCTTGGTGCTCGAAGGCGGCATTCAAATGATGCTGAAACGCAGCTGCAAAGCTTCTGCTGCTTCAGCCAGTCCAGCTGCCCAGGGGAGCAGAGAGGCCACAAGTACTCAAGGCTTCAGAATGATTCCCATGGAGCTCTCAAGGAAACAGAATAGGTAAGTGATGTGTTGGTGTAAGTCGAACAGCTGGTCCTTCTAGAACAGACTGTAAAACACAGCCCTTGCTCTCAGCAGCAGCCTGTGCAGTTACCCCCACCCTGGTGTCCACCTCTACCTTCCTCACTGGCCACTTGCTGGTTTCTCACCTCTACAGCTTGTTGCTGCCTGTGCTCTATATAAAACCCAACCTGATGAACATGAACAAGTGTCCAGGAAGAGCCCAGACTACTTCATTTAGGGGAGGAACTCCTGTATGTAGAAACCCTGCAAAAGACAGGTGAGTGAAGGCTGGCCATGCCTTGGCCATTTGTGCTGGACCCCAAAAACCCTGCCCTGGGCTGGGCCCCCAGTGTGGGCAGCAGGAAAGGAGAGGGGGATTCTGCCCCTCTGCCCCCTCAGGTGAGAGCCCACCTGCAGAGCTGCCCCTGGAGTGGGGTCCCCAACAAGGGGAGAACCTGGAGCAGCTGGAGAGAATCCAGAGGAGGAGATGCTCCAAGGGCTGGAGCCCCTCTGCTCTGGAGCCAGGCTGGGAGAGCTGGGGGTGCTCACCTGGAGGGGAGAAGGCTCCAGGGAGAGCTCAGAGCCCCTGGCAGGGCCCAAAGGGGCTCCAGGAGAGCTGCAGAGGGACTGGGGACAAGGGCTGGAGGGACAGGACACAGGGAATGGCTTCCAGTGCCAGAGGGCAGGGCTGGATGGGAGATTGGGCAGGAATTGTTCCCTGGCAGGGTGGGCAGGGCCTGGCACAGGGTGCCCAGAGCAGCTTTGGCTGCCCCTGGATCCCTGGCAGTGCCCAAGGCCAGGTTGGACACTGGGGCTTGGAGCAGCCTGGGACAGTGGAAGAGGTGCCCCTGCCCAGGGCAGGGGGTGGGATGGGATGATGTTTAAGGTTATTTCCAACCCAAAACAGTCTGTGATTCCATGGCTTGTTTTCCCTACAAAACAATCACTTGGAGGGACTTAGAGGAGGGGTCTCCCATGGGTGCATATACTGCTGAGCCCGGCCATTGCTGGGACTGCAGACCAGGAGCAGCCCCTGCAGCAGGGTGTGGGGCTCTTCAGGGAGGCTGGATGGGCTGGGATGATTTGCCAGGAGGTTCGCAGCAGCTTCTCTGCAAAGCAGTGGGGAGAAACGGGCCAGTCTGGGGTGATTCCTGCCCCAGGGGAGCCCCCCGTGTCCATCCCAGGGCTGGTGTGTGCAGGGAGCCCTGCCCGGGGGTGCCAGCCCTGCTCCTGTGCCCTGGCAGCTGGGGCGGCCCCGCGGGCCCCGGGTCCGTGCCGGGGGCTGTGCGCTCCTGCCTCGGCCACCCGAAATGTGATCCGAATCCGTAATGCTGTGGGTGATGAAATCGGCTCCAGCTCTGTGTAATCCCCTCACTGCCCCCCTGCAGCTCTTCGCTGTCCCCTCCTCCAGCCCACAGTCATCTGCAGCCTCGCACTGTCCCTCTATCCCCACGCCGGCCCCTCTGTCCCCACACTGTCCCCACACTGTCCCCTCTATCCCCACATTGTCCCCTCTATCCACACAGTCCCCACACTGTCCCCTCCATCCCCATGCTATCCCCTCTATCCCACACTGTCCCACCTTCCTCACACTTCCCCTCTATTCCCAAACTGTGCCTCCATCCCCACGCTGTCCCCTCTATTCCACACTGTCCTCTATCCCCAAATTGTCCCTCCATCCCCACGATGACCTCTCTGTCCCACCTCCCCACTGTCCCCTCTATCCCACATTGTCCCCTCCATTCCCCCATGCCTACACTGTCCCATCAATATCCCACCCTGGATACCAGAATCTTCCACCACACAAGCACTGTTCCCTCCACTCCCTGTCCCACACTGTCATTCCATCCCCAGTGTCCCCGTGCTGTCCCCTCCATCCCAACACTGTCCGTCCATGCATCCATCCATGCATCCATCCATGCATCCATCCATGCATCCATCCATCCATCCATCCATCCATCCATCCATCCATCCATCCATCCATCCATCCCCATGCTGTCCCACTGAACTCCCACCCATCCGTGGATACCACAACGTCCCACCACACAAGCGCTGTTCCCCCCGCTCCCCCCGTGTCCTTCTATCCCCACACCATTACCCGCATCCCTGTGCCGTCCCCTCCATCCCCACGCTACCCCCCGTCCCCCTGCCGTCCCACCGAACTCCCGCGCCACCGCTGGACGCCGGACCGTCCCACCGCTGTCCCCCCCCTGCCCTCCACCCCCGCGCCGTCTCCTGGCTCCCCCCTCTCCGCCCGCGGCCGAGCACCGCCCCGCGGGGGATGATGTAACCCCCCGTCCCCCCCGCGTCCCGCCCGCGTCCCGCCCGCCGCACACTCGGCGGGCTCGGCGGCGAGCGGACGCAGCCATGTGCCCGTGCGCGCTGCGCGGCCCCCCCGCGCCCTGCAGCCCCTGCGGCCCCGGCCGCGCCGCCCGGCCCGAGGCCGCCGCCCGCCGGGTCGCCGCCCGCCTGCGCCGCCTGGGCGATGAGCTGGAGCAGCGGCGCAAGGCGCGGGGCCGCGGCCCCTCGGCCGCCCGCCGCCTGGCCGCCGTGGCGGGGCTGCTCTGCGCGCTCACGCCCGCGGCCGCGCTGGCCTGGCTGATCCGCAGGAGGAGCCTCTAGGGAGAGGGGCGCTGGACGGAGCGGGGAGCAGGCGGGACGCGCAACAGGTGGGAGCGGGACGGGGCGGCCGGCGGGGCTCGGCGCGGGGTCGGGAGCGGGGGCTCGGCTCGGTCCGGCCCGGCGGAGCGCGCTGTCCGCGGTACCCGCGCCTCGCCGGGCTGCGGGGGCTGATGGCGGCAGCGCACCGAGCCACGGGCTGCTCGTGCCGCCGGGTCGCGCGGATCTCTCTCCGTCTCCTATCCCTCTTCCTCTCCTTTCCCCTCTCTGTTCCTTCTCCCTGCACTGGTGGTGCCGGGTCGCACCGACCTGTCGCTCTCACCTCTCCCCCCCGTCCCCTCCATGCCCGCTTTCCCTCTCTCCTGTCCCCGTTTTCCAGGATTCCTCAAACGCCCCTTTTCCCCTTCCCCAAACTTTTCACGGCTTCCACCCCCGTGGCTCCCCTCCGCCCGCGCCCCCCGTGCTCTCGTGGGGCAGTCTGAGCTCCATGCCCGGCAGCGGTGCGGGGCAGCAGCTCAGGGCGAGCCGAGCAGGTCCGGTATTGCCCCGGCTGCCGGTCCCGAGAGCTGGAGGATGCCCCGCACGCCCGTGCCTGCCAAACCTCCAGCCTCTTTTGCGTGGAGGAACTTTCCTGTGTCCTGCCGTTCCCTGGTGAGACTTAGACCCACGGGCACCCATCGTTAAGGTCACTGGGTGGTGGAATGTCCCCACTGGGCTTTCCAGTGGGGCAGCCTGGGGCATTGGCTCTGTGTTTTTTTGGGTAATACCTTGCCCAGTGCTGGTGGTTCTCCCCGAGGGGACTGGCCAGGAAAAGCACCCAAGTCCAGTTGCTGCTGGTTCTGTGCTCGAGAGCCACTGAGCAAGTGAGCAGCAGGGAATCAGGACATTCCCGGTCCTATAACCTTCGTTGTTGTCTTCCTGGTGACAGCGCTGGGGCTTGTGGGGACAGCTTTGCACCCTCAGCCCTGGGAGCACTCAGGGATGCTGAGCATACGTGGGGTCACCTCAGGGATTTTGGGTGCTCTGTCGCATTCTTTGGGTCGTGGATTTGTTGCCACAGACATAAGGAGCGCGGGCTCCTCTTTTGGGTGCTTTGAATTGCATCATAAACACCCCCCCACCGTCTGTCTGTGTTCAGGGAACAATTTCAGTGCATGTCTAACTTTCAGCGTGCGCTGGTATCCCACCAGCTTGGAGAGCGTAGTGTGGAGGGAAAGTCAGGTTATCAGAGAGTTTAAAAATGATGTTTTCCAGCAGGTCTGTGTGTTTGCACTCTGTGTGTGCACACTGCGGGGGGCATTGTTGTCATCCAGCTGCTGTGTCTGGCGGGAGGTTCTGCTGGCCACCTTTGGAAAGCTTTCTTTGAAACAAAAACAGAGGAGAACTGTGGGGTTTTGATGAATTGAAGCCTCAGTTTCTGTAAAAGCAGGCACTGGATGGTGCCCGCAGGGCTGTGCCCAGCAAAGCCCTCAGAGGTGGTGTCAGTGGTGTGGGACTGTGGTCAGCAGCAGAGCAAACACATCTCTCCCTCCCCGTCAGTTTGTGGCAAGTTTGGTTCCAGTGTTTGGAAGCAAACCCACCCGTCTGCCTTGCTGGCCTCTCTGAGCGCAAACAGAGTTGGAATCCAAGGGGGAACAGCACTGATCTCCCTTATCTAATGTCTCAAATGTCCTTTTCTTTCTAACAAGCCAGGGAAATTCCTCCCTGCCCAGTCTGGGACTCCATCCCAAGCAGAGAAGGTGGCAGGTGAGCCGGGCTGGCAGAGGGAGCCTGTTAGCTGGCCCTGCTGATCCATGCACACACTCAGCCCAGACCTCCTGGCAATCCCACGAGGCCAGAGCTGTTTGGAGTACTCATTTTTGTGAAGGTTCATTGGGCAGACACTATTCTCTTCCCCAATCTCTTCTGCTGTTGATCCTGGAGTCCTCACTTCCATTTCTGCCCACCAGTTGCTTATAAATGGCTTTGATGAGAGGCTGTGGAACAGCCAGACCTTATCCTGGGCACCTCCGAAGCGAATTCCATGGGCAGCACCATCCTGCCCATGGCTTCAAAGGCTGCCACAGACACACAGACAGCGTTGAGCTGCCTCCAAATGCTCCTGGACACAAATACACATGTAAGGCTGAAAAGGAGCTCCTGGTGTGGGATGGGAAGCGGTTTCAGGGATGAAGGTGTGAGATGGTGACACTCTCCTGGCTGTGACACTCATGGCTGTCCCTGTGTGCAGCCTGTCCCACTCCTGCCACGCTTCTACGGCACAAGCGACCAAGCTGCAGACGAAAATACAATGCAAGCCCAGAATAATTAACTGTGTCATCTACACCTCAGTTCCTGGGTTATTCTGGCCATTAATAATCTTTGCATCCTGAGCAGTAATTTGCTTCCACCAGTGGAAGTTTCTGACAGTCTGCAGTGTCTGGGAGCTCCAGTGGCAGTGCAGTGAGCTGGGTTAGCCTTTGAGATAAGGTGAGACAGTGTTTGATTACCTCAGCAGAGTATTTCTGAACAAAGCAGGCATTTTTCTGCCGTCCTCAGAGAACTCTGCAGTGACAAAAACATTGGCCTTCAACAAGCTGGGAAGTCCAGCCTCTAACCACTTGTGATCTTGGGATTTCATGGAAAGGCTGGTAAGAGGAGAGTAACTTGTACAGTTAATGAGTGCCCTGCAGAGTCAGCCTTTGTCTCGTGATCTGGTGGTTGCAGAAGGAATAGAGAAAAGAGGAAAAGGCCAGTTTCAGCTTGGCTTATTCCTCGAGTTCCCCTCCTGCTTTTTCAAGAGGCAGCAGCATTGGCTGCTGTGAGCGTAAGCACGGCTTCTGAGGCAGAAGGTTCCCTCAGCTTGTTCCCTCAGCTCCGTGTGGCTTTACACAACAGCGCAGCTCAGGGAATAATCCCGTGCTCCAGGGAACCCCTCCTGCTCCCACAGCCCTGGGTGATGCCAGTGAGAGCAGGATTAGGGCCGCTGCCTGTGATCAACTTGCATCTGCGGACCGTGTTTGGGATTTGGGGACGGATGCTTTGCAACTGGCAGTTTTGTAATATGTAATCTGACATCACCTCGAAACATCCAACCAGGGCATGAAGTATAGTTGTCAGGTGCCAGTTTGGCATACAGTGTCACTTGTATTTCGCTCTGTTAGTTCAGGAGTGGCAGTGTATTAAAATCAAACCCTACTTCTCCCTGCCAGCTCCACCAGTCTGGTTCCGTGCCCACTGTGTTGCCAGGAATTCCCCCCACTGTTTGCTGCGAGGTTCATGCAGAGCCACTCTGTCCAAAGTCTCAGTGCAGTTAATTATCTGTATTAAAACTGGGTTGATAAGATTTCTGGAGGTGTCCCACTGAGCTGTGCAGGAGAGCAGAGCAAACGAAGGACCAGAGGCAGTGGAGATGCAGAGAGCTGGTTCTGCACCAGGACAAACATCCAGCCTCGTGCACTCCGTGTGTGTCCCTCACACAAAGAGGCAGGCTCTGTTGTTTATCCTCTTGGATCAGGGAAGAGCCAGCCCTTCCCAGTGGCAAGCATCCTGCTCAAAAAAGCCAAAGGTCCCCGCCACCCTTGCCCCAGCCTCACAGTTAAATTGAATAAAGAAAACCTTCAATGTTAACTCTCCTGATAAACAAGCATCAGAGTGTGCACAAACAAACGGCAGCCCAGCAATGGCTCATTCCACAGGTGGACTGAGGCCAAGCAGGACAGTCTTTGTGGGAGGATTGGAGCCCAAATGTATTTTTTTACTGCCTGGGTTCCGTGGTTTTCCTACATAAAGATCTCCGGGATACACAGTTCTTCCCAGTTCGTCCCTAGAGCTCTTGAACCCCCTCCCAATCGTTTTTTTTTTCAGTCTTCCGAGTTCCCCTTCCATCTCCCGCGGAGATGCTAATGAAGTGTGAGTGTACACGGATGGGGCTGCTTGGGAATTTGACAGGGCTCTTGCCCAGCCCTTGTTCCCTCATTAAGCTGCTGCTGCGAGGACGGAAGCGATCGTGCCTCCCTCGTTTAGTCCCTGCCTCCGGCGTGCCCTCAGCCATCCAAGCGCTTGGATATATTTTTCCCCTTTCAATATATCAATAACTGTTATTTTGTTTATTAGCAGTGGGACGTGTGCCAAGCGAGTGGCCCCTGTAATCCATTTAAATGGAGCAGTTCCATGCTGACACAGTAGCTGTGAGCAGAACTCCTTTTTCCAGCTGCTGCCGGAGCCGGGAGCTCAAACTCTGCTCTGGCTTTGTGCAGGTGCTGCCCGAAGGTGGCTTCTCCTCCCCTCCCTGAATAAAGATCGGTCAGAGAAGTGCTAAGAGACACAGGACCCCCTACCTGAGTCGTTTCATGCCCATCCCACTCGGCATCCATGAGAAAAGCAGCTTGGTTTTTTTGGGTAAAGCTGTGGGATAAGGCTGGAGAATTGCAGATAATTGGGAAGCGGAGCTGCCTGCGTGTGGCAAAGCACCGGGATGTGGCGAGGTTGGCTGAGGTGGTTTTGCAACCAAAGCCATTTGTTGTCTCATAACCTTATTGCTTCACTTGTGCAATGGTTGAGAACGACTTTCTGAGCAAAATCTGTCTCTCCCTAAATGCCCAGGCACAGACGGATACATCACCAAAGGGAATGTCAGTTCCCGTGAAAAAATTTCAAAGTGAATTCTTTCTTATCACTGTGTTTCCAACAGACACTGCAGTTTTCATATAGGCACTCAGCCATAATTCCTTTTATTTCATAAGGAAATGAAAATGTTGATAGTTGTGGACAGTTTGTCCCAAAGTTTCAGCCTTTTAAGAATGGCGCATAAAATAATCAATTTTTCAGCAGCTCTACAGAAGGGATATGCTGGCTCTCTTTCCAACTTACTATCCACCCCAGTACAAATGGGATGTAGTTTGGCTTTCCTCAGCCTTTTTCAGACCCAAAGTACCAAATTTTGCTCTGTCTGCTGAGTGCCTATTGTGGGAAATTTGGAGTAACTCCACTGGAGTCAATTGGGTTGCCCTGGATTTACGGTGCTGTAAATGAGATCAGAATTGGCTCAAAGTATATTCCATTAATGAGTCAGATACTGGCAATGCAGCCAATATGCACCCAGAAATGGCTTTAACACAGCCTAGGATATTCAAAATTGGTTTATTGAGAGATGGGCTCAGGGCCAGGATTCTGGGGTTCTCTTTTATTCTTTCCATGAAATTCACCTTCCTGCAGAAGGCCAGCACGAGGCTGATGCAAAACTTAAGAGCCATTTAAGCCCTTAGAATGGGGCTTGCGAGATGCATAAACGTTGTGCTGAGCTCTTTGCCTGCCCCGGAGCAGATTTATCGCTTGGAGTTCAAGATGTTCTAGGATTTATCAACTTTTACAGGTTTTTATAGATTTTCTATACGTTAAGTGACACAGAGAGACAGTTTGTAAAATACGGTGACACCACGGATGATCTGTTGCCAGCCACGGGTGGCACAGCAGGACAAGGGTTCAGAGCTTGGCAGCTGGAAGTGCTGCTACAGGAGAAATAATAAATAAGGATTAAATGGTTTTGCTGTGGAGGAAATCCTTTAATCAACTCCTGAACTCTTTATTCCAGTGTAACTCGAGTAAATATCTCACCTCTTGGAGTGGAGGCTGCCACATCCTCCTGCTTAGTACGGCGCCACAGTCACAGCCCCGGCTGTGCCCTGCTCTGGGGAATTCTGGCATCTGGTGTGGGGAGCGCAGGTGCCCAAATCCCCTCCTGGTGATGTTTCCCAGGTCTGGGGAATGCCCTGGTGCTGCCTGCCTGTCCCCGAGCGCACAGGGATGCAGGAAGGGCTGTGTCCAGGCATGCAGCTCCGGAGGCTGAGCAGGGGCGCATTCCAAGCCCTGGGCTATCCCTGACAGCTCTGCATTGGCTCCCCGTGCCCAGCTGCTGGTTTTGTGTAGCTGTCTTTGTCCCTTCCCACACGGCAAACGCCTCTCCTCCTGTTTCCCTTCTGCCAAAAAAGCCAAGCGGCTCTGCTCAGCCACCTTGGGACACTCCAGTACTTCCAGAGGGCAGGTGAGATGTGGGAGATGGAGCTTGGAGTGCAGCAGCCCTGGGATGAGGCTGGCTGCCAGCCTTGATCACAGCCACACTGGAAATGCGCTTCACCTCTGGAGGCTTCATCCCGGCCTTCCTCCTTCCAGCTATTCCCACTGCTGCCTCAGGTTCCTCAGAACTAGAAAGCAGTGCTGGCAAAGAGGGAGGGAGAGGCTGGAATTGCCACATTCCGTGCGCAGCTGGCAGGAACTGGGATAAAGCAGACGTGGTTCAGTCTTCAGCCGAGGAACCAGAGACGTTCCAGGTGGCTGGGACAGGGACAGGTCACAGCCCCGAGGCTGCCTTTGGGCTCCTGGAGTCAGGACTTGGACTGACGATTCCGTGGGGCCCTTCCCACTCGGGATCCTCTGTGGTTCTGCTCAGAGTCCGTGGCAGCAGCAGAATTCACCTCTTTCCCTGCAGGTTCAGCCCATCCCAAGGCTGTCTCCTGCTACCTTCCCGCTGGCATGACCAGGGAGGACAGCAGGAAGGGAAGGGATTCCGGAGTGAGGCAGCTCAGGGTCTGCCCCGGGGCTGCTGGCCAGCTCTGATCACGCTGTGACTTCAGAGCTGCTGCAGTTGCACCGGCAGCGGCTCCTCCCTTCTCCCAGCGGTGAAATCACCTCATCCCGCGGCCGGCTTTTTCCTCGGATCTCTCACTGTCACAGCCTGCCAGAGAGAGATCCATGGCATCTGCCCCAGCCCGGGCTATCAATAAACTGGGGGATAAACGCTGGGACATGGGAATTTCATCGCAGATGGCCCTTGGGCACCTCTCCTGCTAATTTGCACTTAGATGGGTGCCTTTCTCTGAGCACTTTATTAATTAAGGCTCGCAGCCCACCTGTGAGGCAAAGAAGTTATTAGTGCCCTCATTTTCCGGCAGAAGTGAAAGCAGTGGTTTGCCCGAGGCCACAAATCTAATCAGCGGCAGAGCCAGGAATGAGTGAGTTCTTCCAGTCTCCTGCGATACTCCGTGCACCCCACTGCCTACCTGGAACAAATGTAACGGCTTCCCTGAAAGTTCACATTTCTGTTAACGCGATGTCAATGAGGATGGAGCGCCCCAAAAGGAGCCTTGCAAGGGGGAGAGCTCCCAGAAACGTGCAGTACCCGGGGCCAAAGGCACCATCTCCTGTCTGAGCCACAAACCGTCCTCCACATAAATTCCACACCCCTTCTTGTCCGTAAATTCAGTGGGAGGGTTCAAGCATAAATTTAAAAGAAGCTTTTATTGTACCCAATGCATCAACATAATTAACACCCGACCCCATTCTTTTGCTTTCTTAGGCTGGAGCAAACCCTGTGCCCTTGGAGAAAATTGTTTCCCCTTTTCCTCCAGGGAATCCAGAGCCTGAGCAGCAGCTGTGAGGAGTGGAGAGAAAGAAAGAAGTGGGAGATGCTGGAAGTGCTTTGGGCGACGTGAGAAGGAGGATTTGCCCGGAAGGAGCTGTTCAAGGGCCCAGCAGCAAACCAGAGACACAAAACCTGCTTATATATAGAAGAATGTAACCCCTGTGTATGCAGACGTGGACGCGTGCATGCCTTGTCGAGAGCGTAAGCGACATTCCCTGTAGATCGCTGCTGCGAGCAGCCCTGCTCCTGCAGGCCGAGCCTCGGCGCTGCCGCTGGCCCTGCCGGACACCACCCGCTGCCCTGCTGCCCCGTTTATGCAGCAGGATGAGGAGGAATCTCTACACCCAGATTAGTAATGCTGAGAATTCCAAGCGTGCTGCGGCGCGGGCACGGCCCAGGCGTGGCGGGGAGCGGGTGCGGAGCAGCTCGGACAGCAGCTTGTGTGTGTAAATATTCATGCTCTGGCACCGGGGGAGAGCAGCTTTCCTACGACTTTAGTTTCTCTGGTGCTACATTTAATATTTGTCTGGGGCTAAACTGCCTCTCTTGTGGTGCTACAGTTTCCCCAAGAGGATGTTCTGAAAGGAAACGTGGGACAAGGAAAGATCTATTTTGGTTATTGATATTTATACACAAGATAGCAAAAAATAAGACTTGTTGAGAAGGTGCTATTTTTTTTTTTTTTTTTCTTTCTTTCGATCTCTGCAGAAACTAAGACAAAACAAATAATCTACCCCAGAACTTTATAAAACTCCTTTTCTTTGGAGCAGTTCTTTTTCTTTTGACGGTGTGGAGCTTGGGAAGCAGCAGGCACTGAGGTGGAAAGGACACAGGGCCCTTTCCACTGCAGTGTGCACGTCAAAGTCTGCTAGAGCAGCACTTCTGCAGCTCCAGAGCTGGGAATTCTCCTGCATGGTGATTTATTCAGTCCCAAATCCCGTGAACCAGGGAAGAAAACTCTTATCCAGACTGATCACTAGAGCAGGGGATAACAGGAGAACTTGGCCTTAGAAGTCAAAGGGCTTTTTTCAGTCTAGTACTGAGCACTTTTTTCCTTGCAGCCAAAACTACCTGTCAGATTTCGGGTACCTTCCACGTACAGCAACCTGTGCACAGTTTTTTAGAAACGTTTTTCCTACCTTCAGATGTTTGCACCAGAAAATTGACCCTGCCATGGCAGGGAGGGCATTTTCAAAGGCATAAAGGAATGTTAGAACCCGATTTCTGAAGGAAATTTGGCTCCTTGTCTTTTAAAAATACTTCCCTCCCCTCGCCCAGCCCAGGAAGAAACCGAGTGGCCGCTGTGTCCAGTCAGACCCTGCATTTTCCACTGCTGCTGCAGGAGAAATGTTTCTAAGCAATTTGAAAGCTAAATTCTCCCTTTATCAAATATTCCCCACAGTGTTTTGAGCCCCTGCACACATTTTCCTCGCTGTTATTGATCCGAGTCCATTCCCAAACAGCAGCAAGGGCTCTGCTGGAAGAGCAGATCGTTCCTAGTGAGGAGCCTTGCCCTGCCTCGGGTGATGTGCAGTGTTGGGAGGGGTGGTGTGGCTCCCTGTAGTTTGTCTGTCCATACTCTTTGGATGGTCTCAGAGCCACAGGGACCAAGGAAACATTCTCCTGCCATTTTTGGCCTGATGCTCAGTAATCCTCAGCATCCTGAACCCCCTCCCGGCTCAGTCTCCCACAGAAACAAGGACAAATTCTTCTAACAAAAGGAGGAGCCTCAGCTGATTCCTGCAGTGCTGCCAGTGCTGGGCAGAGCCTTGAAAATCCCGATTTCTGGAAATCCCTGGAGTGTGGGAGTGAAATTGTGCGTATGGAATCGCACAAGTCCCACTTGAACAGGAACCAGGGCTGTGACACTTGGCTGTAGGGGACACCCCTGCCCTGCACATCCTCCCCAGCCCTGGGACAGCCCTGGAGCTGGGTCACATCCCTCAGAGGCTCTCCCACAGATTCCTCACCTTTATCAGCTCTGAATGTAATAAACTGCTCACCTGGAATGGGCATTGTTCCATTTTCCCTGTGCACACAGCTGACACTGCCCTTGGCTCTCCTGCTGCCCAGGCTGTTGGGGGCTGCAGCATTCAGGCTGCTCCCAGTCTTTCAGTTCCCTTGGAACAGCACAGCCAAGGAAAAGGAAAGGAAGTTCTGTGCTCCCCACCTCGGGAGAGCCCCCGGATCTGTGCTCAGCCCCAGTGCAGGGACTGGCTGATCTCCCTCAGTCCCAACCCTCCGTGGACAGGCTTGTCTGTAAAAATTCCCAAACCTCAGAGCTCCCAGGGGATTGCTCTCCTCAGGGGCTCCAAACAGTCAGCAAAAAACGTTAAAAACCACTTGTCCTGCCCAGCGTGGAACAAGCACCACTATGGTGCTCCCCAAGTGGAAACCAGAGCAGGTCTGGTACCCCAAATCCTGCGTTGTTCCTGGTTTGCTTCGCTTTTGTAGTTCCCAACTGGATGTTTCGCATGAGCCGAGGGTGAAGTTTTGGAGTTTTGTAGCCAGAATTCCCTGTACAGAACTGGAATTCCTTATTTGAGGGTAGGGATTTGTCAAAGCCTTACATTTTGTGGTGTAATTGCTATCCTCCATTTTTTGACAAGGAGTGTTTTTATCCTTTCTACAAGATCTGCTTTGCCCCCGGTTGGTGTTTGCACGGAAAGGGAAGGGTGCTGTGAACTCCCTGGAAATTCCCTGTCCCCTCCTGTGGGCAGGAAACCGGCACAGTTCCCCTCTGGCCCTTTTGTTTTCTCACAGCAGCCGAGCAACCCCTGGGTTGGGTCAGCTGGGAAGGCCGGGGAGGGACAACAGAGCCCTCTCGGGTTTCAGCAGCCAGCAGAGCTATGAGCTCATAGTCTGCGCAGAGCACGGCTGGGAGGGAACTCTTCATCAATTTTTAAAGCAGTTCTCTGCCAAGACAGCTCCCAGCACAACCTGGAATTCCTTATTCCGAGGTAAAAGAGCAGCCTGGTGTGGGCTGCAGCTCAGCTCCTCTGCCACCTGCTCCAGCAGCTCCCCGGGCTGCACAGCGACTGCCGGGTTACACCAGGGCAGGGCTTGGCCCGTCACTCCACGTTCCTCTTCTCACACAGAATTCTTTTCAGCAGGCAAAAAAGCATGGAATGGCTCCAGGCCTCCTGTCACACAGCTCGGTGTGCCCAGGAGGGGCAGCACCCGGGCAAACCAGCAGATCACCCAAAGCAGGGAGCAGTCCGTGGGAAGGGGGGAATCCCATCCCGCTCCTGCTTCAGAGCAGGGAGGCAGGAACTCCTCTGTGAGCCAAGCCCATAGCTAAAGCAATTCCCGTCAACCCCAAACACTTCTCGAATCAATTTCATCCGATTTGTGAGTTTGTTTCGTTTCTAGGTCACAGTAAAAGTTACAAAGGTCTCTTAAACCCTCAGCATGAGCAGAAGCAGTTCCTGCTTGAAATCCATGACAAACTGAACTGGTTAAACTGGTGCAGTGTCTGTCCACAGGCAGCTGGAATGAGGCATTCCCAGCTGGAAAACTGCACTGCCCTGTGAAAAATGGCCCCAGTGAGGACAGAACAGCACATAATACTCCATTTTCCTACACAACATCTGTCCCTGATCTCAACAGGAGCCTGAAATGTATAGAACAGACTACCTGAGGCTCCACACCGAATCCTGGACACACATTGTCCATGTCCAACCCTCCTGGCTGCATGCAGGTGCACAGCTTTCCTTGGAGCCAGTTTGCTCCCAGCAAATTCGATTTTCAATCCAGGCTTCAAACCCAGCCTCGTTCTTGTGTAACTTTGCTGTGTGTGAGCTGAACTTTCCATCTCATAGCAACAGGTGAGGAGACTCTGGCCATGCCAATTCCAGATCCAGGGGCTGAGGGAATTGTAAACGCCATGGGAACTGGGCTTCCCTGGGAGCAGCCAGTCTGAGAGGAGGGGAAGGATCCTCACCTGCTCCTGCTGTGCATTTCTACACCACAAAATCCAAACAGGTGAATATTTTTCCCTGATGATATTTATTTGAGTGAATTTTGATGTGACTTCAGTGTCCACTCTGAGGGAATTACTCAAGTGCTTGAATTTCCCGAGGTTTTTGATATTTACAGGAAGTGACTTCGGAGCTTGATAAATACTCACTGAAAGCATCTGAGGATTAAATGGCCATTATTAGTTACACCATTATTAATCACACCTTTATTAGTTACTCCATCAGTAGTTACAGGCGGCACCAAGCAGAGCAAACCCAGCTGCAGTGGGATTTCATTCCCTGGGTTTTTACAGCATCCCTTTTCCAGTCATTCACCAGTTTATCACAAAACCTCCCATCCTGAGGCCACTGCGAATTCCCCAGTCTCTCCCAGGGGCATTGCCAAGGGGATGACAGGCAGGGAATGCCCAATTCCTGGCATTTTGCTGATCCAGTACCACTGGGATGTAACAGCAGGGGTGGAACTGTGCAAGTTTCCCCTCACCAAAGCAAGGGCAGGGCCTGTGCTCAGACTTCCTGGAGCTCCAGGAGGCTCCTGGTCCTGGCTGGATGGGGCTTCTCTCTTTTGTAAAAGGAATTTCATATGCTGAGACTCTTTGTACATATTTATAAGGAATTTATTAAAAAAAAAAAAAAAAAGGAAAAATAACTGTTCAATGGCAAAAAAAGGCTCCGCGTTTTATTTCCTCTCTCAGAGGAATTTCCTTCCACAGCCTTCCCTGTTTTCCCATGGAAATCAACAAGTTCCCAGCAGCTGTCATTGGAACTGAAGTTTCCCCTGGATGTTTTCTGGTCCAAGTGTTGTGTTCTAGGAGAAGGTAGGACCATCCTCCCAAAAACCCCCAGAACTTTAAGCATGCACACCCATGGTTTCCCTTTGATTTCCTGCCTTACCACCAAATAAAACCCCAAATTTCAAAGCAGTTTCTGTAGAGGTGGGCTCCTACTGAGCTTTTCCTACACTTCTCCAAACACATTTTCCAGGAGCATTTAGGAAAAAAAAAAAAAAAAATTGGAATGAGAAGCAGCTTTTCAAAGAGTTTGAAAGCAGAAACACCAAGCCTTGGGTTCGCTGGCACTGCAGTGACACTGAGGCCTTTCAGAAACTCCCTGCCCATGGAATCACTGATTCCCCCTCTGGTGAACATTCCAGGCTATCACACGTAACATGTTTTATGCCCAATGAAAACCTTGCTCCCTGCCATTCTGAACTCTCTCCCACCCCAAAGACAGGGAAGCTATTCCCATGGCAGAGAGCAATGAGATTCCTTGGCTTAGTTCCACTTTCCCGGGATCCATTAGACGAGAATTTGACATCACTTTGTTTTGGAAAGTAAAGCTTTTCCTTCCCTGGACCTCCCAAGGCAGGTTTGGACTCTCCCCAGCTCAGGCTCTGCTCTCAGCATTCCTCCTCAGCCACACTGAACTGTCATTCCCAAAGAAATGTGGAGCCTTAATCCTGTTCCCATCAGCTCCCTTTGCTTTAATTCCTCCCCTGTGGAGCTTCCTTCAGCACAGGCACAGCCTGGTTCCCTCAGGAGCCTCTTCCCGCTGATGGCTCAGGTGGGGCTGTCACCTTGAGCCATTTCCATGGCAATGAGCTGGGAAGATGCTGCTGCTCCTGACGGGGTGGGAGCAGAGGTGCTTTGGGGACAGGGAAAGCTCCAGAACAAACAGCAGCTCCCTCTGAGGGCTTGTGCTGCTGGAGAACCTCAGCAGAGACCTCGGCCACGGGGCTGGGGTTAATTCCTGTTAATTCCTGTCAGGGATCTCCTTTCCCAGGAGCTCCTCAGGAGCTCTGGTCTTCCCTGCTGGAGGAGCCAGGCAGGTCCTGCCTGAGGAGCACAGGGCAGAGACACCGGGTCTGTGAGATGGTCTTGGTCAGGTGCTGGATTTCCATCCAGATACACCCAACTCGACTTTAACCTCCCAGGGAAAGGAAGTGTCATTTCCAGCTCCACTGGAAGTGTCCCGCTCCCAGGGAAAGGAAGTGTCATTTCCAGCTCCACTGGAAGTGTCCCACTCCCAGGGAAAGGAAGTGTCATTTCCAGCTCCACTGGAAGTGTCCCACTCCCAGGGAAAGGAAGTGTCATTTCCAGCTCCACTGGCAGGGTCCTTCCCAAGCTCCCTGTGATTTTCCTGAAGTGACAGCACTTGCCATTTGTGGAATCAGCTGGAAAACCAGCAGCTGGGAAATGACATTTCTCCAACTGCAGCACTGGACAGGAGGTTCTGAAGCCCTGCTTGGGATGAGTTCCCAGAGAGAGGTGCTGTGTAATTCCATAAAGTCACGGATTCAGGGAATGCAGGGCCAGGTGATGTGAAGCTCCTCAGCCCAGAGCACAGCTTTGTTAGTTCAGCACGTGCAGTCACGTGTCTGGACATGCAGTGTTGGTCCACACTAAAAGCACAGGAAAATAGGAAACACCCCAGACCCTTCATAACCCCGTAAGCTCCAGAAACACCCTGGGGTTCGCCATAACACAACCCACACCTCCCCTGACTCCCAGGGTGAAGTTTCTGCCCAGCCACAACAGTTCTGTTGGCTCAGAGCTGGAAGAAGGGCTGACAACAAGACCGAGCAGGGATGCTGGTGTTTTCCAGCTGCTCCTGCTGGTCTCCTGCCGAGCTGCCCCTGTCAGTAGACCTGGAAGTGGGCGGAGGTGGTGCCGTCCTTCCAGCAGCGCAGCGTCTCCACGGTCACCGAGCGGCACAGGGGACACGTCTTCTCCCGGTCGAACCACAGGCACAGGCACTCCTCACAGAACACGTGCTGGGGACACAGGGGCTGTCACCACCTGCTGTGGCGCTCCCAGGGCGTGGGGAATGAGCCCCGGGTTGCCAAAGCCCAGGTTTATCACTTTGGGTTTTCATAGCAGCACTAGAAAAAGCATTCCGAAGGCCGACGACACCTGGGCTGAAAGGGTTTTCCAGTACTACATTTCCATCCTCAGTTCCATGAGTTACCCAAGTCCTGCTGGGCTCAATCAACCCTTCTCTTCCCCCTGCTCCTCGTATTTGCTTTATTCTGCTGTCCCAGTTTCCCCTTTTCCACAAATGTCAGTGTTCACCCGTTATCTCCCCCCCTCGTTTGCGCTGACCCCTCCCCAGTTCTGTGCAGCACACACCATCCAGTCCCAGACTGGGAGAGCAGGAAAGGCCAAGGAGGGAGCATGAGGAGCTGTGAGAGGATGAGAACTCCTCCACACACGTGGAGTCAGCAGAAATGTCACTCCTCAAAACCTCAGCTCTGCCAAGCAGATCCTAAAGCAGCTCCTCGGAGGCTTCCAGCTTGGAAACATCTTTACAGGTGCTCACAGCAAGGCTGAGAGGCACCTTTGGTGCACAGGATGGCCTCAATTTGATAACCCTGTTATCAAAAGGGAGAATTACAGATACCCAGCCCCTCAAGGGGCAGGGAAAGCTCTGCTCACTCTAGACCCAGGATCTGCAGTGCCCATTGCAGTCCCTGCCCCAGTGCCCATCCCACAGCCACAATCCAGTGATGATCCAGGGCAATAAATCTCCACCAGGAGCTGGATCAAGACCCAGCAAAGGACTTCAGAAGTTCCCAGGCTGGCTGTGCCTCTGCCCACTGCAGGAGTTCGCTGAAGGAATGCCAGCAGGGGAGTTTTGGGGTCTCACCTGGCACAGGAGGATCAGAGGTTCCCTGAACTCTGCCTGGCAAATGGCACAGATGTCTCCTGCCTCGCTGCACTGCTGGCTCGTGGCACGGACTCCATAGCTCTGTCAGGGACAGGGGCAAAAAAACAAACCCATCTCAAAGGACTGGAAGGGTAAACGTGCACAAAGATGGCTTTTGACCCCCCAATTCCCCACAGGGACACCGGGGTCCTGTCACTGTTTGGGGAAGGGGGAGCAGGGCACAGAGGGAGTCTGGAGCCCTGTGCTCCCCGTTTGCCTTTCCCTCCAGCTGACTCCATCTTTCAGGGCCTCCACTTGGGCAGCAAGGATAATGGAATTTACTGAGCTCAACAGGGAGCTGAGAGGATTAATTCAGCATCAATTGCAGGGGT
Organism: Hirundo rustica; assembly: GCF_015227805.2. NCBI lineage: Eukaryota > Metazoa > Chordata > Aves > Passeriformes > Hirundinidae > Hirundo > Hirundo rustica. The sequence continues at coordinate 11,968,761 of NC_053466.1, read as the reverse complement.
GTTTAGATGGAGGGGTTTTATTATTATTATTATAATTATTATTGTTATTATTATTAGCAAGTAGACAATAGAAGAAAGAGAACAGCAGCACCCACAGGCTGCCCACTTTCTCTTTAAATACATGGAAGGTAAATGTTGCTTCTCTCATTGTAACAGATTCCAGGGAAATAGAAGCCTGCAGAGGGAAAATGACCAGCCCTAACCCAGGGAAGAAGCAAGATAAGCTCTGACAAACTTTGATGAGGTTCTTTTCCTCTACAGTCTTTGATTTTACCCTTTGTAAGTCAGTGCAGCAGATCTGAACGGCAGCCCTGCGGAATGCAGTGCCTGGGATAATTCCTGTGCACTGCAGGGTCTCTTTCAATGTCACTGCACTTCAGGCACCACAAAGTCCTTCCCACACTCTGCACTACAAAGTTTTGTCAGCTCCTTGCAGCTGGATTAACCCACATTACACAGAGCCCCCAGTCAGACAGACCAGGAACAATGTCCCACCACAGCTGGGGCAGGGCAGATGTCAGGGAAGGTCCCTGACAGGAGCCCCCAGCTCCTCCAGCCAGGGGATAACATTGTTTTATCCTGTGGTCCTGATGCACGGAGCAATCTGCAATCCTATCATTCAGCAGGAACAAGTTTCCACCCCTGAGACTGCTCCTGTCTGTTTAACTCCTCACCTGGGGGGTGCAGAGGACCTTCAGCGCCTTCCTGACACTTCCCACACGGCCACAGATGTCAAAAGACTGCAAAAAACAAATCCCACTTTAGACAGTTTTCACAAAACCCCTGTGTGTGTGTGTGTGTGTGTGTATGTGTGTGTGAGTCCAGAAACTCGGCAAACATCCTCCAAATGGATACTCAGAGGGGAAAAGAAACGATGATGCCAAAAAAGATTTCATGGGGATCATGAAATATGTAATAAATGGGACTTGACAGTGGGGAAGGGTGGCCAGAAAAGCTCTGGGAGCAGCTGACTGCAAACTGGGGACTTGACAGGACACAGAGAGGGGCTGGCAGCAGGCTGTGCTGGGGACAACTGTCCACCCCAGTGAGAAGGGAGGGGCTAAAATGAACCGGGAAGGGAAGGGAAAGGGAAAGGGAGAGGGAGAGGGAAAGGGAAAGGGAAAGGGAAAGGGAAAGGGAAAGGGAAAGGGAAAGGGAGAGGGAGAGGGAGAGGGAGAGGGAAAGGGAAAGGGAGAGGGAAAGGGAGAGGGAAAGGGAAAAAAAAATAGCTTGAACACCTAATCCAGTCCATCATCTCTATCTTCCCTATCTGCTGGCAGAGCGCAGTGAAATACACTGAGCCAAACAAGACGTGAAAAAGTAACAGAGTGCAAGGAGCAGCCCTGCATCAGCTGGGGCTGGGGGCACAGCAGGAGCTTTTGGCTGTCACCTGAGGACAGGGGAGGCTGTGATGCTGCAGCTGCAGAGCTGGAGCAGCACTGCAAAGGCACAGAGTGGAGCTGGCTTTCTGCTGTTTGTGTTTTTGGTGAGCGTGATTGAGTGGGCTCACTGCAGGGAATGCCAATGAGCTCATCCTGCAATGGAAGCAAATGAAGGCACCAATAACGCTTCCAGTCAGCACACACAGGGCTCCCAGGCTCCTTCCAGTAATGCTTCCACTCAGCAGCCACCACCTGGGGCTGCCCACTGCCTCACCCCTTCCCTCTCCTACCAAGGACGGGGATCAGCCCTTTTCCACAGGGCAATTCCCAGCTTTTCCTGCTTGCTTTGCTTACAGCAGGACTCCAGTGCCTTTGCCCCGATGTCTCCTCTCTCCCAGCCCACATTCCCCCCTCATCTCTTTCCCTCTGGAGCTCTCTGCACCCCCAAAGTTGCGTGTTTCGGAGAGCCAACATCCATTTCTCACCCATTATTTATTGTACCAGCCATCATTTCACAACTGGGTCACACACAGGGACAGGGGGAAAATACAACCTGTACGCTCTGCCTGTGAACTCCTGGGATTTCTCCACCAAAACCAGAGGCTCATGACCACACAGTCCAGACAGAGGCACCAGCACAGCTCCCAGCAGCTCCCAGCAACCTCCTGGAAGTGCAGGGGCAGGGGACACAGCCCCAGGCGAGCCCCTGGAATTCTGCCAGGAGCACAGAAGCTCTCAGTGCCAAATTGGCTTCTGTGGTTTTTCTAATGTGGTTTGTGGCTTTGCTCATGTGGACTCCTTTGGGGATGTTTTCAGTGTCTCAGGCAAGGAGCTGGACCTGCAGCTCTGGTGACTGGAAATGGGATGGACACACCCAGGGCTCCATGCCCTGCTCCCCCTTCCCCTTCACTCCCGAGCCAAGTCCTGGTGTGCACAGGGCTGACCCAGACACAAACTTCCCAAAATGAAGCTGCTGCTCCAATCTAGACCACCCCAACACTGCCTATAAAAGCTTCACAGGACAGGAACATCTAGTGAACCCCTAAGGAACCGTTCCCACCTGTGCCAGGCCCTGAGGAGCCTCCCCTGGGCTCTCCTCCCACAGCCCCTGCCCCAGAGTTAAGCTCAGCCCTGGAGCTCTCAGCTCATGGCAGTGCTCTGAAGGTGCTGGTGTGCAGTTCAGCTGTGCCTTGCTCCACATCCTCCTGCTCTGGACACCCCAGCACTCCTCATCCTGCCCCTGAGCCTGCCCCATCGCTGTGGCTCTGCCCTGCAGCTGCTGGACTCTGTCTGACCCTGGATGGGGAGGCCTTCCCCTGCCAGCTGTGGTTTGAGCTTGGCTCCTCTTGCTCCAAGGAGCAGAATTCCCCACCAGCATCCTCCACTCCGAGGGCTTCTCCAGGTGTAAGAAATGGCACGTGGAACTGGGGAACTGCACCCCTTCTCCAGGGGCTGAGTTACTTCTGCAAGCAGGGAACCAGAAGGATCACTTGGAATCTGCTCTCGTACACCACGGTCTGCACACCTGAGCTGCCAAGCCAGGGGGGCAGGGAAGGGTGGATACTGCCGTGGGTCCAGGCAGTGGCACCTCTGAAATGCCAGCAATCCTCCCCCAGAGCACAGAGACACGAGCAGGAAAGAGCTGGGGCTGGAGGGGTGTGCAGGGAGCTGCACCGGCCTCGTGTGCTCCTGTCCTGGCACCGTGTGCTCTGCCCCTGGCTTGGTCCCAGACCTGCTGTGCCCACACCACCTCACTGGCCTGGACCTCCTTCCTCTGCCCAATCTGCTCCCAAGGACTGTAGAGCCCTCGACAGGAGGGGTTGATGACCCTGCTCCTGCACCATACAGAGCTGCACTGTAATTCAGCATTGCTCTGCTCCTCTGAGCTGTTCCCAGCTTGGATATTTTCTCTGTTGTTCGTTTTTCAGCCTGCTCCTGCAGAGCCACAGGCACAGAGGGATCTGGGATGGGGCGAGCCTGGCCCTGCTCAGAGGGGTGAACATCTGGTTTATCACAGCTTGCTGCAGCTACTGCTCTAGCCTTGGGCAGGGCTTCACACACAGCATTGGAATTACATTTATTCTGGGACTCTTCTGACTACATCACCCTCACTCATCTACACTTGTACCAACTTTGTGCTCCTGTTTTTGAGGAAACATTAATTACTCCTGTCCATCACCTGTAGCAGCCAGACCAGGAGCGAGAACGGGAGCTGCTGTATCCAGGCAGGACTTGGATGCTGCTTCCTCTCCCTGCTGCACTCGGAGCTGTGAGTGGCAGAGGAAAGCTTAGAGACAACCGTGTGAGTGTGTGCAGCCCGCCTCTGTGTGACACCTGGAGGTGTGGAGCCAGCCAGCGCCGCTCCCCGGGGACCAGCTCCCCTTCTCCTGCAGCCTCTGCAGAGAGGGATTAACAGAGCGGCAATGACTTCATGAGTCTGATGCAACCCTGGGAGCAGCCTCAGATCCTCCCCCAGCCCAGCAATGCCCCCGTGCTGCGGAGCAAAATGCCTCTGGCAGCCGGAGCAAGGCTGCAGTTTCCTGGGCAGGGACAGCCACGACCCAAAGGTGCGATTGTCCCGATTGTCCCGTAGCGCTGCTCCCCCTGCTCCTGCCACAGCTCCTGGGGATTGCTCACGAGGTGGTGCTCACCTTGCAGAGGCTGTACATGATGATCAGGATCCCACCCAGGAAGTAGCTGCTGGATGGATCGTCTCCCATGATGTATTTGTACCACAGCTGGATGGGCACCAGGGAGCGGAACAGCTGGCTCAGCTCCTCGATAATCAGATAAAACTTTCCCTGCAAGAAAACCAGGCGAGTGAGACAGGATTGTTAGCAGGAAGTCAAAAGGAGAACATTTAATTTGTGCAGGGCTGGTGTTCACTGATCACTGCACTGTTAAATGGCGCAGAGACCACGCTCGTGAGACGCAGCTTTCCCTGCAGCCCCTGAACTCTGTGCCTGGAAAGGATAAATATCCCCTCATTCCTCCACAGGGCTCTGTCACTGACCCAGCTGTGCTGCTGCATTTTGGAATTTTAAACTTTACAGCAGGTTATGGATATGCAATAAATTGTGTTCCTGGACAGCGCTGCAGAAAAACGAAGGTTAATATGGGATTAATATGATGTAAAATGTAGATGTCATTATTATTAGTGAGAAAAGAAAAGCAGCTTAGATCTCTTTGACCTTACACCCCGTCTGAAAGTACAGGGATTCAATGTAAAGTGACCCCAGTCTTCCTGACAACTTTTTAGGTAATCCCAAAGAATAAAATTAATTATGTTTGACAGCATCCTTCCCATCCCCTCAGGTGGGTGTTGGCTCTTGGGCAGCGCATAGATAAAAAAACTGGTGCTGAAAATTAAACCCTCGGGGCATTTAAAACTCAAAGGGACCAAACCTTCCTGAAGACCTCAAGGTGGGGAGGGGCAAGTGTTGAAATGCTTCTCTCTCAAAAGAGACTCCAAGAACACCCTTTGTCACCCCTCACCAAAGCCTGAATAAGTGTCTAATTTAAGGCCACCCCCAGATTGTTCTGTCCCACGCTGATAACAGGGACAGCTGGGGGCAAACCGAGCCCAGAACGATGCTTAATCCGGACTGAAAGATTTGGGTTTGTCCTGTCAAAATCCTTTTATTTGCTAAGCTCCTGGAGAAGGGGAAATTCCCCTGGAATTTTGCTGTGTTGTCCCAGTTAGCTCTGTCATCAGTGATGTCATCGCAGGCCAATCACTAATTGCTGAGGTGGGGATGGGGATGGAGTCCTGGCAGCCGGGCTGGCAGCAGCCAGCGCCCTTCCCCGGGGGCTGCGATGAGATCACTCGCAGGCCATCCTGCTGCTCCCGACAAATCCAATCCTTCCCAGAGCTCTGGCACGCTCATGAGCTCATGTCCCCCGGGACGTGAGTGAGGTCACACCAGCGGCTTCTATCGGACACGGCTGCTTCTCTGCCCTCCGCACCCCCGTCCCCATCCCCGTCCCCATCCCATCCCCGTCCCTGTTCCCATCCCCATCCACATCCTCATCCGGTCCCCATCCCCATTCCTATCCCTGTTCCCATCCCATCCCCGTCCCCATCCCCGTCCCCATCCCGACCCCGACCCCGTCCCCAACCCCGTCCCCATCCCCATCCCTGTTCCTATCCCGGTCCCCATCCCATCCCCATCCCTGTTCCCGTCCCGTCCCCATCCCTGTTCCTATCCCGGTCCCCATCCCATCCCCATCCCTGTTCCCGTCCCGTCCCCATCCCTGTTCCTATCCCCGTCCCCGTCCCCGTCCCCGTCCCCGTCCCCATCCCATCCCCATCCCCGCTCCCATCCCCATCCCGCACCCTCCCGGGCGGCACCGCAGGCAAACACGGAGCAGCAGCAACCCGGGCTCCGAAACGCCAGCAATTCATTAAATCAGCACGGAGGTCTCTCTCCAGCCCGGTGCTGAGATGCAATCATGGTTTATTTTGGGCGCTGGCGTGGCAGGAATGACAAAGCTGTCACCGTGTCCCTCCACACGGCTCTGATGAAAGCCCCCGGCAAGAAAAAGGCAGCAAACTTCTCTTTCTCGGGCTCGTCCCTCCCACCCAGCATCCTTCACGGATCCCTGCGGCCCCGGCGGCTGGGCTGGGACGGGTCACTGCTTGCTGTCCCATTGCATCAGCCAGAGCTGCTGCATCCAGCGTCCCGCGCATCCCGGCTGCAATTCTGCTCAACGCAACTTCTGCGGCACGGAAACGCGCGATGCACAGCACGGTGTGAGCAAAGGCGGGGCCGGGGCAGCGCCAGGGCACAGCCAGGCTCTGGAGGTGGCAGCGGCAGCAGGTGACAAACTTCAGTGTCCAGCCACAACCTCTCCAGCCTCCCCAGAGCCTTCACAATTCCCTTATCCAAGGCAAACCTTCACTTTCCAGGGGGAACTGCAGGGCACCAGGATTTTTTAGCAGCTAGGAGCCTGGTCAGAGCCTCCCAAGGGTGAAGTTAAGGTTTAGGGATGCATCCCTCCATGCAGCCCCTCAACGCAGCATGCACCTGACCTTTAAATGTTGGTAAATTTAGTGATTCCAGGAGGGAGGGAGCAACACAAGGGTGGCTGAGCATCACTAGAAAGTTCTGTGACTGTCAGGCATCTCAGTGCACCACACCAGCCGTTTTTTTAAACTAGGAAAAGCGCCAGAAAATCAGAAATCATTCTACAAAGGGCTGCTGCAAAAGAGAGGCCCTCCTTCTGAGCCAGAAGCTTGAAAATGAGGATTATTCCCTGTAATTTCAGCAGCAAAATGTAGATTTGTGATAGCAGCAACTTAATGCAGACAGCAGTGGGAAGCACACTCAACATACCTGTCTGCCACTTCTCAGCTCCGTTATCACTTGGCTATCTAGGTTACATTTTTCAAAGTCAAATCTTTGTCTCAAGCTGTATTTTGTCTGAAAAAAAATCAGCTAAAATATATCAGGTTTTTCTTTTTTTCCTTAAAGATTAGACCTGTGTGTTACATGAAGCACAAACATAATTATTTCTCCTGTGCATCCGACTTGGCACCACAGCTTGAAATAAGGCAAGGCCTGTCTCTGTCAGGTGACTTTTCCCACGTCACAAAAATCCGTGTAGATCTGGGAATTTTCTCAGGAACACACTGTAAAGGGATGGAAGAGCTCTCTTAAGATCAGCAGAATCCTTCTGGTGATCCTGTGAGCCAGCCCCAGTGCAGGACTGGCCGGGGCAGGAGGCAGCTGAACTGCAGAGATTAAACAGGACATTACCTGGAATGATGGCTCCTAATGAGGATGAGGGTAGAGAACAGGAGGAAGGCTCTGCTCCCACCAAGGGTTAAGCCTGACCAAGAAGAGAGGAGGGCAGTGCTTCCTCTGAGGGAGCTCTGTGGGAGCTGCTGCTGCTGCTGCTATCAAACACTTCATTAGCACACGTGGGGAAGGGCGGTGCTGGGATCTAATTTTAGCAGCTCTGCTGATGAGCCTCAGATACCACATGGTGAAATTTTGATTCCTTTTCTCAGTGCTCAGTTAAAGAACCAAGGCAGTGACTAGTGTAGAATCCCCCCGTTTTTCTGAACCTCCTTCACCACACAGAAAGATCCTTTTTATACCTCAAACCAAGCACTTATTTTGAACGAGGGGAATTCAGCGTTTTCATACAATTGCACTTTCCCTTCTGTGTGTGCAGTATTCCAGTCTGTACTGCACTGACTTTCTTGCACACCGAGCTTGTAACTCCTTGGGATTTTGTTACATCCTCACTACCTGATGGCAGAGCTGCATCTGACCCTTTCCTGCCATTTGAGCTCTGCTCAGAGGAGCACATTCCTAGAATTTCTTCAGTCCCTTTACGACATCAGCACTACAGAAACCCCTTTTTAAACCCCTTTATTTTCCTGCTGCTGGCTGACCTCAGGGACAGCTTTTCTCTGCATTTTCTAAATGAGAACCTGAGACACAGGAAGACAAAGGTCAAGGTTAGGTTGTTTTGGTGTCCAACTGAGGTGTTGGGATTAGACTTTTTATAAATCACTTCATTTTACAGATCACGTTACCATTAAAAGCTGAACCACTGACTTCAGTTTGCAGCTCTACCTGACTTCTCTGGACTCACACAGGAATCGTTTGGCAAAGTAAAGGACAGGATTTAATTCTCTGGTGCAGCACTCCAGTTGAACTTGTAGAATGTTCTTCCAGCAGCCTCTTTGTTCCCCTTGAACTTTCCAGTCGCTGCAACAGCTTTTTTCAATCCCTCTCCTTCATCCTTGGGGCTTGGTGACGGAGGGGAGAAGCCTCACAGAAAAACAACACGGAGCACTATAATTAAGAACCGAATCCCAACCCGGGCACAGCAAAGGGGGCAGGTTGCAGCAGCAGCAGCAGAGGCAGCGCTGTGCGGGCTCTTTGGCCATAAGGCTTTGCCTCAGCCTCCCCACAAGGAGCATGGAGGCACAGCAAGCGCTGACACGGCGCAGTCAGCGTGGGGGACGCAGGAGAGGCGAGAGAAGTTGCAATGAGGCAACTGCAAGGTGTGATCAGCACTCGAGGGAAGCTCCAAGTCTCACTTGTTCTGCTGCCAGCAGCATTAGGGCTTATTCTGAGACAGGGGGATGCTGGAAAAAGCTTTGGAGACCCGCTGGCAATTTGGATCAGAGGAGAGCAGGCTCTGCTGAGATTCCAGGTCATGGTGCCAATAGATCAAGTGTTGGGCAGGAGCAGTAAAACAGAGAAAATTCCCAGATTTATACAGTAAACAGCATTGTGGCATGGAGGACGCTGGTGAAAATCCATGCAGGACTAATGAGGAGTAATGTCAAGGTGGGACTAGAGGGGGAAATGAGGATTTTAGTTAGTGCACAACACTTCAGAAAATTGCATCTTCAAACAGGGAAAGCACTGAAGAGCAATGATTTTTAAGAAGTTCAGCAGCAGTGATCTGCACAGCAAGCTTAGGGAGGGGGACAGAGGAGTCCCCACTCCTCAGTACCTGCTCTTACGCTTCAGTTAGTTTTTTAATTTTGTAAATAATAACTCCTACACTTCTGACTCTGGGACAGCACATCAGCCCCAGCTGCAGCAGGGAAAAGTCTCTGCAGAACATCCTGGGGTTCCTGTGGCTCAGGAGGATCCAAGCTCACACTGCTGCCCATGAAGGGGGGATCTGTGTGTGAGTGAGCCCCTCAAAGAGGATCCAAGGTCAGAGAGGAGAGGGGAATGAGAGGATGGGAACACCCCTCCAGCCACACTGGGAGGGAAGAGCAGGAATAAATTCCATATTGCACAGACAAGGACCAGGAACACCTTTACCTGGGTATCTTTTATTAAACATCATCTATGAGCCAGCTCTGTATTTTTAGGGGACTCAAATGCTCCAAGAGCCTGTTTTTTTTTCCCTTAGGACAAAAAAAGGTGTAGTTTCAAAAGGGACATGGAAATTAATGTGCCAGGTTCCATGGCAGAGCTGTACCATCTATGGCAGGAAACGTGTGCACCTGAAGAAGATTTTTGGTCCAAGGTCCAAGTGCAGAATTTGCAATTGCTGCCACATCCAGGCCAAGTTTTCTCTGACCAGACTTGATGAGATGGTACTTTAAAAATAAGAAGCACTAATAAAACAATCAACTGGAAAAAACCACCAAGCAAATCTTTCCAAAGCTGCAGTGAGGGGCCAATGTCAGCGCTCCCCTTCTGCATTCCCACTCTCCTGGAAATGCAGACCCTGGAACTTGGCTCTGCACTGAGCATGCAGAGAAAACTTACTGAGGGCCTTTCTTATGTATCAAAATGTCCATGGTATCTTTGTCCCCTATAGGGACAGGGATACACAGATGAAAGAACTTGGGATGACGCTTTCTTTACAGTCCTGTTTGGTTTGATCTTCTTTCTCCCTCCCCCCATGTTCCACTCCATTCTCCAGCTCAGATTGCTGACAACAACATGAGGAGGGGATGGGAGGCCTGCAGGCACCTGGGATTTCCTAAGTGCAATCTTTGGCAACGGTGTCTTTTTATTATTTATTTCCTGATTTTGAATTCCACCCCCCTCAAGCTGTCAGTCCTTAGCAGCGAAAATGAAAAGCTGCCGTTGATGTGTGCACAACAATGGAAGCCTCTGCAGGCCACATGGCTCCTGCAGTTTAATTTACTTTAATTCATTTTATATTGAACCAAATGATCTTATTTGCCTTTTTTAATGGAGAGCCTTCAGCCAAGCCCCCCCTTCCAAAGGAATGATGAGCTCAGCTGTTCCTGAAACTTGTTCCCAGCTCGGTGTCACAGCCCAAGGGAAGGGAGGGAGGGAGGGAGGGACACCTCCAGCCACAGCTCTGATCCTTCTGCAAGCTCCAGAGAGCTGTGAGATCACTCTGATGCTGGGGTTTCCTTCCTTTTCCTGCTTTTCTCTCCAATTCACAAGCTCTTCTCTCCCTGCATTCCAGCCTGATTGGAGTCTCACAGCCTCTCTCGGTGCCTCTGTTTTCCAGGTTGGTTTGGAACCTGGGAAGGTCTGGGATTATTTTGTCAGATTTTCAGTCTTCCCTCGTTCTTTGGAGGAGATCTTGAGTTTCTGAGTTACTCAGGCTTGGAGAACTCTGGCTGGTTGTATCCTCGTAATAAAGCAGCTCTCATGTGTCACACCTCAAGCACCCATGATCATGGTTTTTGCCCACTGTGCAAAGACAAACGTTTTCTGCCCCTCAGTTTTAGTTTGCTTTTTCTCAGTTAAAGCATAAACTGATGCTACAAATCACATAAATTTACACATAAAATTGCCCTTCCTGTGATGGGCCATCCTAGGAAAACATGACCCAGGTGCTTTGGATGGGGGAAACTGAGTGTTCTAACCCAGATTTTTCACGTGCTCCCTTTCAGAATGAAAAGATGCAAGCAGAGTTTAGTGCTATTCACTGTTTTCATGGATGATCTTGATGGAACAGAGTAATGTACAGCTGACACTAAACTGTAAACACAATTGGAAAGAAGGATTATATTCCAAATTCATCTTGACAGACTGGAGAAATGGTCTAGAAAACAGGGAAGGAATGAAGACAGTCCAGAAGAGAATAATAAGATCTGGAATGAACAGTCTCTGAGGGAATACTCAAAATATTGTTGGTGCTCAACAGTCTCTGAGGGAATACTCAAAATATTGTTGGTGCTCTGCAGACAAGAGTGAGGGGAGATATAAAGACTAATAAATAAAAGTAAAAGCCACTCAGTGTTCAGAGAAGACCAGGATCCCGAAGAGCAGCAGGAAAAGCCAGAGTAGCTTTGCAAGTGCCTTTGAACTTCCAAAATGAGGCAAATCTGAAGAGCCAGCTCAGAGTCTGAGTACATGATGACTACAGCTCCCCACATCCCATCCATGGGCAAGTTTTAGGATCTGCTGCTGTCAGCACGAGGGGACTGCAAGGAAGCTCAGGATTAAATCCCTCTGTGCTGAACTCCAGCCCTGAGAGTGCAGCAACCTCCCCTTCAGACCCTCTATTAGGGGAGCAAGAAGATGCTGTTCTGAGTAGTTAAATTGGCACAAAAACTTCTCACTGTATATAAGTACCCATCTTGAAAAAAACAAGCTCTACCGAGTTAAATTTATATTTCTGCAGCAGCCTGTTACCATTAAGTGACAACTGCCCAGAAGTTAATAAAGCTGGGCTTCAGGCAGAAATACTTCTTGGAGGACATTGGGAGGAAGAGAGTAACTTTGTATCTGCAAAGCATTCAGACAAAAAAACTTGATAACAATTTTGGTCACAGTTAATGTGCCTAAATTGCACTAGAAGTGTTCTAAGTGAGCAAAAGCTTCTACGTAAATCCCTCACCTGTGCTGGCCTGTGCAGGCTCAGGGAAGGAGCTCAGCTGTGTGATCACCAATCACCATTTCCATGGTGCCCTTGGTTCTCCTGGAGCCCTCCCATCCCAGCTTGATCTCACCTAATTTGTTACACCAGATCTCACCCCTGGCTGCATTAATGGCTGCAGAGTGGGGGAGAGAACCAAACCCAGATCTGGTGGAGGGTGACAGCAGTCCCAGGTGCCAGGGGACAGCGAGACATCCACTACACCCTAAGACAAAAAGGGGCTTTAAAAAAGTGAGGCACACTGCTCTCCGGAAAAAGGTATTAAAAATGAAGCATCTGTGCTCTGAGTCATTACAGGCCCGTGACAGATGTGATCCCACCAGCCTCTCACTGGAGCTGCAAATAAAGCCCCCTTCTCTTTCTTCTCCCCCGACAAGGATTAATGAGTACTTGGGATGCCTCTCAGACAAGCAAGCAAAGGCTGTGAACCTTTTCCAACACTGCCATTTATCTTGGGAAGACTATTCACATCACTTCTCCCTCCCTCCCCAGCCTGGATTATGCTCTGACCCAGCACATTAATCTCCCAAAAGATAATAATAATAATAATAATAGAAGAAGGGGGAAAAAAAAGAAAAAAAAAAAGAAAAGCTGGACAATTGCCAGAAATAAATTAATAACCATCTCAGCCCTGCTGTGCAGGAACAAACTGCTCAAGTCCCCTGCCACCCATGTCATTTCTAAGCAAAACTGTTCCCAGTTTAGATACCCCCTGAAGTGCCCTGCCTGAGACTTTCAGCAATTAGTGCTGGTACCTTGCATCTACAGAGTGCCTTTCATCCCAACAGCTGCCTGGAAGTTTCTTTACTGAATGCAAATAATGCACATTGCTACATCTGCCCCTGAAATGCGGAGGAAGACACAGCATGAGAGAGCTGTAAAAGTAAAAATATATCAAAAAAGAGTTTTAAGAGAGAGAAGGCAGTGATAAACATTTAAAAGTTAGTCCAAGTCTACATACGGTTTCACGAACATTTAAGCATGTGAAGCATTCAATTGAAATATTTCTTCTCCCATGATTAGAACTGGTGCTGCCTTTTGTGGCATCAGTAGCTGCAGTTTAACCCAGTTACTTCTTTGACCCAAGTGGGAAGCCAGAGACAAATACTTGCAATTTCTTCCCAGAAAATGAAGATGTTCCTGCTTCAGAAATATGACTTTTCAGAGATTGCTCAGAAAACAAGACTTAAAGTGAGTGAGAAAAGCAGTTGCCTGGCTGCTAGCACTGTTTCCTCCTCAAGCAATGCTCACCTCGCCTCTCTGGACTTTAATCACCGCTGGTAATACCAAACCCTTGCTCAGGTGATGGCTCAAAAACCAACCCTCGATCCCCACGTGACCTTCTGCCAAAGGTTTATCAACAGATTTTAATGTTTTTATTCTTCCATGCATGTTTGGCCCTGGCACAGGGTGCCCAGAGCAGCTGTGGCTGCCCCTGGATCCCTGGCAGTGCCCAAGGCCAGGCTGGACACTGGGGCTGGAGCAGCCTGGGACCGTGGAAGCTGTCCCTGCCCAGGACAGGGGTGGCACTGGATGGGCTTTAAAACCAAAACCATTCAATGATTCTCTGATTCCATGCTGCAAACGTGTGGCAAAGGTATCAGATCATCAAAGACAAAGGTTTGTGCTTCAGGAAGAGTCTCCTACCTTTGACTTGACAGCGAGGATGATCTTGGGCAGGGCCACAACAAGGCATTTCAGGGCTATGGTGAGGTACTTCAGCACAAAGTCCGCGATGCCCACGATCCACATCAGGTCGAAGAAGTCCAGCCTGTCCAGGTTGGGTTTCAGGAAGATGAGGCTGAAAGAGACACCAAAGCTCAAATACCACTGAGGAGAAGCTTGCTCAAGCTCCTTGCATCCACTGCCGGCTAGAGAGAGCCCAGAAACTGCCCTGAACTTCAGGGGAGTTCTCAAGGCCAAGAAGAGGAAGACACACAAATCAGATCTGTGGTTCCTCTGGGCCTCCTGACTTTGCCCTTGGCCACTTCTACTGAGGTCAGCAGGTTTTCCCACAAAAGCAGGACCCAAGCACCAGTGCAGCCTGTTCTGGAACGCAGCAGTCTCCATGACCTGCCTTTCCCAGCGCAGCAGAGCCCCCGGATGTGCTGGCGGTGCCCGCGGCGCACAGGGCTGCTCCCTGGGGTCAGGGTGTCACAGCTCCTCCTGGCAAGTCCTGCTCAGAACAGTCCTGGCTCCCTGGGGAAGGGAACACCCCCACAGCCCCTGAGGCTGCTTTGCCACAGGGGCACGGTCCCTAAAGCTCCTTGTGCACTCAAAGTGGTGACAAAGGAAACTCTGCACCAGCCAGGCAGGAAGGGGAGGACTTCTGCCATGCCCTGACAGCGGCCGCTGCCTGAAGCACAACGAGAGATGGGCTCTGTCACAACTCTTACCTGAACCAAAGATCCAAAAATTAACGCCCCTTACACAATGTCATTTACTGGCCCGAACGTTTGCTGTTTAAAAAGCGTCTGGGACAGCAAAACTTCACCCAGCAACGGGCAGGAGCTGCTGGCCTGAGCAAGAATGATAACTAGACCCTACTCAGGCTGAAAAAACAGGATTCACCTTCAGGATATTTACCTGCTAAAGGCTCATGGTAGAAAGCAAAAACTTATCAGAAAAAGAAAAAAAGAAAGCAAAAAGCAAAGTAAAGTAACCAACCCAAAATGAAAAGCCTGAACATGAATTTAAAATACTCACAACACTGGCACAGCACAACAGGTAAAATTACACCCTAAAAACAGAAACAGAATCAGAGACTTTACTACTATTCATGCACTAGAAACAAGGAAAAAAAAAATAAATCAGGAAAATGAAAAATAAGCCAAAAAGAAACAAAACTGAAGCAGACATTTCTAATTTGACAAGCCTGGCTTGTGAATAGTCAAAGGTCCCCACACACCAGCCTGAGCATGACACCACTGCAGCACTCACAGGAACAGGGCTTTTCTTGGAGCTACGGCCCAGCCTGTCTACTGGTAATAAACCTTTATTTTATTTTAGATGATCTTGCGTATATTTTAACCTAGTCCCATTCATGCTTTTAACTTTGACCACCTTGCCTCAGAGATACACTGTTACCCTGTGGTGCAGAGTTCCCTTTCACACCTTCCTACCATTCCTGTTGCTTCCTCCCCACTCCCTCCCACGAGCTCCATCCCACTCCCATGGCCTGGCCTCTCCCATGCCAACCCACACACTCAAACCTTCTCAGCTCTCCCTCTTTCTCTGCTTCCTACCTGTCATTATTCCTGTCTGCTTTATAATAAGTGCTGAACCAAATCCATTAGCACGAACCTTCCTGTATTTGAGAACTAATTCAGTCAGGATTTGAAAGGCAAGGCTGTCTTAATTACCTCAGACCCACGTGCCTCCAAGCCCTGAGAACACTGAGGTAAAACTGAGATTTCCTCTCCTGTCCTACACTCCAATCTTGATACTGAAAACATCAGAGGAAGAGGAAAATCAGTGGGTCAGCTCCTCATCAGCCTCTGACAGCTGCCCTTCATGTTCAGCTGCAGTGGTCACAACAGGAATTCAGAGGTTATTTTGGAAAAGGATCCCTTGCTTTGACACCATCACACCCTGGCCCATTTATACACTGCCTGTGTCCTTTTTTGCCAGGAGCATTATCCACCGGTGACACACACATTCTTTTCCTGCACTGGAAGATGTTACAAAGATGTAACAAAGACAGCAGATCCTTTAGGCACACCCACTCTCCCACAGTGTGGGGGAAAAGTGGGCTTCCCTCTTTTCCTCCCTGGCAATTATCACCTGCTCCCATCCTGTACAACGTCCATTTTGCTCACCTGTTGTAAAGCTGCTGAGAGCTGAATGTGTAAAGCAAGTACAGGGTGTTTCCAGTGAGAAAGGCCAGGATCCAGAAGACAACCAGCACTGATCTCTTCTCCTGAGCAAGGAAAAGAAGCAGGAGTTATTTCAGCTCGAAATCTCAAGACTTGAGCTGAGTTCGACTGCTGAAAACTCCAGCCCAGGAGATGCAAATATGTATCAAAGTGTTCTGTAATTAGTTTATTTACACAGACTAAGAAGTAGTCTGCAAGGTAAAGACATAAATAAACACAAGCAGAAATGCCCCTCACTCAGGTAACCTTTCCAAAGGAAATTAGTTGAAGTAAGTTGGTGAAAATGACACCCTTACTTGCAGAATGTACCTTCAAGGTTGGGATCTTTCTTGGGACACCAAAAATCTCCTGATATTTAAAATGCAGTATGACAAGCAGATTAAAAAATGTCCATTCCACATATTGTCCTAAATTCTGAGCTGTCACCTGGCTGGAGTGACAATTCATCAAGGGGGTGTTTTATAAATAGACCCAAAGTCACTCAGTGGAAGGCTCAGCTAAATCAAATATACTCCACCACGACATGCAGCACATCTGGGTGTTATCCTAAAGCATGCAGGTTCTGGAACACTCATTTTTTGACTGAAGAAATAATTAAAGGTCAAAAGAAGTGGAAATTTTGCCTTTCAACGTATATGGAATGTTACAGACAAGCTGGATGGCAGAAGATCCTGTCCTGGGTCTTGGCCCTCAGTAACTTTGGGGAGTAAATCTTATTTCTGAGAGGAAAACACCCACCATTTTTCTTGTGAGCTGATTTATTAAGAAAGGAGGTCCCAGTTTGACAGCCAGGACTGTTGGGCAGAGATTTAAAGCAGGCAGATTAAGGGGCACACTGCTGGAAGGCCAGAGGTGCAGGGGGCAAGGCAACAGCAATCTGTTACTGTGTTGTGCCATTTGTAATTCAGTGCTGGATCACACTGATTCCACTGCTGCTGGTAGATACAAGCATGCACTTGTGCCACCCACGTAATTTTAACAAAAAAGCAATTCTAGCTTTTAGTGCTTTTAGTGCTGCTGGACTGCTCCTCCTGACACAGAAGATCAGAAGACCTGAAAAGATCTGCTGGTTTCTTTATATTCTAAGCATACTACGCACAGAGCATTATAAAGCTACCAGCAAGCAATACATCTATGAAATCTTCCAGCTCAACATCTCAAAACATTATCTGAATGCTAATAAGCTAAATCTCATTAGTGACAAGTCAAATGGGCTTCAGCATCTCTGCTGTACATGATGGAAAACCAAGGTACACAAAAGTGCTGGAATAGGCACTGCCAGGCAGAGGGAGATGCAGATTCCAGCATCCCTGACCTGTCCTCTATTTGTTTTACTATGCCATACTTTCACAAAAAAACAGGATAGAGACTTTGGGAAAGCATCAGTGGAGAGAAGCAGGAAGAAGACAGATCTGTACACATATAAATGCGTTCAGCCCTACACTGCAATCGAAGGTTCGACGCAGAGGCTCTTTTGTGCATGGAAAATGATGTTTGCTGGGAACAGAAGAAGGTAAAATGCTGGACTCACCTTCAGAGCCACCTGTTCTCGGAGCGTGGAGTTGGCGTAGGCAAAGGTGCTGGCCATGCCAATGCACACAGCAATTCCTGCAGGGAAAGGCTCTGTCAGAGAGTAACTGCTGATGCTGTTTGACTTGATGCCACAACCACCATCCCACCAGCAAGAGCCTCATCCCTCAGAACCCTTCTGTGCTACAGAGAAATCACCCATGGAAGCTCTCCCCATCTCTCCCAGAGAGAGCTCTGAGGGAGAAGCCTTGGTACCACCCTCAGCCTCACAGGAACACCAGGGAGAAATCAGCAAAGGAACAGTACTGGTCAGGACAGGAAAGAGATGGATCTGACCCAGATGAAAACAGCTTGGACTGAAATAGGGTGAATTTATCACATGCATTATCCCACGCATTGGGGTATGTTCCCCTCATGCTAGATTCCATCTGGACACTGCCACATGGACAAATGTATCAGATATCAGAGCCTGATAAAGTTTCCCAACTACTCTCTAATCACAGTTCAAAAAGGATGGATGCATCAGATATCAGAGCCTGATAAAGCCTCCCAACCACGCTCCAATCACAGTTCAAAAAGCTCCGACGAACGCTCACCGAGCTTGTGCTGGAAACAAACTTTGGCCAGGAGGATCAGGATGAAGGGAAGTCCCTTCTGCAGCCAACCAACCACAGCTTTCAGCTCGGACAGGGCCGGGGCCGGAGTGCCGGCCTGCTCCTCGGCGCTCTCCTCGGCGTGCCCGTGCCGGTCCCCGGCCATGTGCAGCAGCGAGGAGCCGCGGTGGTGGCCGTGGTGGAAGTGATGGGCCGGGGCCCGGTGGTGGAACGGGGCCCCCTCAGCCCGCCCGGGGCCCTCCTCCCTCGGGGCCGGCATCTGGATGAACACTTCCCCGCCTCCGGCCGCCGAGCCCAGCACCAGCCCCGAGGGGAAGGGAGCGGCGGAGATGGAGGCCGAGGGGATCCCGGCCAGCCCCGAGAAGAGCTGCTGAGGGGAGGAGGCCTCGGCCTTGAGGCTCTCGAACACTCCGCCCTCATCCACGCTGGCCTCCGAGCTGACCGTCTGGCTCCGGTTCCTGCGGCGGGCAGAGACTGAAGTTAAATAAAAATAAATAGAAACGGGCACGCAGAGCTTGGGTGGCGTCTTAGCCCAGCCCTGACTGCAGTGGTTCCTCAGGCACTATCACAACACCAAGGTTTCCAGATGTTGCTCCCTCTGTTTCCTGTCAGGAAGTCACAGCTGCAGAACTAGAGGCCTGTAACCAGACGCCTCAGGTAAGAACAGAGAACCTCTCCAGACCTGACTAGAACACATCAGTTCCTTCACCAAGGAATGAAGCTCCCAAACAACCTGCTCGCTTTTGGAAAAAACAAAGAAATAATACATCCAACACCAAATCCAGTATCTCCTATAATGATTTGAGTATTTAAAGAAAAACATACAAAACTTCACAGAACCTGACACAGCACCACCAAGTCGAATTCTATTATAAACAAACAAGTTAACCAAGCTAACTCAAAGCAATGACCTACCCCCAATATCCTCTCTCTTTAATTTGGGACAATCACTGCCTGCCCACTGATGAAATGCACCAGAAGACACAGAATCACCAGGGGAAGAGAAGTGTTGAGAGCTGCTTGTGTGTCCCTGACCTGACGCCAAAGTGAAGGATGATCATGGGTCCAGATAAATCCTTTTATTTTGATATTTTTGGTAAATTTGGCATTGATGTACCCAAATTACTGGGCACTGGACAGGACTGGTTCTGGCACTGATTCTTTCCTAAGCATGTTGGAATACAGCCAGATTCCAAAAAGAAAGTCTAAATATCTTTATCCTAACAGCAAAAGACAATGGGGTTTGGGGTTTTTTTCTTCATTAGAAGTCAATACAAGGAAAGTTTAGGTGAGAGGGAACAATGCAGGTAACAAGTAGAAAGATCACCAGGCAGTAAATGCCTGACAGACAGCAAAAACTTCTCTAACCTGCAAAAGGATAAATAAATAAACCACAGCAAGAGGCAAAGCCCACAAACAAGGCATGTTGCAGAGCTTTGGTCCCTCCTGATTTGAATCCTGGGAGATCTCTAACTTTAGGAATAGCAGTTACAAGTTGAGACACAACACCCAGGGCCCTCAACCCTCTCTTCCCCATGGGGCCCAAAGCCTCCCCAGGCACTCACAGGGCACTGAGCTCTGCCTTTCACCTCCCTCTGGGGACACCTTCAAAGCTCTCTGGCCAAACCTTCCCACTAAGCAAACTCCTAATAATGCTTTTTATAGCTGCACCCCATTGCCACTGTACCTCCACAGGCTCCTGCAAGGAATCAAGACAACATGACATTGCACACCTCTCTCTGGTCCAAAATATTCATCAGCCACGTCTTTAAATTCACACCTAACGTTATAATTCAGGGATGTATGCACGGCTTAGGGCTGGGAATGTAACAAACAGCCTGGGAGGAAGCCAGTGTTACAAATACGGACACAACTATTGCTTGGAATAATATTACCAGGATACAGGAGTGCGCTTTCAGCAGGAAGGAATTAATCTGTGACATGTTTATAAACAAACAAGGTTTGTTTGTTGAAATTGTGAGGCTGCTGAAGTCAACAGAAGTGAAGACCAGTAGCAACAGCGTTTCCCTCTACAGTCAGAAAAACTTCGGCCTCTGTCCCTGACTATGTATTTACCTTGTTAAAAATCAGAAGCATCATGCAGAAAAAACTGAAGATGGCATTCTTTACCCCTGAAATTAAGAATAGTACCATGCTAATGATGGCCATGACACGAAGCTTCAACTCTAATTGCAAAACCAGTACAGAAAATAAAATATTAACTAATGATCTTTCACTTATAATCTCAGCTCAAACAGAGCAATGAAATTCATTAGTTTCATCATTGTCTTGGAGTAATTAGATTAGTCTCTTCTTTAGGAATAAAAGTAAAAAAAGTCATACTCTGACTCTGGGAAAGCACCAGGGAATATGTAGTACCAGAACAACAACAGTGGCAAGGCTCCCTTGCTGATGTTATAATTACAGAAACAAATTAGAGGTATTCTACTTCTAAATACTCACATACATGAAGATACACACAGACTCTGGGAAGAGTAAAGGGTCCCCCAAACTCTTTATAAAACACTAAGTCAGAGAAGCTGGGAGCTTCAGACCAGCAGACTTTTTAAACAGCTCAGTAAGAGAAGTGTAAATGGTTCCTGTTCACACAGGTCAATCAATCCTTGCACACTGACAGAGCTCAGGGTCCCCACAGGTCTGGGCCATGAATCCAACCCCTCCTCCAGAGATGCACACATCCTGCCCATGCTCAGCCAGCTGTCTGCCAGCTGTGCCATCCTGGATCATCCTGAAACACTGTGCTTCCAGCAATCAGTAACTGACAGGAAGGAGAAAAGTAAACTTGTCTCTAGAATCCCCCGACTGGAGCAGAAAGCCTGGCCACAACACATGCACAGGAATTTGATGCCTTTCTCTTCATCTTCTAAAACAGCCCCTACTCTTAAATCAGAACACTCCTCTTGGGAGAGGAACATGGAGGAAAGAAGAAGAGGAAGGATTTACCTTTCAGGAGGCACGGTGTCAGTGTTGCTGCTGTGCCGCCTCTGCATTTTCCTCAGCACCCTAAAACACAGCACGCTCAACATGAACCCTGTGGCTCAGCAAATCCCAGTGTGGCTACTGGCACAGGCCCTGGGGGCAGAGGGCTGTGGGACCCGCTCAGCTGGGGACATGGCTGGCAGGAACCATTCGCTCCTGTGACAGAGCACCTCCAGCTCCCATTTGTTTCTCAGTACGCTTGAAGAGACAACGTTGAATGGCAAAGGGGGGCACAGAGGTGTCCAGGCTGGGCAGGAATCAGCCAGGTCCCCTTCTGCAGGAAGTGGCAGTCACCAGGAGGGATGGCATGTCCCGGCAGGGAACATGGGGACATCTAGCAGTGGCTCTCGATGTGACGTGTGACCCAACAGATGCTTGGGGAATGAGATCCCGTCTTCCTTTCCTGCAGGAACTTTGCAAAGCAAAACTGAGAGGGAGGAAGAAAATGAAAATGTGTAAACATTTTAAATGAAAAAAATACAATTACCTCATCACAATATTCTTTTAAACAAGCAACTCATTCATTTTAATGTACAGAAATTCCATTTGCAAAGTCTCAACAATAGCCCCAGAGTACAATAGCTACTTAATAAAACGTAAAAACCAAGATCTAAATACTCTTGAGCATAAAAAGCTGTAACATTATTCATAACACGATACATAAATGCGTAGCCCATGTGTAAAGGCACGATGGCTCTGGGAAGGTTTGCCAGCTGTCTCAAAGCACAGTACCTGAACAACAGCTTTATCCAGAGGTGAAAGGTGCCACCTCGAGAGAGGTGGAAGCCCAAGAGCGTGCAGACATTCACAGATGGAGCACTTCAGACAGTCCAGATTTCAAACTCATCCCAGGTCCTTCAAGCCCGTGACTGTCAGCACCTGGCCCCAGCGTCACACAGGCCCACCTGGAGGAAGCACACACAGAGAGCAATTTTCAGCACAGCACAAAGAGTTTTACCTCCTCATCTCCCTGGGAAAGGCAGAGAGGTGCAGGAACCCTCGGTGCCTCAAGCCCTGCCCACGTGCATGACCCAACAAGGCTTTTCCTGTGGGACTGATGGCTCCTGCAGCCCTGCTTCCCACACAGGCCCTCCCTGGGAGCGCTCCCAGAGCTGGACTCTGCCTTCACTGTGTCCTTACACACGCCTTTTATTACACCTGTAATAACACCTACAGACATAAATGTATTTGTATGCACGCACATGTACCACAGAGTATAGCACACACGTGTAATATGTATTTTATATATACACCTATACATACACATATGTATGTGTGCACAGATATATACACATACTTACAGATGTACATAGATATTAATGCATACCTACATACCCATCTATTAGCACAGTCCTATACATATACACATATATACATGTATATGTATAGATATACACACACATATATGCATATATACACAGACATATCTACTAATATAGTTCTATAGATATAAATATCTATATACATCTACACACACACACATATGCATAATACACATATAGACATGTATACTTAGATATATATAGATACATATCTAGAGATGTGCACACATATATTAAAATTACAATTCTATACATACACACATGTATATGTATACATACAAGTACATACGTATATCTACATGGTATGTATAGGTATACACAGACGTATGTACATATATACGCGGACATATTTATTAATGTGGTTCTATAGATACAAATACATATATACATCTATACACACACAATACACTTATATAAACATATGTATATAAAATGCAATTCTATACATGTGCACAAATATATGTATAGGTATACATACATGTATATACATACACAGACATATATATTAACAAGGTTCTGTAGCTTTAAACACATATATACATCCACATATACCCATACATATATAATGCGTATATATACACAGACGCATGTATCAATACGGTTCTATACATACACATAAAAGTATCCATCTATATATACACATATACACAACATATATACGGACATGGATACATATACACACACACACACATATTTATATACTATTCTATACATACTCACACACATATATACGTACACACACACAGAGACATAAGCCAGGCTTTTTGTCCCGATTAGGTGGGGAAAGGAGGTTCCCGCTGGGATCCGTGGCGCAGCGCCCCGGCCGTGCCCCGCGCTGCCCCCGCAGCCAGCGGCCCTGTCCCTGTCCGTGTCCCGGTGCCGGTGCCGGTGCCGCCCCGCGCCCTCCCGGCCGCACTTCCGTGTCCCCGCCCCGCCGGCGGAAGCGCTGGGGCCGCGCTGGTGCCGCCCGGGGCTGGGCGCTGCTCGCTGCGGGCCCGCCGGTGATGCCGGCCCCGGGCCCGCGCTGCCCCTCGCCCGGCCATGCTGCCCTGCGGGGCCGTGCTCTGGCGGCGGCTGCTCAGGAAGCGATGGGTGCTCGGCGTCGTCTTCGGGCTCTCGCTCGTTTACTTCATCACCAGCACCTTCAAGCAGGTCGGTGCCCGCCCCTGCCCCGACACGCCGCGGGGTGGGTTAAAACATCCCGTAGCCCACGGTGACTTTTGTTCTGCGGGTGCTGCCGCTGGAGTCCTGGGGAATGCTGCCGTGAGAATGGAGTTATAAGTATTTAATAGACGCAGGAGTTTTAAATAGGAATGCCCGATTCCGCGTTTGACAGCAATAGTGGTTTGAACCAAAACTAGGAAAAGAAAGTCTCTCCGATGGGTTTGGTAGTTGTCTTTGTGTCCCTTGGGGGTGGTGATTCCACTGGCAGAGGGCTCGTGAAAGAGAAATACGTTCAGCTGTGGTTATTTAATATAATGTATACTACTTTTGTGGTTGTAGTGACTGGGTTCAGCTGTGTTAGCTGATCCATGGTGAACTTGAATACCCTTCCTTTACTGGACTGTGTATCTTCCCGTTTTGTATAGCGTGGAGTAAAATACTACAACTAGTAAATTGTTTGCACCACTGATGCTGGAGTTTCCTGTGCTGTGGAGTTTACAAGCACTAGGCATCTTTGATCCTGGGAAAGCCACGTGGATTGAAGTGGCAGAAGGAACTTGGATGTTTGGTTGCATTCCTGTTTTTCCTTGCAGGAAGAGAGGATGGTGAGAGATCGGAATCTCCTCCAAGTGCAGGAGCATGAGCAGCCCATCATGTGGAAGGTGAAGTTCAGCTCGGGGAACAGCAGTCAGCTGAGCAACCAGTGCAGGAACTCTGTGCAGGGGAAGCTCCTCATTACAGATGAACTGGGTATAGTTGATATTTAGTTGAATTTATTCTGCATATGGCAGTGCTGAACGCTGCTTTGCCTGTCTGACTGCTGTCGGCACTTTCGTGGAACAACTGCTCTTTATTAAGGCTTTTTTACTCAGCCCTTGGCCTGTTCTCCTCTGGCTGGTTCACTTCCGCTGCAGACGCTGCTGCTTTGGTTCTGGGCACAACAGAGTCAGGCCCAGGGCTGCATGAGTGTGACTGTGACCACCCTAAAGTCAAAGAATTCCAGTTACCTTTGCACAGAACCCAGATGTTTAATCCTGCTCAGTTTGCTGTGGTTGCTTGCAGGGCTCTTGGTGTCTCCCTGCAGTGTGCTCCTGCTGTCAGGGGCATTAGGGAGAGCAATTGAGGAAACCTTGGCCGTATGGAGGCAGCTCAGGACTGGTGTAATTAGTGCTCAGTGACAATTAACAAGCTCATCTAACCTGAGGTTATTAACCACATGTTTTAAGTGGTAGAAGTTGAAGACCCTTTCCTGCACTGTGCTTGTTGCTTAGACCCTGGATCTTTCTTGGCCACAAATCAAGGCTATAGAAAACCCACCACATCTTTTGTGATTTGCATCAATGTTAAATTTGGCACTGCCTGACTTAGGCTTAGTGCCAGTTCATAAGATCTCTAAAAATAGCAGCTCTCTCACAGACTAACACTGTGGTAGTACCGTTTCCATAAGGCTATATACCATATTTCTAAACAATTAAGGATTCCACTTAGCAATTAATATTACACTATCCTGCATGGCCAAATCTAAGTCTCTTCATGCTGAACTCTAAGAGAATTATCCAGAGACAGACCTGTTGAAAAAAACACGTGTCATGTTTTTTTTTTCCAGTGCAATCAATGCCAATTCCATTCCCCCCTTTACAACAAGGAACTATGCCCCCAAAAAGTCAGAACTTAAATGATCTGCATTTAAAGACTCATAGTGTATATACAGCACATATTAGAGTGGGATATAATAGTTGTGCAGATAACACCAGCCTGTTTGAAACACTGCTCTCCATTTCAAAGAATGGCTACACAGGACTGAGGGGGATCATAATTTACTAAATGATAAACAAACCCGCTCTTAAGGAAGGTGGTTCTTACTGCAGACTTTCATAGAGCATACAGAGGGCTGTGCCTAGCCAGTTGTTACCCCTGATGCTGTTTTCCAGGCTACATCTGTGAGAGGAAGGACCTGCTGGTGAACGGCTGCTGCAATGTGAACGTGCCCAGCACCAGGCTGTACAGCTGTGACAGCTGCCTGCCCAACGGCTGCTGCAGCGTCTACGAGTACTGCGTGTCCTGCTGCCTGCAGCCCAGCAAGGTGATGGACCTTCTCCTGCTTCCCAGGTGTCCTCAGCTGCTCGGGTTCCCCTGTGGCTAAAAGAGCTTCTTTGTGAGGAGCTTTGCCCGTAGAGGGATGGTTCCTTTTCTTGGAAGGATGAGGAAAGCCTCCAAGGAGCATATGGCAAGCTGTGGATAAAGCTTTAACAAAATTCATCTTTCCCACCTTTGGGAGGAAATATTGGGAGCCTTGCAAAGCGTTTCAGCTTCAGGGGAATTGCATTTGCTGAAGGGAAATGATTGCAGAAGAGTTACTCCAGCCAGCGTTAGTTTTGTAGTTGGCACTTCCCCGTATTCTGTGAGCTTCTCTAGATTCTTGTCGTGCCGCTGGGGTTCCGAGGCAGTGGCCTTTCAGTGCTTGCTAGAAATCCTAAGTGGAGTTGCTTACTATTCCTCTGATACCTGAGCTTTGTAGGTTAGGGTGGGCTTTGATTACTCCTTGCTGAAGCAGAGTCTTTCTGTGTTTTGCCTTCTCTTTGCTGACCACTCCAGCAACATCTCCTGGAGCGGTTCTTGAACCGGGCAGCGATTGCTTTCCAAAACCTCTTCATGGCAGTGGAAGATCACTTTGAGCTGTGTCTGGCCAAATGTAGGACTTCATCACAGGTGAGGCACAAGCACGTGTCCAGGGCCCAAAGAAGTGCCCGTGGAAAATGGGGCCCAATCCTGTGAATGGCTGGTGTGTCGTGTTTGTATTTTCATAGCAGATGAAGCTGTGGCTGAGAGCCAGTCTGAAGGCAAAGCACATATTTATATTTACAGCAGCACAAGTTGCACGTTCTCTTTAGGAAAGAAGAGCTTAACTAAAGTGAGACAGAGTTTGGTGACCAGGGAAGATCTCAGATGAGTTCTGGGGAAGATCTCATTAGGATGAAAACAGTGAGAGCTGTTCCCAGTAGCCTCAGAATGCTCTTTATTTTACAGTACAGTTGGAGACCAACCATGTGCTGACAATCATCTGCATAGTAACTCAAAAACTATGTTGTAATTTCTTTGCTTGTTAAAGACAGAGATGAACTTCTGTTACCCATGTGATTTTATCAGAAGTTTTGGTCTAAGCCAGCAGTGGCCCTTTTAGAAAGTGCTGTTGGCCATGTCCTGCAGCTTCAGTATTTATAGGGATGGACTGCAGACAAAGGATAGAGTTCCAAATGTCTCCAAAGTTACTGGGATTTTTTTACCCATAAAATGAGAACTCTGCCTTTTATCAAGAAGAATGCACACATCTCAAGTACCAGCTTTATTGTGCTTTGCTTGCTTAGAACATTTGATGATAGTGCCTAAACATATCTTTTTTTTTTTTTTTTTTTAATGTAATCTGTTCCTGCCTAGTTGGGTACTCTCTTGAAAAGAAAGGATGTTCTGGTTCAACATTGCAGTGCTGTAATACATCAACTGGCTCTTGTATGTTGGCAGTGCAGAGTTCTTTGACTCCAAAGACTCTGATGTGTAGAAGAATTTGGGATTTTTTTTTTTTTTGCCTGTTCATTAACGCTGTGGGTTTTGTCCCTCAGTGGAGGGATGCCTTGTTTCACTGTGTGTATATTGTTAAATATACTGTGTGTGTATTGTTAAAGCTTCTCCTCCTTTCCTGGCAGAGTGTGCAGCATGAGAACACCTACAGAGACCCAATTGCCAAGTACTGCTATGGCGAGTACCCCCCCGAGCTCCTGCCTGTTTGAGAGCTGCAGACCTGAGCAGAAGGAACGAAATGGAGACTTGAATGCAAAAGAACAAGACAGCAGCTGTTGCTTTACCAAAGCCTCAGTGTAAAAAGCTTGTCTTGTATGTGCAGGCAAACCCAGAGGTGAACAGAGGAAGTTAGGAACTTAAGTTCTTCGGGACTGAATCTCGTTTCTTCAATTTATTATGCACCTGCTTTGGAGCGCAGGTACTGTGCTACTGTGCCAGTGCTTTCTTTGAATACTTCCTCTAAATTGCAGGAATTGTGGAGTCAATCTGGGCTCTAGAACATCATGGGAAGAATATCTAATGTGGCTTTGCAGCTGTAAATGGAGATTCAGTTGTGTCTCTGCAGTCCAGAGCGACAGTGGAAACTGGAGGACTTTTCCTTTCAGAGAGCAAAGCATGCCCGCTGTGCTTCTCTCTCTGGAACCCTTCTTGACATGCATGGTGTACACTACATATGTAATTATGAATTATTTATTCATTTTATATGGGTCACTGGCTGAAGTATGGGTGCTTTGCATAGCTAGTTGTGGATGCCTTTCAGTCACTGGTTTGCTTTGTCAGCTAGAAGGGATATTTTAGATCCTGACTAAAGTTGGCAGTTGTTTTTTTCTCCCTCCTTAGTCCAAAGGAATTGCATTGGGATTTGTCACTTTAGTACTTATGTTCCTCTTAGTGAGTTTAAACCATTCAGAACTCCAATGGAGTTGTTCTTCTGCCGAAGTCCCATAGCACAAGAGAAGAGCAGGGATCTGCCTAGGATGGGATGTTCATTGTCTCTAAACACTTTCCTTGTCACTCTGCAGCAGTTTCCTCAAAGAGGAGTCCGGTTTTGTGAGCAGCTCTCTGCTGTCTGCTTGCTGACAGGGAGCAGGGAGGATTTCTTTGCTTGAACCTGTTCAGGCCTTGGTATTTTAAATGTGTTTGACTCCTGGTTGTGCAGGAGGCAAAAGGTTGGAGTTGAGCTCTCCACAGCACCTTTCCCAGGCCTGCCTGTGCCTTTCCACACTGCTCCAGGGAAGGAGGCAGGATGGCTCTGCCAGCCTATTCCAACTCCTCGGCATTTCCTGAAATGTTTTACATCTGCACCTCAGGAAGCAAACAGCAGCTTCCTTTTAGCCCTCAGAGCCCCCTTACGCCAAATTCAAGCTGATCTTCACCTTTGACAAACACAATGAACAGGACTAAGTTACACGAAAACAAGAATTCGTTATCCCATGCTTGCTTTACACAATCCAGAGCCCAGCTCCTGCCACTGTACCTCAGCCAATGGGGAAAGGAAGAGGGCAACGTGTGCCCGGGAGTTCAGGATAAAAGGAGGCTGCGTCCTCCGAAAGCTCGAGAGAGACCCCACGGGTCTATGGCTTAGTGGACTCTCTACCTTTATTCGAATAAAGTTGCAGGACTCCTCTGTCTCCTTTGCGGACATTGGCTTTTCATAGCTTGGCTTTTCGCACCCGCCGAACACCAGCAAGGCCGGGACTCCCACGCGCACTGAGGTGACCCGGAAGTGACGCGGTTGAAATTGCCCTCGTGAGCCAATGGCAGTGCCGGCTTCTCCTCACGTGACACCACCGCCCGCCGACGGGTCCTAACGCTCGCCGCCGCTCGCGCCCCTAACTGAGCATGCGCAGTCACAAAAAAAAAAAAAAATCCCATCCCGGTGTTTTCCCAATTCTGTGGGAATTTTGTGGGAAGATCCTTCATCCTTCTGTGTGAAAACTGCCCCACGAAGTACCCGCGTCTGTCTGCGGGGGTACCCGTGTCCCTGACCCCGCAGGGGCACGGGGCGGTGCTGTGGGACCAGGGGCTGCTCCAGCGATGGGTGAGGGATGGCTGAGGGCTCTGCCCGGCCCCAGAGACCCCGCCAGGGCCGCAGCCCCTCCTGCCCGCCCTCCTGGCCCGGGTACAACGACACGAGCCGCGGGGGTGAGGAATAACCTTTATTAGCAGGTGAGCAAAACTCTGCGGAAGCCCCAGCCAGGTCGAGACCGCCTCGTGCCAGGTGCTGGAAGACCCCAGGAAAGCCAGGCCACAGCCGAGCCCTCCATGCTCCCGCTGCAGCAGGACGTATCGGGCTGTCTGACTCCCCCATGGAGGACAAAGCTTGGGGATAAAGAGGAGGTTGCTGCACCCCCCAGCACGAGGCAGCGCTGCCGGGCCTGCTCAAGCATGCAAAGATGGATTTTTCCCATCCCTCCCAGGACTGCTGCTCTCCCTGCGCATCAGGGTGGCCGAGGAAAGCGCGGAAAGCTTTAGTTCCCCGTTCCTAGAGCCATTTGAGGGCAGGTGACAGGGAGCAGTAATAGGTGCCGTTGTCATCCTGGCAGGCAGATGCGATGGTGAGGATGCAGGCATTGCTGGCCAGGTCCTTGGTGGCTGAGAAGCGGTCGGGAGTCTTGGCAGGCTTGTGCTTGTCTCGCTCGGAGTTGTAGTAGAGCAGATACCTGAGGGAGTGCCCCGGGCGCTGCTGGTACCAGGAGATGCCGAACTGGGTGATGTTGTACTGGGGGCTCAGGGTGCAGGACAGCCGAGCGGTCTGCCCGGGCAGCACGAACACGGATTGCGGCTGGGTCAGCACGGGCTGAGCCCTGGAAGCTGCACGCGCCGAGGATGCAGTTAGTGATGGGCTGAGCCGTGTCCCCCATCACCCTCAGCCCCAAAATGTGCCTCAGCTCCCTTGAGGCAACGCCGTTACCCCACCACCATCCTGCTCATGGCATCACACAGCCCTGGAGCAAAATGCCCTGCTCAAACCAACCTCCCCTTGCCCAGTCCAGGCCTGCCCAGCACCCTGCAGTGCCCCCAGGCAGAGCTGACTCGGCCACACCATCCTTACCTGTGCCCAGCATCCCCACCAGGAGCAGCACGGTGAAGCCCAGGGCCATGGCAGGAGGCAGAGGAAGGGAGGCTGTTTCAGAGAGGGTCTGGGGTGCTGCACAAAGCCAGGGTGATGCCGTGGGCACTGGCGGGATGTATGTAAATGACACAGGGGGCTCAGGGACTCAGCTCCCCGGGGCTGCTCGCTCTGCTGCAGCTGGGCTTCAGGGAGGGGATGAGAGCCACCCCCCTTCACCCCAGCACATTTCCTTCAGCTGCACCAACACAGCCACAGCCCACCCCACCACACCATGCCCTGGGCAGTGGGGTGGCATCGCTGACCATCTCTCTTTGCTGATGGGAGGAGCAGAGAGCTTTCCCTGGGGTCTCACACTCAAGCCCTCTGCTGCCAGGCACGCAGGAGGCCAGGAGCCTGAGCCACACCATGCCAAGGATGCTCTGGGGAGGCAGCAGGGTGGAGGCCACCAGGGACAATGGAAGATGAGGGAGGCAGCTGTTCCATCACAGAAGCAACATAAGGAAAGTTGCTGCTCCCTTCCTACAGCTCCATCACACTCTGACAGTAATGACTTGGCAGGGTTTCAGCATAACTTGCAGGAGGGTTTGGGAGCTGCCAATGGTGCTGAGGGTGCTGCCTCTTCACCAGGGCCACCTCAGGAGCAGCAGCCATGGGCAGCTGTGCTGGGTGGCTGCTGAGGTCACCGGGCAGGAGGTGTGTCCCCAGGGAGCAGAGGTGGCTGCAGCACAGCTGGTGCCTGGTGCGGAAGGACAGCAGACCGTTACAGCCAACGGCCACCAGCTCAGCAGGCGTGAATCCCTCGTGCCTGTGACACCTGTCACGGGGCCCAGGGACACCGAGTCACATGGCCACTAGCCCAGCAGCCTCAGCAGTGAGGGCAGCAGGCACTTCTCCTGTGTCAGAGCCGCTGGGTGCCTCCTGCCCTCCAGAGGCAGGCCCAGCCCCTGCCACCCCCTCACCGTGCAGGGACAGCCGCTCCCCCTCTGCAGCACCCACAGAGGCACCAAGCCAAAGACGTTTGCAAGTTTGCCCCTGCAGCAATCAGCAGTTTGTGTTGCATGCAGCCGGGCCATGAGTTCCTGCAGGTACGAGCACGCTGCAGGTGCAGCTCCAGCTGTTGCCCACCAGCGCTCCCCAAATTCTGCAAAGCGGTGGCAAGATGAACACGAGTCTCCCTGCACATGTCCTAGGGGAGGCGACACACACACACCCCCCTTGTGCCAAGCTCTGAGCAGGTCATGCATTAGACTGACTGTGAAGTGAAACCTGGCAAGACAGAGAGAAATCACGTCCTCATGCGAGGAGGGGCATTCCAGAGAAAGGGAATTTGTCCTCAGAGCAGTGAGCACTGGATAATGCTGCACATCAGTGTTGTCACTGCTTCCCACCATTCTGGCCCTCCTCATCTGCTGAGCAGCCCAGGGACATGATTTCATCCATGTTTTCCACAGGAAAAGGGGATGATGCTACAGGGCTATGACTGCAGGAACACTTGCACAGCAACATTTGGGCACCAAACAGAAGATGCAGCTGGCACATGACCATGTACACCATGGGGCTGCAAAGCCCCACTGCCTCCTGCTCCAGAGTAGGACCAGCACAGGCAGGATCCTCTGGGAGATTTTTCCAGTGGCATCCAGTCACATCACAGAGGAGGCCAGGCTGCCCTTGCAGCAGTGCTGGGCTCGGTTAGGAGCAGGGTGAGCAGATGTGGCACCACCACAGCCAGGATGAGCCGCAGGACAAATGGGGGGAAGGGGGGGCGGGCAGGAAACACAACGAGACTACAAAAAGTCTGAAATTCAGAGCGTCTGGGACCACATGGAGCAGGCAGCCTTCCCAGCAGGCTATTGTTCAGCTCAGCCCTTGCTTTTCCTCCCCTCTCTCCCCCGGCAGGACACTCGAGAATCTGCAGGGGGCATTCACTGTTGCTGGGCGATCTGGCTACTGAAACCACAACAGCGTCAGTGGGAAATGAGCCTGCGTGTCCTGGGCTCTCCAGCAGCTCCCGGCGCTGCCTGCAGGAGGGGACCCGGCCCCACAGCCCTGCCGGGGGCACAGCGGCTCCATGTTCGCCACAGTGAGGTTCGGAGGTAGGTGGGGAAAGGCCCGGCCCTGCCTCAGCCCTGCGGCCAGCCGGGCACCGGGGCCACCCTCATCACCCGCACAGGGGACAGGGAGGGACACAGCAGCTGGTGCACAGCAGTGCCCAGTGCTCAGGGAACAGGCAGGAGAGCTCTGCCAGGGCACAGCACCATCCTGCACCTCACCTGCTTTAAAAAAAAGGAGATCTATTACCCCTGCACTCCGAGTCATGGAGGAAAACCACTACAGCAGAGCTGGAGGGAGGGAGGAGGTGAGGATGAGTTCCCAGCCTGGCAGCTCTGGGAAATCACTGGAGGGGGCCCTGCTTATCTAGGCACAACCAGAAGAGTCATGGGGCACTAGTGCCAGCTGCTAGCAGAGCTCTTCTGTTCTGGGCTGTGTGGGAAGGGTGCCCTGACTCAAATCCTGGCTCTCAGTCTCAGAGAGCAGGTATTTGTGGGAAGGAATGACCAGCCCCTGTCCTGACCTCACCCAGTTGGCTGAAAGCCTTCTCCTGACCCCAGACACTCGTGGCTGAAGCCATCAGACACACACAGTCCTAAGCCTTTGCTCCCTTTGCTATTTGAATTGGATCCCCAGCTCTGAGTACTGACGTGTGTCAGCCCTGGGGGATTTCTCAATTGTGACAAACTCGGTCAGAGTTCATGGCCAAAATATCCTCGAGTGACTCAGCCACAATCTCCAGCTCTTTCCCCTTGTGACTGGGACCAGTTTGTAGCAGGGGACTGGCAAGGACCGGGGCTCACTGCTTTTTCCTACTCATGCTTAATGAAACAAAGCTGAAGGACAGAGACCCTTCATCAATCAGAACCATCTTCCCCAAATGAAAGCACTCACCTTCTCCCCTTGGCCACTCTCAGCACTCACTACCAGCAGCCGTGGCTGTAATGCAGCTGCTCAAAGCCCTGCAGATGCCACGGGGGGATCCTGCCTTTGCTGGCCACAGTGGGCACCTCAGCCCCCTGCTGTGCCCATGTGGCCCCTGGGTTTGGAGTGGCCACGCTCCTATCTCAGGTCTCATTCATTCCTTGTCTGCAGCCAACTGCCAAGAGATGGTGAACCTGCTCTGCTGCGTCCGGACCCTCACAGGTCACCTGAAGTGGAAGTGTCAGTGCAGGCCTGAAGGTACGAGTGCTATGGGCTGTGGTCACACACACAGGAACAGCAGAGGGTAACAGATGGGTCACATGGGAGTCACAGAACATCCCAAAACACAGGGAAAGGGACAGCAAACCTCCCACTCCCCAGATCTCAACAGACTCTGTTCAAAGTGTAACTTGCCAAGGAAAATACCTCAAAACCCCACAGGCTCATGTTGGCCACACAGAGGCACCCTGGGCTTCCTTCACCACATCTCTCCCTCCAGACTGCATCGATCTTGTGGATGAGAAGGGCACCCTGATGAACCTGAGCAAAGTGGAAGATCCTGCATCTGAATATGCCAGTAAATACCTCCAGGGAAGGCAGCGCTACATCCTCATCAGAGTTGTCCGTAAGTTCCTTGTCCAGACAGCACAGCTCAGCCTCTGGAGCAGGAAGGGCCTGCTCTGGGGGAGCTTTGGAGAGGGCTCTGTTCAGCAGTCACTTGGACACAGCACAGGTCCCAGGAGGCAGAAGCCAGCTTGGATGAAGAGTTAGAGCTGAGCCTTTGTCCAAGGGCTGCTTCAGGGGAGAAGGAACTTTTCCTGGGTAGAACGACCTGCCCCAGTTACAAGCCTTCAGTTTACAGCCAGGAGAGAAACTAATCCATTTCTCCATTCTGCTGGCAGGAGAAGAAAACTCTGAAGCCACCTGCTATGAATCCTTGCTAGAGGACCTGGGGAAGCATTACCCTGACTTACCAGGTAAGAGCCAGGCACCCACCTCATCTCCACAGAGCAGTCAGGGGTGCAGGCAAGACTCCTGTTCCCACCTCAGCCCTCGTACAGCACCTGTGGGACCTCTGATCCCCCTGTGCTCCTTCAGGGCTCTTAGAGCTGTGGGCAGCGAGTGTATTCAGGCACCAGGGGAGGGGACAAGCAGGGCTGGCGTGCAGGACCCCTCCTAGTTAAGAGTGACACCCCACAGCAGGCAGAGGCCTACCCAGCTTGTCCCCTTGGCAAAGAGGGTCATCTCCTTGGAACAAACAGGCAGGGAAGGACATCAGGAGAGATCGGGATACCCTCAAGTGTCACTCCCAGGCTGCAGTCTCACAGGTTGGCAGTGCCTTGTACAACGTGGAACAGGCAACTGACCAACACAGCAGGAAAACAACTCTGGAAGGGCTTGGTCACTCCACAGATCAGCTGCAGCAGCTCTCAGGAAAGACCCAGAGGACGGACCAGAGGAAGAAAGGCTCCTCGCAGAGGGCTCAGCCTCACACCAGCACCCGAGCCAGGAACAGGACCACCTTACAGAGCAAGAGGAGCTCAGAACTCAAGAACACCGCTAAATGAGGAACAGACCCATAACTGGTCACATGGGCAGCACAGCCTCCACCAGGGCCCCAACACCTGCCCAGTACTTACTCCCAGCACAGCAAGAGCCCCCGATCCTGGGATCCCCTGCCCCTGCAGAGCTTCACATCCACATCCCCAGCTGCACCCTGACCAGCCAGGCAAACCCAGAACCACTCTCCTGCTCCAAGGGGTCTTGTGTTCCCATGGCACAGCCTGTACTCCCCAGGGACAAGAACCTGCACCTCCTTCCCACCCACTGCACCACTTCCCCCTGCAGCGCTCCGGAGTGGCCCTGCAGGGACTGCCCGCTGCAATCACCAGGAAGAGCTGCTCCAGAGACAGCCAGGCCCCACAGCTGCAGAAGCAGCTCTTTGCCAAGATGGGTCAAAGGCAGAACACACCTGCTGCACGTGCTGCTGCTGGTTCTCCTTGACAGCTTCTCCACCCAGAGCAACACACCAACAGCCCAATATACTTATTTCTTAAAGGGAGTTGAGCAGCTTTGGAGTGGTTTCTCCCTGCTCACACAGGACAGCTCAGCACATGGAGCACTTGGGCTTTTCATCTTGCATCTGCTTTTTCCCTTGGCTGTGTCTCAGGAGAGCACAAGACACCCCTGATAAGGCCAGGCACAGCTCAGGACATCTCTACCAAGAACTTACAAGTGACATTTAGAAGGGGCAGGACTTTCAACACCAGCTTCCACTATCTGCTAACAGCATCTGCTGCCAGCATTTACCACCTAGACTTGGATTTCCTCAGAGACCCCAGCAAGAGAACTTGTCCTTTATTCCACAGTCAGAGATCAAAAGGTTAAAAAGACTCGTTCTGCCAGGAAAAAATCATCAGTTAAACATCTGAAAGTGTCCTGGTTTCACTGCTGTGCCACTGAAACTCCAGCTGAGACCTCAGAATTCCCTCTTATGCCAGCATGAGGAACAGAGTGTCCTGCTGGAGGCCAGTCCATGGGCAGCAGTCACGAGGCTGTGCCACCAAGGTGACTGTAAGAGGAACACAGCTCTACACTTCCACCTGATGCCAGTGACCTTGAGAACATTGCATAACCTGCTAGAGCTTTAAAGTCAGCTCAGCCAACTGTATCCAGGTCCCACAGCCAGACGGGTCACACTCTCTTAGCTCTGAGGTCAGGACAGGTATTCAGGAAGAGGACATCTATAGAAAAGTAACCTGTCACTAAAATACTGTGGACACGTGTTGGCTTACCTCTCTGCCGGGAGGGCAGCCAGTGTCTGCATCTCCTTCTGCCAAGTCACGCAGGCACAGTCCTTGCTAGGCTGCACCCTCTGTTTGCAGGAAATACACACCTGTGCCTTGTCCACTGGCTGATAATGCTTTGGCAGCTTAATTTTAGCTTAGGAATTAAATAAAGAGCATGCACAAATGATAGGTCCAAACAAATTCTTTTATTTCTCTGTAATAAATACAGCACTATGTGAATACTGAAGACCCTTGAGTCCAATCATTCTTTTCCTTCCCTACTAGCTCAGAAGTGAATTACCACTAGAATACTCCTGCCTGGTCAGCCTTGCTCCCTCCAGCTCACTCGCTCATTCCCTGTCTGTCCTTCCATTTCCTGTGGATAGCAGGGCTCTACAGCATGATCCTCTTCCCTACGAGGGGGCAAATTCTTCACAGGAGAGAAGAAACACCTACAGGGAAGAAGCACAAGTTCAGCATTAGGTACATGTTCCAGCAGCCAGAGTCAAAAGCTCTCTCACCCAATGTAACCAGATCACGACCTAACTAATGACACCAGCTTGTACCAAATGCAGCAGGAATTAGAGAATCAGCCAGGGGGAGCAGCAGGCTTCCCATGCAGCAAGAGTAGACTCGCTAAGTAAAGGTACCTACAGCCTCCCAACCTTCACAGACACGGTCAGAAAAACTTCTCCTTCCCTTTCCAGCTACCTACACTCTTCAGGACACAACTGCCTCCTACTTCAAGCCCTAAAAGGCATTATATCCCCAAAAGATCACTTCCGCAACCTTCAAACCCTCTGCGGTGCTCTGCTGGCAGCCGTTCCCTCCCGCAGGGACAGGGCACACTCACCATTGCTGTACTTGCACTGCTTCAGGGCCTCGTTGAAGCCCTCGCACAGGGTCAGGTCACTCTGGTTGGTAGCGCATTCCAGGAACTGCTTCATCTCATAGTGGCACGGTCCGTACGGCGACTGCTGCATCACGGGCCGGGGCTCCTGCGGCCACAGGCGCGGTCAGGGCGACCGTACGGCAGCGGAGCCTCTTCCAGCGCGCTCTCGTCCCCTCGAGCGGGGGACGGCTGCCCGTCCGTCCGTCCTTCCCTCCCTCCCCGCACGGCCCCGCTCCCTTCTCCCGCACCCCCGCCCAAGGGCGGCCCAAGGGCACAGCCCGGCCCCGCTGGCACCTGGGCGGGAGCCGCGGCCTTGGCCGGCTCAGAGGAGCCGCCGCTGAAGACGCCGGTGATGGCGCTGCCCACGACGTGTCCCACGGCGGAACCCACGGCCACGCCGGCCGCCGTGCTCGCCATCTGCGCCATCAGCCCGGGCTGCGCCGGCTGCGCCGCGGGCGCCGGGGCCGCCGGGGCCGGGCTGCGGAGAGAAGGGAGTCATGAGTGAGCGGCACCGGAGGGCGGCGTGCCCCGGTGTGCCAGCCGAGCCGAGCCCCGGTACCTGGCGGGCGCCGGAGGCGCGGCGGGCCGGGACACGCTCCTGCTGCTCCTGCTGCCCCGCGCCATCGCTGTCTGCGCGCCCCGCCCCGCGCTCCGCCTTAAGGCGGCCCGCGCCGCCACGTGACACCGCGCGCACGCGCACACGGGCGGCCCGAGCCGGGCCCCGCCCCGAGGAGGGAAGGGGAGGCCCCCGCGGAGCGCATGCGCAGAGCGCGCAGAGGGGTAGGTGCACGGCCCGCCCGGCCCCGGCAGGGGGCGCGCCAGGCCCGTGAGGGCTCGGGAGCGGGAAGAGCTCACGGGATCGGTCCCGGGGTAAATCAGGGGATCAATCGCCGGAACACCGAAACAAACACCGAGTCCAGGCGTTCACCCAGCGCTGCCAAGGCCACCAGCACCCTGTGTCCCCAGCTGCCGTACCCACACGGTTTGTGAGCACCCCCAGACGCTGACCCCAGCGCTGCCCTGGGTAGCCGTGCCGAGGCCGGGCAACCCTTTCTGTGAAATTTTCCCGAATATGCCATCCAAACACTCCCTGGCACGGCTTGAGGCCGTTCCCTCTTTGCTGCCCCTTGCAACCTGCGAGAACAGAACGAACCCCGGCTCCATCCTCCGCTCCGGGGACTGGCGGTGAGGAAGCAGAGCTCCAGGGAGCACGGGGCAGCGCTCGGAGGATGCTCCTGCCAGGCGTGGGGCAGGCCAGAGAGCGTGCAGCGGCTTGTAGTAACGGGCAATGAGCACGGCCTCTGCCGCATGCGGTGGGGGAGAGGCGGATAATGAGGGGCTGGCACAGGGAAGGTGAGCGCTCCGCAACTGGGGCACAGAAAGGAGGGAGGAATGATGTGGTCTAAGCCATTGCCCAGCATTACGATTTTTGCAGCAGCCCTCTGGATACGAACCAGGAGATCAAGGAACAGTTTGCAAGGCGTGGACGTTCTTGGGCAGTAGGAATCCGTGAAAAGATGATGATGAGCCCTCAAATCATGAAGAGACAGGCTGGACGACGCCAGTTTTACCTCCAAACCAATTTCCTGACAATCATCTCTTCCCTGGCACCCCCGCTAGTCTCCTGGGCCTCCGTGTGCCCATGTCTCCTCAGTGTCTCCTTGGAATGGGCCCTCCATCTTTGGATGTTCCTTATGCCAAATGGAGAGAAAGAAATTTCCAAAATTAAGAAGGATCCAGAAGATGTCCAGGAAAAAAAAAAAATCCCAGCTATGTCACGTTTCTAGGGCTGCGTTGGTACTTTCGGCAAGTTATGAAAAGCAGCTCTTTGGGCTGGTTCACTGACCGGCAGGAATTAGAGAGCTAAGTCACTGCAGGGCTGACAATTAGCTGCTGTGGAAGTGTTTTTGTAGAGTCAAATTTCCAGCACGAGGGGAAGAGAAAGGCGTTTGTAAAGCAAAGCCGCCCCTCGGCGCGGGAGCTGGGCGGGCAGGGGGAGCAGCAGCTCCTGCACTCCTGAGGAAAGAAAAGGATTGTTCCTCAAACAAACACCGCTGTGAGGGGAAACACCCCCCCATGATTCCTCCCTCAGTGTCGGGGAGCTCTCCTGCCCCGGGGAGCTGTGCAGTGCTGCTTTCAGCTGGAACAGCAGCATTTTACGTGCAGCGTTCCCCTGCGTCTTTCCCCACTGACAGAGAGGGGCCCAAGCAGCTGTAAAAGCAGAGGAATGTGACTGGAAAGCCCCTGCCTCAGCAGCACCTGCACTTTTTGCTTTTCCCAGGTGTGCCTCCTGGAGAAGTGTGGTTCCTTTCCTTGAAGGGAGGAATTGTGGCCCTGTCCCGACGAGCCGTGAGAGCAAAGAGAGGCCTTAGAGACAGGAGAGAGAAAGAGCAGAAGGGTGAGTTCAGGGAGCCCCTCGCTGTGAGGGCCTGGGCTCTGCCGTCAGCATGAGCCATCAGGGTGTGGGGCTCTGCTCCACCACCGGCTCCCGTCCCTCCTTGGCTGTTCCTGGCCATAGGAAGAGGCTCGGTATGTGCTGGAGGGGAGAGAGAACGGGGGCACAGGGAATGCCAGAGCTCCAGCCATAAGAAATCACGATTCATTAGTTCCACTGCGTGCAGAACAACTTGCTGAAGGAGCCCGGGCTTCAAGCTGAGTGCCTCCCTCTCAGCCGCGTCTGGGGATCTTTGATTTGGTTAATTAGACGCAAAGTTTTTCTGTGCGGTGGGAGGCCGGGTATGTGCTGAGCAGCGCGGCTACCCTGGGTTTACTAATGAGATAATTTATTGTGGCTGTCTGGGAAGCTGAGTGTACACAACTCCACCCGCGCACACACCGCCCGCCCCGAGCCCTCCGCTCCCAGCTGGAGAGGCCTCGGCACCGGAGGTGGAATTACGGTGTCAGGTCTCCCTGCGAGGAGCCATCCTCCCACGGGGGGCTTCTGCAGCAGGGCCTCATTTACATCTAAATATCCTTGCAGCAGTTTTCACCGTTTGACTGGCCAGACTTCCTAATTCCGCTGTTTTTCACCCTAAATTTGATCTTTGATTCAATGAAGTAGCTTCATGTTGCCTCTCTCTTTTCCCCTGCTCCAGAGCTCTCCTCACACAGTTCAAGTGTTAGGGCTCGCCAACACTTGAAGGCTGACTCTGGATTTAGGGACATATAAATGTGGACGATGGTAACTAATTCTTGAACACTTCTGGAAGTTTTTACTCAAAATCAGTAATTTCTGGATAACTTTGTTGCCCTGGCTGGCCAGCTCATCCTCCTGTTAGCAGCAGGGGCAGGTAAGGCAAGGTTTGTACCGGGTTTGTTTTCAACCGCTCTCTCTCCACTGCTCCAAAAAGAACTTACAACCTCCCCCTCCAGAGCCTGCCTCACTTAAATCCTCACGCTGTCACAGCTGAAATGTGGCTACAAAGAGATCCAGGAATTCCCCCAGCGTTTGTCTCTCCAGGGGTTGTTTCACAGGTAAGGAATGCAGCGCCGGCCTCCCGGCGTCTCCTGCCTGTCTGCCCCTGCGGCGGGCACAGCGCGGGCTGGCTTTGCCCGCTGCGCTCGCAGCGCTCTGCCGAGGGCACGGTGGCACCCCGGCTGTCCCGTTCCTGCACGGGAACGCCTCGCACACCCTGCCCGCTCCGTGCCGCCGCCAGCGCCCGGCCGTCCGGGGCTGCTGCCGGAGCCTCCCGAGCCGCAGGTTTGTGCTTGGAGAACCCTAATTAGTGCGTGCAGGGGCAGATCTGGGCTGTGCTCTGGGTGTACCTGAATTGAAGTTATTTAGGTTAGCAGCAAATTGCACGGGATGATTGCTCGGGGATCTGGGCAAACTATTCAAAGCAGAAGAAAGTGTCTGATGAATTCGCCAATATTTTTGTTTGTGGACAATCCCCCCAAAAGACAGAAGCAAACCCTCCTGTTCTTACCAATGTGTTTGCCGCTCAAAATTACTCCATGAATCATCTGTGGCTGAGTGTACACAGTCAGTGGGTTTCTCGTGTCCTCCTTTTATTTTGATCTTTGAGCTCTAGCTAGTCCTAATTTGCTGGTGCCAAGTGGTTGATTTCAGTCCCCAAGTTCACACAAGCTACCTTTTTATCCTATACAGCTTTTAATAAGCAGAGTTGCAGCCAACAAATAATAACAACAAGAACAACAACAACAATAATAATAAAGAAAAAAAACCCAGGCAAGTTGCTACCACTAAGCAGAATTCACAGATTTTTCACGAGCAAGCAGCATATTTCCCACAGGCTTGCCTCACCACCTCTCCCTAGGGGATAACAAAACAGCAGTGTCACAGGCAGGTGATGGTCCGTGGTGGCACAGCCCTGTGCCACTCTGGGTGCCACAGGCTCTGAGCCCAGTCCCCACTCAGACAACTTCGCATCTGCATCCTTGCTCCGTCACTCTTTAGCCAAAATACAACGCCTGAGACAAAGTGACCGTGCTGCGGGCGTGGGAGAGGAGCAATGGGAGGAAGAAAAGCCCGCAGAGCCTGGCTGCAGGAGCTGCAGAGCGCCCGACGTGACTGCGAGGGAAGGGAGGCAGCGCTCACAGCGCCGTTTCAGCTTTCAAGTCCCGTGCTCCCAGGATCTACATGCCATTTCTTGGATGTGGTTTGCCCCGAAGGCAATCTCAACAGCTGTGAAGTTTCAACAGATGAACAATGTAGTTTTCAATAAATTTCACCAAGCAAAGGAAAGGATTTTAACTCGTTCATGCTAGCCCACTCTTGGTCTGAAATCTCTTCTGGACCCCAATCCATTCACGTCGTGAGTGTTTCCTGTTTGAGCCTCAGGCACACCTGAGCTACACTGAGAGGTTTCTCCCCTCAGAAGAGGCTTCTCTCAGCCATGCCGTGGGTCCTGGGAGGTGCAGGAACACCCCTGCCTTTACCTGTGCCATTTGAACCCGCTCTGGTGGAGGAAGGTACCAAACGTGGATGGCCTCAGCTCCTGGTGGGGAAAGGAAGGAGGTAGAAAGACAATTGTCCAAATCCCATTGTGGCAACTGCATCTTGGAAGTTCCATTTCCTTTGTACTCACACTTCCAGAAGTGAGGCTTGTGCTCTTGGAGTCGTGTTCTCATCCCAGCTGAAAGACAATTAATGGTAACTGAAAGAGAAGCTTTTGTGTTCCCGAATTCTTCAGTCAGAGGAGTCAAGAAATTGCCTCTTCCGGAAGGTATCTGGTGTATCCTCAGATCATGAGGACCATTACTGTGAATTCACCTGCTGTACACAGGACAAGACAGCAAACCTGAGTCCAGAGATAAAAAGCCGGCTACAAAGCCAGCAGGGTTTTTTGGTGCATGTCTGGGAGATCTGAGCAATGAGGCTGTGACCTTTGCTGCCTCTCCTCTGGCTGGGATCTGTCAGGAGGTTTCAGGGAGCCTGGAGCAGTGAGCTCACAGCCCTTGCAGGAGTTAACAGTGCTGAGTGAGCCCTGGAGGGATCTCACACCTGTACAGGCTCCCTGCTTCACCTGTCCATGCTTTACCTTCAGTGTCCAGGGGCTCACGGCCGAGCATTTCCTCCTCACCCAAACGTCTGCTCAGAGGCTGTTCCCTCCTGCTCCTGCACAGCTGCTCCCTGGCCAGTCTGGTTCTGCCCTCTCTGCGGACAGACAGACAGACAGACAGACAGACAGACAGAAGCACCTCCAGAGAGCTCCCCCGTGCATCCCCACACAGCTCCAGGGGGCACTGATGGAGTTTCACTGCAGTGAAACAACACAAGACCAGCTGCGGAATCGAGGGTGGGTCTGTGTGTGAGACCGTGACCTTTAGGAGCTCTTAGCACCAACCCACAAACAGCTTCTGCTTTGGCTAGAACGTTACAGTGACTGCCCACCTCCCACCTCTCCCCTTCCCAAATGGAGACACAGCTCATACGGCACCCAGAGAGATCTTGAGGTGCTGCAGCCTCTACACAACAGTGCACAGACACCTGTGATTTGGGGTCTTTTGTCCCAGCTCTCCAAAATGTTTAATGAGTTTTAGTCATCGCGTTGCTCTCCTTGTCCTACTGAGGCTGCCCACCCATCAGCTTCCTACAGAAATTTGTCACTCAGAAACTAAATATCAGATCCTATCTTTTCCTTCCTGTAAAAGAGGCCAGTGGTATGTCCTTTTCACATGGAAACTCAATAGCCCTCACAATTGCACAGGGCAGCCCAGCTGCACGCTCTGATTTCTCCTGATTTCTGCTGAAATGCTTTTCTTTCAGTTGGCATCTTCCCCAGAGTGCTGAGCTCAATGCAGAGTCCATCCATGGGCTCCTCACAGGAAGAGTGCAAACATCCTCCTCTGTAGGAACAGCCTGACCTTTGAAGCATCAGTGGTCTGAGCAAACCTCTCAGCTCTCCGGGAAGGTCGGACACCGTGGATGCTGTGCTGGATTCATTCCCAGCCTTGTGCAAGCTCTCGTGATGCTCTTTTGAGATGGCTCTTCAGAGTCTTCTGTGTGGTCTCTGGGCCCAGCAATCGCAGCCCGAGAGAAAGTGGGAAAACACTTTGGGAACTGATCTCTGACACTGTCCAACCAACTTATTCCAATGACATTTGCTAGTGGCAACGCAGTGTGTGTCACACAGAGCACCCAGGAATGGCAGGACATGGTATCACTGCTGTGCAGAGTTACTGCTGGGAGAGACACTTTGCATCCCAGAGGGAGCCAGGAGTGAGCTCACACCAATAAAATTCACATTTCCGTGGCCTCTCTTCACAGATATCTCTTCTGGCCCAAATTTTCTAGCTCTCCTGTCTTTTTTTTCCCCCTGGCTCACATCCTTACTGCCTTCACTTGGCTTTATTCAGTCTGGTTCTGCTCACCCAGCACCAACCAGCCCACGAGTGCAGCCGCCCCCTCCCGCCGAGATGTGCGAGCCCTCTCTCCTTGCCCGCACATCCCGGGGACCCGCACCTCTCACCCGCCCAGGTGAGCACACCCCAAGGGACGATGCCAGGGAGGGGCAGGAGGGTCCCGGCAGCAGCGGCGCTGTGCCCGGAGGAGCTGCGGGAGTGGGACCTGCTCCAGGGAAGGGAGTTCAGCAGCGTTTGCTGAGGAGCGGGGAGAGGCAGCTGAGGGGCTTGGCTGCTCTGAGAGAAACGTGCGTGAAGAAAAGCCTCGACCCACACCCTGAATTCCACAGCTCGACTCCAGGGACAGGGAGAGGGAGAGAGGACAGGACGGGACATTTCCAGCAGCCTTGCGACTTGTTCGTAAAAGCCTCATCTCACCAGCCCTGCCTGCCTCCTCCCCCATCGCCTCCACAGCTCACGCTGGGTTTTATTAACGCAGTTCCCCTCAGGCTAGAGGGAATCACATCCCAGGAGACATTCCAGTCTCAGATCAGCTTCGGAGGGGATCAGAGGGAGCCAGGGGTGGGGGGCGTTTCACC
Source organism: Hirundo rustica (assembly GCF_015227805.2). Classification (NCBI taxonomy): domain Eukaryota; kingdom Metazoa; phylum Chordata; class Aves; order Passeriformes; family Hirundinidae; genus Hirundo; species Hirundo rustica. The sequence continues at coordinate 11,924,815 of NC_053466.1, read as the reverse complement.
GGGACGTTTCATTCGCGGAGAGCTGGCAGGATGGGAGCGCTGCAAGACGGCACTAGCAGCCTCCTTATCAGAGCCCGAGCAGCCGCAGGCTGCAGCGAGCTCGGCTCGGCGCTCTGTGTCCCAGCCTCTCCTGCTTTGTCCGGGCGCTGCCTGCGAGCTGTGCCCCGGGGCGGAGCTGGGTGCACGGCCGGGCACAGAGGGCTGCGCAGGGAGCGTGGGTGGGTCTGTGGCTCCGGTGAGCGCTCTGTGGGTGAGCCGCAGCCACAAGGGCTCGGCCCGGGGTCAGCACCGCCAGCTCTTCACCATCCATCGCAGCCCGCTCCGCCACCTCTCGCCAGGAATGGGAGCCGGCTCCCCGGCGTCTGGCTCCCCAGGTGAATTGCGGTGTGCCCTGAGCCTGCGCCAGGAACATGCCAGCAGATGAAACTGCGTCTCAGGCCAAGAGACGCGAACGAAGATGGATGTGTTTTCCTCGCCGGGTTTATCTCGCAGGCAGCGCTTCTCAGCGGAGCCCGGCTCTGTTTGTGTGCGCTCGGCTCCTGGCACGGGGGCAGGAGATGATGAGACAACAAACACTGCGGAGCTCCCGAGCTGCAGCTCGGCCCTGCCCTGCCCAGACCACGGCACCGAGCCGCTCCTCGGGGGCCAAACACAGCGCTGAGCCCGGGCTGAGCCCAGGGTGAGCCCAGGGTGAGCCTAGAGCTGAGTCCAGGCTGAACCTAGAGCTGAGTCCAGGGCTGAGTCCAGAGCTGAGTCCAGAGCTGAGTCCAGAGCTGAGTCCAGGCTGAACCTAGAGCTGAGTCCAGGGCTGAGTCCAGAGCTGAGTCCAGAGCTGAGTCCAGAGCTGAGTCCAGGCTGAACCTAGAGCTGAGTCCAGGGCTGAGTCCAGAGCTGAGTCCAGAGCTGAGTCCAGAGCTGAGTCCAGGCTGAACCTAGAGCTGAGTCCAGGGCTGAGTCCAGAGCTGAGTCCAGGCTGAACCGAGAGCTGAGTCCAGGGCTGAGTCCAGGGCTGAGTCCAGGCTGAGTCCAGAGCTGAGTCCAGGCTGAGTCCCAGGGCTGCTGCAGCTTCACTGGGGCTGCACTGAGAGGCAGGAGAGGAAGAGTCGCAGGATCCCGCAGCTGCTTGGGCACCATGCGAGCTGCAGTGGGACAGGCTGTAGGACAGGCTGTGGGACAGGCTGTGGGACAGGCAGTGGGACAGGCTGTGGGACAGGCAGTGGGACAGGCAGTGGGACAGGCTGTGGGACAGGCTGTGGGACAGGCTGTAGGACAGGCTGTGGGACAGGCAGTGGGACAGGCAGTGGGACAGGCTGTGGGACAGGCTGTGGGACAGGCTGTAGGACAGGCTGTGGGACAGGCTGTGGCTGTCTCAGTGCTCCCCCAGGGACCCCATCCCGTCCTGGGCCCCTGAGGAGCGCAGTGCACCTCTGCAAGGCGAGGGGCAGGACAGTCCTGCCCGCGTGTCCCTTGGTGCCAGGTCAGAGGGGCAGCAGTGCCTGCCCAGCCCTGCAGGCACACACAGCCCTGCCAGGGGCTCCACTCCACACGTGCCCCTTGGGAAACTGCATCGAGCAGATCCCAAACCCGTCTGACTCTGCACCACTGGGTTCAACACAGAATTGAGGTCAAAGAGAGGGGAGTTTAAAGGGCAAAAGAAAATAGATGTAAAAGAATCAGTAGGGAATCAAGCAAGACTTTCTGGAAATTCATAGTGAGACTGACCTAGTTAAGCTGAAATCTGGAAAATGTTGGTGTTTACAAGGTTCACAGTTTGGACCCGGGACAGTCTGTACAATTCCAGCACTTGCACTTTAAAGATTTTTAAAACCCCAAAAAAGATTTGAAGCAAAGCATTTTGCTGACCAACATATATTTAAATGTATTGCTTTATTTTACATGTTACTTTACCTTTGACTGTGAGTCCAGGCCCAAAGGCCAAGTTTCCACTCCACAACTTCTTCTTGCCCACTCCCCATGCCCATGTCTTGGGTGCCAGCAGAGGAGGAGAACTGGGTAATTCAAAAAACACTCCTGATCAATCGTATTTACATGGGCAGTTCACTGCACAGGACCCCCAGCCTTGTTTGCACCCACCCCCACCTGTACAAACACCCACTTTGGCTGCCCAGGAGAAAAACAAGGTGCCAGGGCCAAAGAAAAGGGGAATCCCAAAAGCAAGAGGTGAGAACGGAGATTTGTCTGATGGAGATGTGTCCTCTTTTGTCACCCACTGAGCAGTGATGCTGGAGACGTCAATTCCTGAGGTTATCTCCTACAGAGAAAGGAGGAAAGACATCAGAGAAATCAAAGGGGTTTCTCTGTCCTGGGGTTTTGGCTCCTGGACTCTCTTCCAGCTGCTCAGGGAAATGCCCAGAAGGCATAAAGCTCCATGCTGACTTTGCAGGGGACCTCGAGCCAGGTCCCCAGGCACACAGAATACAGCTGTGAAAGTCACACCAGGGAGGTGGCAGGAAACAAAGGACTTTGGGCAGACAGGCTTAATCCATTTAAATTCAGTTTCTCCCTCACTTCCCTCTCCTTTCCCCTTGCTCTCATCAGACAGCTCTTCCCCCACCTCCTCTCAGTCCCAAGTGCCTTACAGCAGTTTCACACCCAAGTGGCCCATGGGCTGAGAGAGTTATTCCACCTCTTTGCTGCTCACAAAGAATCAGACCCGCTGTTCTTTCCCTTTGCACAGCCTCTTTCCTCCTAACACCTGCTGGGCTGTAGAGAGAGGTTACCCCCAGCTGGTGGTTCCTGTTCAGACTCACATTACGATGCTGCTTTGCCTGCCCAGGTGTTCACAAGGCCCTCCTTGTTGGGAAGCCTGAGGGGAGTGGGAGGAGAGCTAAAGATTGTAGTAAGAAGGACTCGGAAAACTCACGCCAGCTCTGCCACTTGCTTGGACTGGGAAGCCCTGAACAGATGCTGAGCAAGAAGAGCTCAGTGTGCAGATGCTCAATCAGCAACATCAGTGACCATCGGGACCTCTCAGCCATGAAAACTCCCTTGAGCTCCTGCAGCCATCCTGGGAAGCTCCAGCCTGGTAGGAGCTGCAGGAAAGCAAGAAGACAGTGAGATGTCAGAGTGAGAGATGTCAGAGTGGGAGATGTCAGACCGAGAGATGTCAGACTGCCGTCACGCTGGGGCTGGGGATTCAGCCCTGTGCTTCTCTGGCAGCAGCCTCTGTGCATCCATCGGGCTGCAGGCAGGGCTGGGAGCTGCACAGACAGGACAGACACTGGCTGGGAGAGCTCCCAGCTCAGGAACACCACAGAAAGGAATTCTGCAGGCTGCACACAGGGCCCTCTGCGGAAGGTGAGCACACGAGCCCTCAGAACACCCAGTGGGCCGTTTTCCTGCTGCTAAACATCTACTTGCTTGGCTGGGAAATAGCTGTGATCCCAAACACACCAGGCACTTTCTTTTGTGTTAAGAGCCTTGGCAGGAGCCAGCAGTTCTCACAGGCACTTCCATCTCTGCAAGAACCAAGTTTCCCAGAACACCCCCTTTCAAAGTCTCCCTTCATTAAGAAGAGCCAAAACTGCCTGTTGCTGCCTTACAGGCTGCTCCCGCTTCCCCAGGGCTCCACTGCCACGGGCTGGAAAGCACTGAGCTCCAAGTGACACCAGCATTAAAAGAAAAGACACTAAAGAAAAGAGACACAAAGGCAGGAAAGCTTTTTTTCACTGGGACCCAGCTGTCTGGCTCAGAGAAAGGCAAGAAACGAGGGTCTGCTCTGCATTCCTGGGGCACAGCCAGAATAACAGCAGAAGGGTAAATTCCACAGTGCAAAGTGCTTTTCCCTGCTCCCCTGTCCCCTCTTACGAATAAGGCCCCGGGGATACGCTGAGGTGGTGCTCTGCTGCAGGGACATCTTGCTAACAGCCTGCAAGTTAAAGACTGCAGCACCTTCCAGAGCCAGCCAAGAGCAGGCTCTTTCTTCTCACATCTGCTCACCGGACTCGGTATTTACATCAGCGGAATGGTTCCCATAAAACTAAACATGAACAACTGATCACAGACAAATAAAGCAGTAATAGAGTCCGGGATGTCAGGAAGCCTTACCCACTCCCTGCACACCAGCCCAGGCAGCTGGAGATCAAAGTTTTCTTATTTGCGGTACATTTCTTGAAACAATTTTCAGCTAAACTCGGTCTGCTGAGAGGATGCTGACACAATCCAGGGCTTCCCCCATAGAAACAGGAACCGAGAAACCAGATCTGTGCACTGCTGCCTGCATCTCCAGGTGACTGGGCAGATGGAGAAGGCTTTGGCATCTTCAAAATGGGGAGTTGCTCCCTTCTTTCCCCTCCCTCAGCGTCCCTGCTAGGGAAAGCCTTCTTGCAAAGGTGAGTGAAGGGTTTGAGTGAAAAAGGGAGCAAAGCAGAGCCCTGCACAGGCTAAGCAGGGGTGCAAACACATCTAAACACGGCTGTGAGCTGCTCCCCGCGGGGACTGGAGTGATCTCGACGGGCACTAAGAAGATTTGGTTTAGTACTTGGTACCCTTAGGCAGGAGAGGTGAAAGAAACTTTTAAAGGCACGCGTGTAAAGGCGCCCCAAACCAGACGGGACGCGGGTGCAGGAGGCCGGGGGCCGGTGCCGGGCAGGCGTGGGAGGGGGTTCCCGCCCCTCTCCGCCCCCGGGGGTGGCGGGGCGGAGCGGACGGGACGGGCGGGACCCCCTCCCGCGATGCCGCCGGGCCGTGTCCCCCCGGCCCGTGCAGCCGCGGCTCGGGGAGAACAAAAGGCAGGAGCGGGAGGAGGCGCGAGGAGGAGGGCAGGCGGCTACCGTGGGGGGATAAAAGGCTCAGGAGGACCCCCCCTCCCTCCTCCTCTGCCCCATGTCCGAGCCCGCTCCGCCGCCCGGCATGGCCCGCCCGCCGCTGCCCGCCGCCGCCGCCTTGCTGGCCGCCGCTCTGCTGCACTGCGCGCCCGCCGCGCCCGCCCGCCGCCACAAACCGGTGAGTCGGGACCGCCCGGTGCCTGCTCCGCGTCCCCGCCGCTCTCCGATGCGGGATCTCCCCCGCAGATCCTCCGCTGGACGGCATGAGCCGCCTTGCCCCGCCGCTCCGTCCGTCCCCGGGCGCTCGGGGCGCCGGCGCGGGCAGCGCTGCCGGAGTCACCGGCCGCGGGACGGCTGCCCCTGCCCCGGCGGTGCCTCCCGCTCCGCGGGCTCCCCTTGGCTCCTTGGGGAGTTTTCACAGCCGTGCTCCCGAGCGAAAACGGGGTCCGGGACAAGGAGAGTTTAGGAGAGGACACGGCATCCCCCGTGCTTTACAGGCGGCCGAGCACTCGCTGCTGCTCAACGCCCCCTGCGCGCTGCGCTGGCAGTTCCCACAAGTGTTACGGGAGACGAGACTGAAGGGATGGATCAAAGGCGCAGGCAGGAGAGGAGCAGCGGGGCTCTTTCTTCCTGCACATGCCTGCCCGATCCCAGCGCCCGGGACGGAGCTGCGAGCAGCGGGGACTGCGCCTGCCAGGGAGGAGCAGCGGCGTGCGAGGGATTTGGGGGACGGGAGAAGACAGAGAGCTCCTTGTGCTGGGAATGTGTGCCTGTGTAATTGGGTTATCATTCGCTGGTGTGCCATAAAATAATAACAGAGTGAATGCCCAGTGGCAGCCCAAGGGGATTAGTTCAGGTTCTGTCGATGGTTTTATTATCAGCTCTGTCATCTGAGTACTTTCTGACTTGGCTGCTAAATCTGCTGTGGGCTGGGACTTGGCACAGAGCAGCCTCGGCCCCCAAGGTGCTTGCGTTCCTCGAAACGAAATGTCACCGTGCTTGGCTCCGCTCTGCCCCTGAGGAAGGCGAGGCCGAGGCTGGGTGCTGGCACTCTGCGCTCCAGGAATGTCACTGCTCGGGGGGCTCCGGGCCCATGGGAGTGCAGCAGGGCTGGGAGGGCAGAGCTCCACCCGCGTGAAGCCGGAGACCGCTGGTCCCTGTGGGACACGGGCTGGGCTGGCAGGTGCCTCGTGCTCTGCCCTGTGCCGGCTGGGGAGCTGCTGCTCCTGGAGGAGCCTGCACAGCCTCTGGTCCTGCTCTTGCTGCCAGCAAGGAGCTGTGTGGGATCCTGGGGAAGGGAGGGCCAGCCTGGTTTGGCACCATCTGAGCTTTAGCACAGCCCTGCTGTCACCGTGCAGCTCCTTTTGCCAGCGCTCACAGCTGCTGACTGCACAGGTTGCTGGGGCTCAGCTGACTTGGCCAGTACCCCTGGCAGTGGGAAGTACACCAAACTGCTGAAGAGCACAGAGTTATTGCAGGGGTCCAGGGCTGCTCAGGCTCCTGGTCCGTCAAATCCACGCTCCAGAAGAAAGTCCCCCAAGTTGGTGGCCTGCCAACAGAGAGGTGATTTCTTCCTCATCCTAGGCTGATGCTCTGCACTGTGAGTGCTAATGCTTTCCTCTGCAGTAACTCCAGGTGACACTCCTGCAGGTATGTTCTGTACAGGAATACCTTGTGCTCGTGTGTTTGACCAGCCACGTGGGGCTCGGGGTTTCAGATCGATGTGTTTGACTCAGCCTTTGCAGGGATGGTGGCTGCACTGGTTGGGTTGGAATGGACAGATGAATTCCCATCCCTTCAAACAGCAGTTCTGTCTCCCCAAATGCTCTTTGGGGTTCCTCATCTGGTGTCAAGGCTTCTGAAGGTTATTCTGCCTCTGAGGTGAAGGCAGTTTTACAGGATGTGAGCTGGCAGCAGTGCATACGTGAGCGCAGGACAGCTGGGGTGGCACTGCTGGGCTGGCAGAGGCCCCTGGCCTCGGGCACTCTCTGCCCTCCCTCACAGGGATCTGTGCCACGCCATCACGTGTGCTCCGAGTACACCGAGCCTGCTGCACAAAGGGATGTTTCCCTAATGTCTGACAGCAGCTCATTTCCTGTCTGGGCACCTTTGGCTGTCAGGTGATGAATGAGAAAGGAGCCAAGGGGCTGAGCCGGGAGAAGAGGTTCACACTCCTACGAGACACACCACAGGAGTTCCTCGGGCTGTGCCAGGATGTGGGGTGGGCAGGGAGAGCCCAGGTGCAGGAGTGTGCTGCACCCGGCTGTTTGTGCTCCAGCAGAGTCACAGCAGCAGCAGCTGAGAGGGGAGGGAGCCAAGGGCTAAGACTCATCCTAAAGCCAGGCTCTAGGGCAAGTTGCAGAAGGACTTGTGTCCTTTGAGACAAACCCTGTAGAGCTCCTTTGCTTTTATATTAATGCCCCAAGAAAGAAAGAGAAAACTGAGAGCAGAGTAAAGGCTGTGTCTGGTGTCCACTGAAAAACTTGAGAACAAAAGATCTGCAGTCCTCGGGGCTGTGCACGCGCAGACACTGAATTCCTGCCTCGCTTTTGGCTCCCCTGGGAAATCAGAGTCGCTGCATTTGCTGGGAAGGTCTCTCTCCGTGGAGGAGTGGTGGGCACCCTCCCAGCTACCAACATAACCCATCAGGGCTCCTGCAGCTCTCCCCTGAACACAGCGGGCTCCCCTCTGGAAGCAGGGCGCTGCCTTCCCCACAGCCCGTGCCTGCCTCTCTCCGGGCTCAGGCAGCTCCCGCAGGAAGGGATTGATTTGCACTCCTTGCTTTGGCTATTTAAATCCCGCCGTCAGTGGTGGGGTAATTTTAGGCATGTTTATCTTCTGCTCTGGGAGAGACTCAAGACACATGTAAGCAGTTATTCTCCAGCGGGTTTGTTGTGTTTGTGCTTCCACAGGCAGCACACACGCTCACCCTGCCCTGTGGCAGCGCTTGGGGCTGCAGCTGGCGAAGCAGAGCCAGGAGGGAGAGCAGAGAAGCGCTTTGGGGAGGATCCCCCTCCCCAGTGCTGCCCCCACACTTATCCTGTCCTGGCACCATAACTTGTGGGGCTCTGCAGAAGAAGGGATGCACCTTGTAGGAGTTGTTTGAAAAGAATTTTTGGTGGAAAGTCGTCCTGCAGGGATGCTGATCCTACTTTTTCCTACTTAGTAGCTCCTTCCTACTAATCTCAAATATATGGACAGGTAAATGAAGGGTTTGTGGGTGTTCTTGCACTGAGGATGGCTCAGCCTGAAGTGAATGGAAGCACTGCTGAGTCTGCACATAGCTGCCCAGCACAATGAAAAGCAGAGCACTTCATGGGTTAACTGATGGCCGCAGACATGTTTGTAGACGTTCACTGAGATCCCGGTGCAGATAGAGCAAGGACAGGCAGGTGACCAGACTTCGTCCTCTTGGTGGATTTGGGCAGGAGAGAGGCACTGGTAGCTTATGGCTCCCTTGAGCTTGGATGTAACTGCACAATGAACAAAACTTCTCAACCCCCTCCTCCCCTGCCAGGAGTGTGCCACATCCTAGAGCAGTTTCTTCATTTCAAGGGGATTTCTAGGTCATCAGATTAAGGGCTCTTGAAACCTTTTGCTATGTCAGCATCCTGGGGCTTGTTTGCTCTGCAAGTACTCCTGTTTCTGGCAAACTGTTGCTTGGGTGACACCAACAGCTTGGTTGTGGTGTGGTTGATGGAATAGTCTCACAAACTGTCACATAATTAAAATGTCTGATAATAAAAATAGCCCCGCAGTGTTTATTCATTTGCTTTCTCTCATTACACCAAAGCCTGGTTCTTCTCATTCTGTCTGTGGCCATAAACATTTGCAGTCCATAATGTTTCATGTTCCACATTGCTTAGGAAAAATAAACATTTTCCTTTTTTCATTGCCAACAACAACTACCACCAAGTAATCCGGAAACAAACCGTCAGGCCCCTGGAGGTAGTGCTGGATGGTGCCATGGGGTGGGGGAAGTGAGTGGAGAGGAAAACCCATCAGAGTGTGCACGGCCAGACCCTGCAGCAGCTCCTGTTTGTGCCTTTGTGCTCTCCCTGGCTCTGTCTGCAGTGGGACCAGGCTGCAGCCCAGCATGGAGGAGCCAGTCCTGGAGAAGAACTATTTTGTGTAAGCAAAGAATTCATGGAGGGGTCAGGAGACTCTGCCTCGTCCTGGGGGAGGTGGGATCAATAAATCTGGTGGCTTTGCCCAGGCATTGTTTCCACTAACGGTGCCTTGACCAGGAGCACGTTTAGCTCAGGGTCAGACCAGACCACAATCGTGTTTCTGCCATGAAATTCCACATGCAACATCAGCACCTTCCAGACCCAGTCTGCTCCTGGAACACAACCTGGCTAGAATGAAGCTGGTTCCAGTTTTACCATTAACCATCAGCTGTAGCTGCACTTTCAAATCCAACCTCTGCAAATCCACGCTGGGCTGAGAGGCACTGTCCATGCGTCAGGAGAAGAGCGCTGATGTCAGGCAGGAACATTGCTGTAAAGGGGTGCAGAGCCCAGCGGGGCACAGCCACCCCAGAGTGGACAGAAATGGGGTGAGAGAACTGTCTTACATGAGAAGTGCAATAGAAAGTGTCTCTGCTGTCCTTCCCCATGGAAATAAGGGCAGGAGCGCTCCGAGGTGCAGGCCCATGGGTAGGAAGAGGATAATGCAACCAGGCAGAGAGGCAGCAAACACCAGGCCTTGGCAAACACTCTGAGTGACAAAAGGAAAAAGCAGAAACAGAAGCAATGGGAAAGCAGTAGCAGAAGGCACAAGGAAATGGAGACAAATCCATGAGCCCATTGCCCAAGTTAAGAGGAAACAGCCCCAGTGACAGGGGAAGCATCCAAGACTGATGGGATCCAGGCTGTAACTTGTCCAGTGGCTCCTGTCTGACAGGGAGGGGGTCTCCTTTCATGTCCACGCCACAGAACCAGCCAGGAGCCCAGGTAATTAGGCAGACATCAGAGGACACAAGTTTAAGTTCAGGGCAGGCAGAGGGGGATGGACACAGGCAGAGGAGAGCCGTGGGTCTGTCAGCACCGGCACCAGCCCCAGCCCTGCTCATTGAGACGCCGTGTTGCTGCTGCTCCTCCCGGGAGCCCTGCAGGGTGAGTGCTGCCCAGCACAATGAGGTTAAAGATGCTCCTGGCTCCTTGGGATGGCTGGAACACTTCCTGGGAAGTTTGGCTGGTGTTCATCTGGCTCCAGCAGATCCAGTGGTGATGGCTGTTGTATCACAGCACTTGAAGGCTGATAAAGCTGTGAGGAACTGAGTGGGCAGCCTGTACCTCCGCTGTGGTTTCTGCTGTCCCGTGGGATCTGTCCATTCCCTCCTGCTCCCCCTCAGCCCTTCAGTCACAAGGCTGCAGGAAGAGGCACTTTCTTTGTGAGGAGCAGGGACCAGCCTGCAGCAGAGCACTCTTTCTCTACAGCTTTGCTCCTCTGCTGTCCTCACTGCCCTCAACCCTTGGTTGCAGGCCTGGAATCTGTCTGTGCTTGTGCTGTATTCACATTCACTCTCTTGCAAAGCCCTGGCTTCTTCCTCGCCTACAAGCCAGCTGTGCCCATGCCCAGCTGTGGGTTATGCAGGGAGGGGCAGTGCAGGTGGCTGCACACACTCAGCCAGAGGCTCAGGTCTGCTGGGACAAACCCTGTCCTCTGCTTTTGTGTCCAGGAACCCCTTTCCCTTCTGCTGGTGGGATGGGACAAGTGGGGATGCCCTGATAGGTACCCAGCAGCCAGTGCCCTCCTCTCCTCCCCTCACAGGTGTGTAGCAGCTCCAGCAGCAGCAGGGCCCTAAGTGAAGCCCAGTGCAGTCAGGGTGTGGTAGCACAGCTCAGGGAACAAAGCAGGATCTCCCCACCGGAGGGTGGGCTCAGCACTGGCTGGGAAGGATGCAACCTTAAGCAAGTGGAAATGATATCTGATCCCTGGGAAGTGCCTGCAGCAAGGTGTGTCCAGCCAAGGAGACCAAGATCTGCAGCCTGGGTGTCCCCTGAGCATTGTTTGGCAAGCGGTTTGTGCCTGTCACATTTCCCCTTGCCGGCTGTGCCTGCAGTGGCATTTTCCAGCCCTTTCCTGCCATGGTCCTGACGCTGGGGCAGTGACGACAGGGAGAGTCACTGTTTGTCCAGGGGCACGGGCAGGGCAGCAGGGCAGGCCTTGCCTCCTGCCCCACCCAGAGCCCCTCACAGGAACACGCTGTGCCCCCTTCCAGGGCCGAGTCTGCAAAGGGCAGGAGGAGCAGGGAGGGTCCTGGTGTTGCACAGTGGGTTTGGAAAGCTGGGATTCATAACAGTGGCCTTGAGCTGACCAGAGTGGGGAGAGAAAAGCTGCCTCTGCTCTGCCTCTGAACATGGAGTTCCTCGGGGCAAGAAGGAAACAGGGAGCTTCTCCTCTCTCTGCTCCTGGTCAGAGGAGCGTGATAATCTCCAGTTTATGCCAGGGGCCCCAGCCTGAGGCAACTGTCCTCTGCAGGAGGAGAATGTGCAGGGCATCATCAAGACAAAAAACCAGGGGTAAGGCATCTGGGTCAGCCTCAGGCCACACACCCACCTGAGCAATTCCCGAGGGTTTCCCAGTGCCCCTACTTCCTGCACTTCCTGGCCTCGGAAAACCAGACGCATTCATCAGCCAAGTCCTCGGGTGTCAGGACGTGGCAGTGGGTGCTCCTGAGTGCACCCAGGAGCGAGGGGCTGAGCAGGCTCCAGGCCGTGCTTTGGTGACACAGCTGCCATTGTGTGCTTCGGTGTCATCGGGGCGGAGAGCACGATGTTGGCCAGAACAGGGACTTTGTCGGCTTCTCCTGCCAGCTGTGCATTGCAGGCAGTAGCTGCCAGCCCAGACAGGGTGCCAGGTGGCTCTCAGAGAGCTCCTCTCAGAGAAACAGGTACCTTCAGGCTGGCAGGGCTCCAGTGCCCAGCAGGAGCAGCCCTGTGCAGGCTCCTGTGGGACAGCCCAGCCCGTGCTCCTCCTCCCCTAAGGCACTGAATGCATGCTCAGTGCATGCCTGGTGGCCTGGACAGGTTCTGCTGTTCAGGATGTGAAAGGATTTCTCTCTTTGCATGTGTTGCTGGTGCAGTTCCTGCGGTGTGTGAAAGAGAACTGGGGACAGGATTGTGTCAATGGCTCTCAGGCAAAGGCTGGCAGGTGCCACTGAGGGTGTCTGTCTGTCTGTGTGTCTGTCTGGGGAGGACAAGCCAGCAGGCTAGAGCGGTGACAGACACACGAAAGCCTAAAGTGCTGCATGGACACCCAAACTGCACCTGTGTGACCTCCCTGGCTCCCCTGCCCATCTGTGCCTCGCTCAGAGGGCCGGCAGCTCAGCGCTGGAATTAATGCCAAGGCCTTCACACTCCATTCCAGCCCGCATGAATGGGCTCATTGTGGGGAGCAGAGTGGTGGCAGCATGTGGATTACACGGCATCATGGCAGCTCTGGCACTGGGCCATCCTGACCTTTGTGTCCCCGGCAGGCCAGCCAGGAGAGCTGGCCTGGAAGAAGGCAGCTCTTTGCAGGGGAAGAAGGAGCCTGCCTAAAGCCAGGTCCCCCCTCTGCAGCCCTGTGGGACAGAGCCTGCCTGTGTCCAGGCAGAGATGTGCTCCCCGTCAGCTCCTCCCGCTGCTCAAACACCTTCACGTTTGCTGCATAAAATCAGGCAAAAACACCCTGTCTGCTCTTGTGCAGCACAGTGACATGGACCAAGCACCTCTCACCCCACATGCCTCACAGCAGGTTGGAGATGACACCTGGGTTGTGTTTCATGGTGGCAATACAGCCCTGCTGTCAGTGGCAGTCAGCCGATTAGCATTAATTAATGTTGCCAAGAGAAACCTCGCTTTTCCAACTGAGTGTGGGAGAGCCCAGGAGATGTTACCCCAAGCACAGTCACAGGTACAGTGAGGCAAGGGGATGTGGTGCAGTCCTTCCCTCAGGCAGTGATGGGGGCTGCAGGGACACTCACTGCTGCTCTCTGCCCCACATCCCTGTGTCCTGCTCTGCCGTGCCCACTGGCCCTGCTGAGACCTGCCCACGGTGCCAGGACAGCAAGGGGACACCAGGGAAGCGACAACAGGGAGCACAGCTGCGTGCTGGGGACTAAAGGCTTCCTCCGTTAATGCCACCTCTACCCGAGGCCAGGAGGGAATAAAGGATGTAGGGCAAAGGGGGAGAATTTATTCCCTAGTGATTTGTTTTATACTTGAAGGGTCTGGTTCTCATCCACAGCTTGCAAAAGTATTTCCTGCCGGCCAGCTGCCAAGGAAACGCGGACCAAAAATAGCCGAGCGCTTAGTGGGTGCCATGGCACGACACAGTGCCTGCCAGGTGCGAGCCAGCCTCAGAGCAGCAGAGCCCAGGGAGCACGGCGTGCTCGTGGGGAGCAGGTTGTGCCCTCCCAGTGGGGAAACAGCCCCGGGCAGAGGTGGGACTCAGCTCTGCAGCACTGCTGGAGGCAGCTATCCACCCCTTCACGGACACCGAAGTCACGGTTTTGCTTTTGCCTTTCAGGATGTGTCCCGAAAGCATCACACGTGGAAGGAGCAGGCTCCTTGGCTGTCTGCCGCGGGGAAGGCCGTGGGCACGGGCGTGCCCGCCAAGGGCTCCCCCGGGGCTGCGGCGGGGCAGCCTGGCTGGAACCCCCCGCGCTGCGGCGTGCCCGACCTGCCGCTGCTGCCCGACGGACAGAGCGGCCGCAACCGCCAGAAGCGCTTTGTCCTCTCCGGAGGCCGCTGGGACAAGACCAACCTCACCTACAAGTAAGGGAGGCCTGGAGCGACACTCAGGCTGGTTTGCTTCTCCCTCCGCACACGCTGGGTGCGGTGCTCCCCGGAGCTGTGACGGGAGCTGCAGGGCAGGCACACGCTGACCGCGGCAGGCACACGCTGACCATGTCAGGCACACACTGACCACAGCAGGCACACGCTGACCATGGCAGGCACACGCTGACCGCGGCAGGAACACGCTGACAACAGCAGACATACGCTGACCGCGGCAGGCACATGCTGACCACGGCAGGCACACGCTGACCGCGGCAGGAACACGCTGACCACGGCAGGCACACGCTGACCATGGCAGGCACACGCTGACCACGGCAGGCACACGCTGACCATGGCAGGCACACGCTGACCATGGCAGGCACACGCTGACCGCGGCAGGCACACGCTGACGGCAGCAGGAACACGCTGACCACAGCAGGCACACGCTGACCATGGCAGGCACACACTGACCACGGCAGGCACACGCTGACGGCAGCAGGAACACGCTGACCGCGGCAGGCACACGGTGACCACGGCAGGCACACGCTGACCATGGCAGGCACACGCTGACCATGGCAGGAACACGCTGACGGCAGCAGGCACACGCTGACCACGGCAGGCACACGCTGACCATGGCAGGCACACGCTGACCGCGGCAGGCACACGCTGACCATGGCAGGCACACGCTGACCGCGGCAGGCACACGCTGACGGCAGCAGGCACACGCTGACCATGGCAGGCACACGCTGACCATGGCAGGCACACACTGACCATGGCAGGCACACGGTGACCATGGCAGGCACACGCTGACCATGGCAGGCACACGGTGACCACGGCAGGCACACGCTGACCATGGCAGGCACACGCTGACCATGGCAGGCACACGCTGACGGCAGCAGGCACACGCTGACCATGGCAGGCTTGTGCCCGGCTGCTCCTGGTGAGCACACTCCAGTGACCCAGCTGCCCTCCCAGTGCTGCCCAGCACGCTGTGCGCAGCCCTCGGGCAGCCCTGCACCAGAGCCCTGGGCACGCACGGTCCCTGCCCTCCCGTGCTGAGCCGAGCCTCCAGCACCAGCTGTGCCTCTGCCCCACAGCCACCCCGCGGGGGGAACACCTCACGGTTTGTTTTAAAAAGACCTCTTTAGTCAGCTGTTGTTGATGGTCCCATAAACAGCACTTCAGTGCAAAGTTTTACCCAAATCACCCCACACGTTCTCAGTTGTGAATCCGCTCAACAGACTGGTGGGAGGGTGGTGCTGCCTCCCCAGCTGCCGCAGGGGTGTGAGTGGAGAAGTGAGCACAGTCATATGGACCCTGACAGCATGTAAACCATCTTTTGCTTCATGCAATACAGGAGACACATCCTCACACCATCAGGAGGCTGTAGATAACAGAAAGGCTTATTCCTTTCTTTTTTTTTTTTTTTTGTCAATAGTGTTAAAGAAAGAAACACAGCAGAGATTTACATACAGCAACACCGTTAGTGGAAGGGAAAGAAACCTCCCTCTGTGGCAAACCTTTCAGTCTGCTCTTGTTATTGGAGGAAGTGACTGCTGAGTGAACCCAAGTTTCCAGGGGCAAAAAATGCAGAGACTGAGGAGAAGAAATCACATCACACCATTCTCAGGAATCTTTGTGGTGGTGGCCTTACAGGGGATAGACTGGGGAGTGCTGTGACACCAGAACAACACAGAATCTGCAAAACTCTCCAGAGAATTCGCCTCTGGCACACAGGCCAGATGTTCCAACACTGATGGGATTTATCTGCTGCAGATGTTGCTCATCAGAGGGTGCTGGAGCAGTGCATGCTCTGGTGCTGAGAATGGGGACCCTAGTGATGCTGATTGTAGAACCGGTGACTTTGTGACAGCCCTGTCCATGGGCTGTCCATCAGCCGGTGTCTCTTGCCTTCCAGAATTATCAGGTTCCCATGGCAACTTGTAAAAGCTGAAGTGAGGAGGACCATTGAGGAAGCTTTGAAAGTCTGGAGCGATGTGACCCCGCTGACGTTCACCGAGGTGCAGGAGGGACGGGCGGACATCGTCATCGATTTCACGAGGTGAGCACGGTGGGCAGTCAGAGGGGCAGGGCTGTAACTGGAGCAGAGACTTGCCAGCACACAACTCAGGCACTTAAATGGAGGCTCAAATTTCTGCTTTCAGACTCTGGGATCGTTTTAGTTTTGTCAGTCATGGGCTGCTCGGTGTGAGTGCAGCAGTTCCACACTGGCTGTGCACAGCACCGTTGCTGATCATTCATTAATTTTCCTGGTACATTTACATTTCTCTGCCCACAGGCTGTTTTCTTAAGCGTTTGTTTGGACTTTCCATCTTCAGGTCCTCCATCCTGTCCCTTGACTGAACGATGTAACTGCCCAAAGACAAATATAGTTTCTTGGTTAAGTGAATCTTGGCTCCTGGCCTGAAATTTCCTTTTGGCAAAATACACACTGGGGCAAAGGCTTCCCTGAGCTGCGTGTTTGCACAGAGCTGTTGAGGGCAGTGGAGACTGTCCAAGCAGTGATGTGATTTGCATGCTGTATGTTCATCTCCTTCAGCTCTCTCAAGTGGCCACATCTCTCATGGGTTTCCTTCATTACTCACCAGCAGCTTGGCTTGAGTGAGGTCCTGACAGTTTGGCTGGGTTTGCTGCCAGCTGGCCCTCTGCAGCCCCCCACCACTCAGTAATATCAACTCAATCTCGGCTTAGGCAGGCACCTCCTGAATTCTTTAGGCTCCATAGTCAGCTCTGGGCTGGAAGCTGAGGAGGGGAGATGGAGAAACATCCCTGAGAAAACATACAAGCTCCCCAGGGCTTGGTGTGACTGAGATCTGCTTCCTCAGTGCTTGGTGTGACCAAGCTGCTTCCTCAGGGCTCTGATGCAGAATTTGGCCTGTGGCAATTGGAATAGCTCTGAGCAGTTGATCCAGACCAGTGGGACAGACTTAGGAAGGAAAGAAGAGCTGCTGTCCCCTCTCAGGGGCTCCCACCATGGCCCTTTGGCTGAGGTGCAACACATCTTCCCTGCAGGTACTGGCATGGAGACAACTTGCCCTTCGATGGGCCCGGAGGGATCCTGGCACACGCGTTCTTCCCCAAAACACACCGGGAAGGAGACGTTCATTTTGACTACGACGAGACCTGGACGATTGGGAACAACCTGGGTACGGTACTGCTTCAAGGGGAGCTGTGGGTGCTCCAGGATGCTTGTCAATGACCTTGGAAATGATTCCCTGTGGTGTGAGCAGGGACCTTGTAAAACCGAGAGGCAACAGCTATTTTTGTGGTGAGCACTGTGATCTCCCACCACTTGGATGCCTGCTGGTAGCATTCAGGTCTTTCTGTCTTTCAGCCACAGCAGAGCCCGTGTCCAGCAGCAGGACCGCGGCTTCCCCATGGATTCCTCCTGCGTGGGGGGAGCACCAGATGGCTCTCCTGCCCAGCCACGTGCCCTGCCAATTGGGAATTGCACCTGGCATTGGCAGGAGTCAGTAGAAATGAAACAAGGGAAGGATGGAGGAAAGCTGAGGCTCAAGCTCCGTGTGACACCGTTGTCTTCCAAAGAACAGTCTCAGTCCCAGGCCCTGCACACATCGTTCACCATCTGCCCTCAAACAAGTCCATAAAGGGAAACCAGGCTCCAGCTCAGTCCCAGTGGCCTGGGAATGCTCTGACCATAAACAACGCCACATCCAGTCAAGATTCTTTTAAAAATTTTTGCTAATAATAGATCCAAGCTGGTAGCTCTTTGCTTGGGCACTCAGGGGCTGGTGTCACAGTATCTCATGAGATACTGCACTACCGCCTGGGACCATCTGGAGCAGTGCCCAGAGCATCAGTTTCTGGAAAACTCACCAAAATTAACCCAGGTCAGCTCCTCCTCCTCCTTCCCAGTTTATTTACATGCACAAAGAAATAATCACAAAGCCCAAGTTAACCCCAGGCCTCTCTGGGGGTTCCCAAAAATGCCATCCCTGTCAGTGAGCTCCCCCAAAGCCCGTGGCAGTGTCAGCTGCAGGCCAGTGTGACTGCGTGGGACGTAGCACTGCTGTGCCTCCAACCCTGCCCATGCTGACCCAAAACAAGAATCACAGAGCACAGGACCTCTTTGCAGAAGTGTTTCTGCTCTGGGGGTGGGCTCTGTCAGTTTTCACCCTCTGTTGGGGTTGCTCGTGTTGTTGAAGAATTTCCTGCATTCTCCCATAAAACAGTGTCAGGGGCAAACCAGGAACCGAAAATGGACAGCAGTTCCCATCAAAATCCAGCTCCATTCCATTCCATTCCATTCCATTCCATTCCATTCCACTCCATTCCATTCCCTTCCCCCCCACATCATCCATAAATAACTGTTGCAAAAGCTCTCTGGAGCTAATTGCCATTTAATATGCTGAAAAGAGCTTTGCGATATAAACGTGGATAAATCCTTGACTCGGCTCTCGGCGAGACAGGGAAATCCTTAGCCTGATTTTACTGATGGGAGAGCACAAGTGTGCCCTGGGGTCACTCCAGAGCCGTGCAGGAAGCAGGGCCCCACGTGGAGAGGCATCCATGGGGGACACAGGGATGCTGCCCAGCACAGCCCCCTCAGCCACGCTGCTGTGCACCTCCCCTGGAGAATCTGACAGCACAGCTGATCTGCCAACGCTGGAAAGCAGCAAGTGAGGAGCCTGCCAAGCTAAACAGAAGTGTCTGAAAGTTTGTAATAAATCACTGGCGTAGAAATCCCACTCTCTCAGCTGACCTAGATGTGTTGATTTAATCAGGTCAGTGCGGTGCATATTCAGAGCTTCCAAGTAAAGCTGGCCAGTGGAGGGAGGCTGGGGCTCACCTTCCCCTCCACCCTTCCCAGGCATTCCTCCCCACTGTGTTCTGGTGCTGAGGAGTGACCTGCTCCCCTGGAGCCAGCAGGGAAATCCTGCTTGGAGCCATCAAGGCTGGCTGACTCACATCCCTGCTGTTCTCATCACTTGGGCTGCAGCTTGGAAGATTTCTGGCTGAAGACAAGTGAATGTATGCTGGGACTTGTCAACAAACAGCCTCCACTTATAGTGAAATTTAGCAGCTTTAAAAAGGAAGCTCAACAAAACCTGCCAAACAATACAAGTTTGTATACTGAAATCCCCTTTCCCCCCTCTCCTTTTATAGATGCTCCAAGGTCATGTATTCCTAAAACACGGTCTCCCATAAATCTGTTTAAATCTGGTAAAGAAGTCTCAGGCCTTGACATTAGATAATCTTTTATGGATTTATTTCTAAATGACACCTTCTTGACACAGTCCCCAGACAAGCAATAAATGAGCTCCCTCTGCTGTCTGTGTGACAGCTGCCTTTGTCAGTGTTAATCCCAGAGTTCTCTCGCCGACACCAGCATCTTCCACAGTGGATGTGATCTACCTGGGACTTGCTAAACTTCAGCTCCAGCCAACAACTGCTTCAAGGCTGGGTGAACAAACACCAACCTTACCACCCCACCTCCTACACCTCTGGTCTAGATTTTCTTCTCTGTGCAAATTTCTCCTTTCCAAAAGTGCATGGAAAATCCTTTTCTTCCTGGTAGCCAGGTGGCAAGAGCCTCTGACAACAGAATTGCAAATTACCAATGTGTCCAGGTTAATACCCAAGGGTATGAATTGACTTATGGTGCTTCTGAACCAGTGAACCCCTTTATTACGCCCTCTGACTCCTTAAAAAAACCCCACAAACATACTTTGGAGCTACACAGGAGATATCTGGGAACAACACAGTTGGAGGTAGATTTCTCTTTCCTCTTTCTGGACTCCCACTACATGTCAGTGTCTGGTAACTGGTAGGAACAGGCCCAGGAGGCCAAAGCACGTGAGTAGACAGAAGTATCTTCCATCTTCTCCCCTTGTAGGCACTGACCTCCTGCAAGTGGCTGCTCATGAGTTTGGCCACGTCCTGGGCCTGCAGCACACGGCTGTCTCCAAGTCCCTGATGTCTCCTTTCTACATCTTCCGCTACCCCCTCAGCCTGAGTGAGGATGACAAGCAAGGAATCCAGTACCTGTACGGGAAACCCTCACCCGATCCTGACCCGACCCCAACGCAGCCAGCAGAGCTGCCCCAGCCAGACCTCGAAACAAATGAGATCCCCAACGTGGAGGTGAGCGAATGGCTGGTGTGTGCCCTTCCCTGACACCCTGGCTGCCCCCAGCAGCAGCCAGAGTTGGTGTCTGCCTCCTGCACCACCGCTGCCGAGCCCAGGCGCAGGGCTGGCACCGGGATGCGCAGGGAGGGGATCTCTGGGCAGCACACGCCCAACCAAACCGGGCAGCTGCCGGGGCACAGAGCCTTCCCCTCGGCTGAGCGCAGCCGGGGCGCGGGGGGCTCCGGGGAGCCAGCCCTGAGCCGCTGTGCTTTGCCAGGCTGTGCAGCCCGACGCCTGCCGCTCAGCTTTCGATGCGGCAGCCACCATCCGAGGGGAGCTGTTCTTCTTCAGGTCCCGCTTCGTGTGGCGGCTCCGCGCTGGAAAGCTGCAGGACGGTTACCCAGCGCTGGCCTCTCGCCACTGGCAGGGCATCCCCAGCTCTGTCGACGCCACCTTCGAGGACCCTCTGGGCAACATCTGGTTTTTCCAAGGTAAGAGCTGGACTGGGACCAGATGGCTGAGAAATGCATCACAATTACGTGGGGGTAGTCAGGACCTAGCAGGTTCCTGGGAGAATAAATCTCCTGAGAATCCTCAGCAATCCAGTAATCCTTGTTATTTGTTTGCTTACCTATTTAAACTTTTTATCAGGTATCGAGGACAGAAGAGAGAACAAAGAGTCACTTTTGTTTTAAACACAGCCACAATATCCCATTCTCCTTCCCTGGAACACAAACATTTGTAATGAGCCTCTGCCCTGGCAGAGGCGAAAGAAGGAAATATTTGCTCCATCTCCCCAGCTGTCATGGGAAGCACTGTGCCAGAAGTGGACCCCAGCAGCTTCCCTGGTTGTGCCTGTGTCCCCAGGGCCCTACTCAGGGTGGGGACAGCATTTTCTCTGCTCCTCAGAGACCTGGAACTTCCTTAGTACCCCATAACTTTCTGAGCCTACAGAGAGCCTGGGTCCAGAGCCAGGCAACCTCCAGCAGCCAGAGAGATTAAAAACAAAACCACTTCCTGGCCATCCCTGGGGTTCAAGGCCAGGAACAAGCCCACTGTTTTCTTTAACACTCTTCCCAAGTGTAGGTTTAATAGGAGGGATGCAGAATGACATGGGAACTCATTGTGGGTGTGCACACCATGTCTGCACTCCATGAGACCGAGTACCAAAATCACACCAGTGGCTCTGCAGGCAGAGCTCCTGCATAAACACATTTCTGAGCACCTGACCTGCACGCAAGGACTTACAGCGCTAAAATTGGCAGGCTCCTACAGTGAGCTAAAGTGAGATAAGGGGAAAGTATTACATGCCATGGGCTAATTACAGAGAGTCTCATTTTAATCTAATCTGGAATTGTGCTTCCAGTCTCTATATCAACTTGGCAAATTCCTCCTGGTTTGTGCAGCTCGCTCCTTTCCAGCCACATGCCCCCTTTGTGCCTGTGCATGCCCACATGATTTCCAAGTGCTGAGGTTGCAGGGCAGAGGCTGGTTCCTCCAGCCAAGTCCTTAATAACTTCCACAAATAGAGAATAGTGCTGCTGAAATGGGTTCCTCAACACCACCAGGCTGGACTGAGGTGGGATGTCAGTGCATTGGCAGCATTCTGGACACACAACTGTGGCAGTGTCCATCACCTTTGATGGTGTTTTTGCCTCTCAGGCACAGCTTCCCGTGGGAGCTCTGCTGAGGCACCAGCTCCAGTTGCACAATTCACTACCAAATTATCAGAATTTCTGACCCCTTTGTCTCCCTTTTCTGTCTCCGCCACAGATTCTCAGTACTGGATTTATGATGGTGAGAGACGGGTATCCGGTCCCACCCCAATCGTGGAGCTGGGCCTCCCTGCATCCCCTGTGCAGGCAGCTCTGGTGTGGGGGGCTGAGAAGAACAAGATCTACATCTTCAGTGGAGGCAACTACTGGCGCTTCAACCCCCAGAGGCGCCAGGTGGACAACATCTACCCCCGGGCCATGGCCGACTGGCGCGGCGTCCCGCCTGAGATCGACGCCGCTTTTCAGGACGAGTTTGGTCAGTGCAGCAGGAGCTCTGGCTGACAGCACTGCCCAGCTGAAGAGCCGGGCAGATTTAGACATGTGGTAGTTGTGGGCATTTCCCAACCATAACACACCCCATACAGTGCAGAGGGGCAGTTCCCTCCAGTGGGTAGAGAATTGAGAAGTTTTGTTCTCATTAATTGCAGCAACTGATATGTAAGTGTATAATAGAGAAGTCAAATAAGTGACCAAGGAATGGTCACAGAGTCCTGCCCACCTCTTAGTGCTCTTGCCAGAGGAAACGATGAGGAGATAACAGAAACACTGCCCACACTTCAGCCCGGGGAGCTGAACAAAGAACAGGCTGCTTTTGGTATTGACCAGTGCTCCCCAATGGGCCTCAATGCTGAAAAGAGCACAGCAGTGCCACACAAACACTGGGGACGGCAGGGTGCTTGGGATGACAGGTGTGGTGAGGGCCTCTTTCCTCTCTAAGGATGAAATGAAACAACTCCCCACTGCTACCAGAACCTAAATTCCAGGGCAGCTTGCCCACAGTAACAGATGCTCTGGGCAGGTTCTTCACAAGTTGCCTGTCCCTGCCCTAGACATCCTGTGCCCTCACAGGGCTGGGTCACTACAAGCATACAGCATATTTAAACCCACCAGGAAAACAAAGTAAAATCCGTCCTGATTACCGTCCAAAAAGTAAAACTAGATTTTAAAACCTAAACTACAACAGTGTGCATGAAAAGTGAATGCCAGAAGCCTGGGTTCAAGTAAAATCTCCTGCCTCTTCCAGCCCTCTTTCAGTATTGCCTGTGTTGCGGAGTGACAGCTGAACAAAATGCTGGGAAAGAGCTCACAAATGCTGTCTCTTCTAAACCTTCTTCTCTCACCCACAGGTTTTGCCTATTTCCTGAGAGGCCAAGACTATTGGAAGTTTGATCCGGTCCAGGTGAAAGTGCTGGAGGGCTACCCACGCCAGATCAGCCAGGATTTCTTCAGCTGCACACCCTCCTCCAACTCCTTCAGATGAGGGGGAAGCCTGTGTCCTCCACGCTCCCCTACCATCTCCCTTTACCTCCAGCAGCCACACAGAGGGTTCTCACTGCCATTCCTGGCTTCCTTCCAGGCTCAGCATCTGACACAACAGGTGCTTGTCACAAGTGACAAAGTTTGCTCCTCTCCAGTTCCAGCAGCCCCAGCTTCAGTTCCTACCAATGTAAAAGCAGCTGCCACGTTCTTTACAGGCAAGGGCAGCCACTATCTTCTAGCCATAGCATCCCAAAAAGCCATCAGGCCAGCCTGGAATGGGATCATGCTCCCGTAATTAATCTGAACCCCATCCTGTAGAACTGATCCAACGGCATTTCCTATGTTTACATAACTCACTACGGCAGCCCTTTGCTGCTGCAGACGCTGGCCAAGGAGGAAGGATGCCCCAGCCCGGGGCTTTGAAGGACACCGGCCCTACCTGCGGAGGAGCAGGACTGCGCCGTGCGGCTGCTGCCAGAGTTACAGGGCAGCCGTGGTGACTGCCAGGGCCCTGCCGCAGCCCTGTCCCGGCTCGATGCTGTACCCCTAGTACGCGTTAGGATTTTGTACCGATCTGTATACAGACAAGGGGCCCCTCTCTCTCTCTCCCTCCCTGGTGCTGGGTGCCGGTGCTGGACACTGCCCCGCGCTCATCCCGCCGAGCTCCCCATCCCGGGATGCTCAGATGCACTGATCACTGTCGTGCCGCCCTTCCCGGCCCGGGCTGGCACCGCACACCCGCCGCGTCTGCTCAGCCTTACGCCAAACCCCGCCGGGCTGCGAACAGCCTCTTCCCTTTCCGCCTTGCAGCCCAGGCCGGGTGCGCGGCCGGAGACACGGCGCTGGCGAGGCAGCCGCGGCCGCCTCGCTCGGAGCCGCGGGCGCGGCGCTCTGTGTGTGTATTTATGTACCGCCCCGCCACAATAAATCCGCCTCTTTTCTACACCCTGCCGTCGCTCCTTGGCCCCTCCTTGGCCCCTCCCGCCGCATGCGCGCAGCGGGCCCGCACTAGGCCCGCACCAGGCCCGGCGCCGCCCGTTGTCGCTGCCGCCGCCGCCGGGCCGCGCTCCGCGCTCCGGGCGCCGCCGCCCCCGCCCGCCGCCGCGATGATGATGATGGCGCTGAGCAAGACCTTCGGGCAAAAGCCCGTCAAGTTCCAGCTGGAGGAGGACGGAGAGTTCTACATGATCGGCTCCGAGGTGCGGCCCGGGCGGGAGCCGGGCCCGGGCCGGGCTGGGAACACAGGGGCCGGGCCGGGGGACACAGGGGCCGGGCCGGGGGGACACAGGGGCCGGGCCGGGCCGGGGGACACAGGGGCCGGGCCGGGCCGGGCTTGGGGGACACAGGGGCCAGGCTGGGGGGACACAGGGGCCAGGCTGAGGACACAGGGGCCGGGCTGGGGACACAGGGGCTGGGCCGGGGGACACAGGGGCCGGGCCGGGCTGGGGATGCGGGAGGCTGCGCTCA
This sequence comes from Hirundo rustica, assembly GCF_015227805.2. Classification (NCBI taxonomy): domain Eukaryota; kingdom Metazoa; phylum Chordata; class Aves; order Passeriformes; family Hirundinidae; genus Hirundo; species Hirundo rustica. The sequence continues at coordinate 11,900,650 of NC_053466.1, read as the reverse complement.
GGGCGGGCAAGGGGCGGAGGAGAACCCCACATGGGGGGAGCGGCATTCCGGCCCCCGGGTGCCCTCTGCCCCCGCTCTCCGAGCCCCTCAGCCGAGCTGGGGCACGGTCGGGACCAGTGCTCCCCTAAGGGCGGCCTCTGGGACCCGCTCGATCCTCGCCGGATCGCAGCCTGGGGCCCCGCTCCCGATCACCGAGAATTTCTGTACGCGGTTGTTTGAAGGGTTTGAATTATTTCACATTCACGTGAGGCAACGAATCCCACACTTGGGCCTTTGGGCTGGGATCAGCACCAGAATCAGCCAGTGAGGCTCCTTCTGCCTTGTGCAGAGTGCAGTCAGCAAACACCGGCGGCAGTTTTAGCACCCCAGTGTCTGTGCTGACACGGTGTTGTCCTGTGCTGAGAGGGTGTTGAGCCTCCGTGACAAAGAGTCTTATTCAAGCAAGAAACACCGGCCCTTTAGCACCTGACAGCTGAAAACAGGAAAAAATGTTATAGCCCCCAGCTTGATGCAGAAAAGGGACTATTGGCTAAGTTTAACTGCCAGCTCTATAGGTTGAGCGGGGACTGAACACCCCTCGCTCTCTCATGTGAAGTGTAGAGTTTGAAAGCAAACTGTAACTGCGGTCAGTTGAGCTGTGGGATTGTCATCCCAGGTACATGGAGAAGGAAAAGGGTTGGCTTTTTTGTCTACCATTAATTTCTGTGTGTTGATGAGCACTGTAGAGTGAAAGATATAGCTGAAAATTGAGATCAAAAAAGTCTTCTCGAACAAGGCATAAAAGCCTTGTTGTGTGGCAGTCTGCCAGTGTCTTGTCAGTCTAAAAATTTGATTTCAGAGTCTAGAAATAGTTGTGTTATTCAGCAAGGCCTGCTGTAGCCTTCAGCACAGGTGAGTGTCTTATGCCAGGAAGAGCAGAGCTGCTTTACAGATGTAAGTAAATCTGAAGGAGGGCTATTGGCAGCAATCACATTTTTGATGTTCAAAGGGTTTAAAACGAAATACAAGTCTCTGGGCGTTGCTGTAGTCAAATAATGTCTAGATGATGGGGAGGTTCAAAGTAAAAAAATGTGTCAGAGAGGTGGGTATCTGGTTTAGTTTAATTCTAACTGAGCACCATATATTGATGTGGAAACTGAAGTAAAGAAGGGGTAGGTGGTTCAAAAATACATGCGAATGGATGGAGTGTTTTCCTGTTAAATTTCCTATTGTCAGTGGATGGGAGGGTTTTTCTTTGATCAAGTGAAATAAGATAGCACCAGTGAAATAAGTGCTAAGAAAAATTTTGTTTTCTGTATTGCCAGAAAAATTGCCGTGCTATTTGATGCCAAACACAGCACAAAAACCCAACAAAAACACCCTCTTAGCGGGTCCTTCCTATAATTAAAAAGAGCTGAATTTCTTCCAGCTTCTGCTAAAACTCTCCTAAATGGAATACCAGGCCACATCTCCACGTCTCTCCTTGCAGGTGGGGAACTACTTGCGCATGTTTCGGGGCTCCCTGTACAAGAGGTACCCCTCGCTCTGGAGGCGCCTGGCCACGGTGGAAGAAAGGAAGAAGATTGTGGCCTCCTCACATGGTGAGAAGATGAGTAAACGTTTCCAGTAATGTTTGTTGAAAGCTTTGCCTTGAGAAACTGTCTCCTGGTGAATGAGAAGCTTGTGCACCTTGAGGGCTGTGTGGATCACTTCAGATTGCCCCAGTGATGGAGCACCTCGGCACTGGTGGCTCCTGGCTCAGCCTGGCAACAAATATCACCTGATCAAAAACGTTCTGAAATGGAAACATCCATCATGGAATTCCTGGGGTTGGCTACATTCATCACAAAGCAAAAGCCACATCTCCAAATCAATACAATATTTCAGGAGAGATTTTTTTGTAGAATAAGAGGGGCATCTTTGTCTCTTTTGTCAAATAGGCAAGAGTGTTGCAAGGATGCCCCAGTGAAGATGTGCATCTTTGCTTAACTTTGCTTCTTGCAGGGACTGGATGTTTGTGCCTGCCAGAATTTGTGGTGTGTTGCTGCTGATGTGACTACAGGGACAATATTGGTATTGATTTTGTTGAGGGACTAATAGCAAGCAAGTTTCTTAGCAGTATGACTTCTTGTATGTTCTGTAGACTAAAACATAATGAAAATAATGGTTTACTCTGGGCTTATATCTCTTTCCTCCAAGTATCCTGCTGACCTCTTGCTTTCTTTTTTCCCCCAACAGAAAATCAACGGTCTCACAGTCCCCGAAGATGTAAGTCTCATCTGTGTGTTATTCGTAGAATGTCCACTGTGACCTTTGGTGCTATTACAATAATATTAATGTCTAATCCTCTTCCTGTGGTCGCCCTAATTGTGCCTCCTGGTCCCAGGCCTAACTCTTCTTTCTCAGAACCTCAGCAGGACTCTCCAGTGCAGATGCTCTCTGTCATTCAGCAGGAGCTGTCCTGAGGCCTCTCCCCCGTTCCCAAGTGTTAACAGCTTTTCTATCGATTATCTGTAGAGATGCATCTCTGTTTCCAACCTTCCAGTCCACTGAGGGTTGATTGTTTTCTGGGCCTTGTAGACATCTACCAGATGAAGCCCAAAGGACACTTGTACCTGTGTTAGTCCCTCCTGCAGTGCCAGAGAGGGTTTGTCGCTATGTAGGCTGCTAATGCTACAGTGCTGTGTAGTCCTTTGCCCTGTTAATTACTGGCATCTTTCCTGGTAATAGATCATGGCTACACAACATTGGCCACTAGCGTGACGCTGCTGAAAGCCTCTGAAGTGGAAGAGATCTTGGATGGAAATGATGAGAAGTACAAGGCAGTGTCCATCAGCACAGAACCTCCTACCTACCTCAGGTAACCAGCGTTGGAGAGAGCTGAGCTCAGAAGGGAGCTTCTTGGAAGATGTCAGCTTGGGCAGGAAGCACCAGGAATTGCATAAGCCCAGGCTGTTGTGCAGGGGTTGTTTGCCAGTCTGCATTAAGTATTTGCAGTGCTGGGCAAATGGGAATCTCTGGAGTGTAAGGATTGGGTTACTGCCCACATAAAACAGGAAGAAAAATCTAAGTGTTTGATGACACAACTTTTGCAATTACTGCATTCCATCTGTAACAGATGTTTTACAGAACGCTCTCTGCACATACTGCCTTCTGGAGACCTTGCATTTCTCAGCAGTCCTTTTGTAAAGTATAGACAGAAAATCCAAATATGAATCTAGTATTTATAAAGGTGCACCTGGATTCATATCTGAGGGTTATTTGTGAGCTGGGGAATGGCCTGAGAGGCTGGTGTGGAACAGGAGTTCCTGGTGGAACAGTAACGTTGATGGTTCCAGAATAAAACAGCAGGAACTCGTAATAGCACATCAAGTTTAAAATTGCACCGTTCCTTAAGTAGCAGCAGTGGTGCTGAGGGCCTGCAGGTTAACATCCAGTCTCCTTCAGAGAACAGAAAGCCAAGAGGAACAACCAGTGGGTGCCGACCCTGCCCAACAGCTCTCATCACCTGGATGCAGTGCCGTGCTCCACCACCATCAACAGGAACCGCATGGGCAGGGATAAGAAGAGAACGTTCCCTCTGTGGTAAGACAGCTTCCTGCTTCTGGAAAGTGGCAATAGTTACCAAAATGACACGCTGCCAGGATAGTACTGATGAGTTCACGTAATGGGATTCATCCCCAGCTGACAAAAGGCCTCCAGGTCATTAAGGTGGAGGTTCTTAGTTAAATTGTGTGTCTTGAGGCTCTGTGTTGCAGTAGCCATCTGTGGCTCAGAGCGGAGGCTTTCCTTTTGTCAGGAAAATGGTTCATTCTTTTCCTGATGTATTCCTTCTACTTCCTGCTGATTTGCTGAGCAGTTGTCATTTGAGAAGCCTGCAGACCCTCTTTGTGAAGGAAGGCTGCTTCTCACTAACATGTGCCAGTAACTAACTTTGATCTAGTTTATTTAGTGGAAAATGCTGCTGAAGCTCATGACTAATGTTTTTTCCATTATAAAACTTACGGCAACCAAGATAAATCTAATCCTAGAAAACTTCCTTGTTTTATTTGCAGGCATGTGTTATGATAGATGTAATAAAAGGTGATAAACTGGTATTAGTTGCCACAGCCCTGTAAGCTTGCATTGAAGAGTCTGTCTGTAGACAAATCAGCAAGTTGGAGTGTGGGGATTGCTTTCAGCAATTGTTGCCTTCCCTCTATGGATGCCAGATGTGTCATGTGCTCGCTGCATATACTGTGTTGTTGCTCTCCACTTTAGCTTTGATGACCATGACCCAGCAGTGATCCATGAGAATGCATCCCAGCCAGAGGTTCTGGTTCCAATCAGGCTTGATATGGAAATTGATGGGCAGAAACTCCGAGATGCATTTACGTGGAACATGAATGGTATGTAGCAAGGAGAGTTTCCTGAGGCTGGAGAGATAAAGTTGTGTCCATCACCAAATGTCCTTGCCCCATACACACAAAGCTTTAAAGTTCTCCCACTTTGGACTATATTCAGTGCTTGTGTCTCTTAGCAAATGCTCTCCCACTTGCATGGGTTGCAGTCATTCCTGGACACATGTAATCTGAAGAGTTTAACTGGCAGATTTTCCTGAGCCAGTTCATCAGCTCACTGCTCTGAGAGTACTCTGTTCGCTGAGGTTCATGGCTGTGGCTTCTGTGGCCACACTGTCTGGATACCATGGAGCAGGTAAAGAAGGCTGCAAGTTCCTGTATCAGTGTCTGCCCTTACAGACCTGGTACAAAACACCCTTTTAAAGCAAAAGGTGATGCTTTTGGGATTCACTTTGTCACCTCACCCTGTGAGATTTTATGTGTTATGTAGGTGGTAGACATTAATTTCTAAGGAAGTTCACAGTGTTCATTCTTGTTCTGTAACAGAAAAGCTGATGACCCCAGAAATGTTCTCCGAGATTCTTTGTGATGACCTGGATTTGAATCCTCTGACCTTTGTCCCTGCTATTGCATCTGCCATCCGACAGCAGATCGAGTCGTACCCGACTGACAGCATCCTAGAAGATCAGTCAGACCAACGAGTTATTATTAAGGTAATAGGAATTATAATACAGGAGGGAGTAGAATGAGTGGGTTTCTCCCGTTGTGTTATGGGGTACTAAGAGTACAAAAGCTTTCCTCAGAGCAGAGGAGCTCTCAATTCCAACCAGATTCCCTTTTGTCCTTTGTATTGAGTACAGAACCAAGGTGACAGATGATTAAACATCCACGTGCCCAGCCTCTGAGATGATGAAATAGTTCAGTTAAAGCATTACCATCTTCCTTTGGAAGAGCTGAACCTTTGGTGAGCAATGCTGAGTTGTCTTCGTGCTACTGAAATGAAGAGTTCGGTTAAGGAACTCTGCAGATGAACTAGGAGTTACTGCTCTCTTCAGCCTCTGCCTCGTCACTTCAATTACCTTGGACAAACCTTTGTGAAAGTGGAAACAAATAACCCGTTTCTTCCCTCATCTGCAGCTGAACATCCACGTAGGAAACATCTCCCTGGTAGACCAGTTTGAGTGGGACATGTCAGAGAAGGAGAACTCACCGGAGAAGTTTGCCTTGAAGCTGTGCTCAGAGCTCGGCCTGGGCGGGGAGTTTGTCACCACTATTGCCTACAGCATCCGGGGACAGCTGAGCTGGCACCAGAAGACCTACGCCTTCAGGTACTGAACTGCCCCCTCCCTGTCTGGCTCTGGGCTGTGTTTGTGCTTCATGGGCGTTTGCATCAATGGATCTTAAAAGAGCTGACCTGATGCAGAAGGTTTTGTTTGAAATTAGGCCTTAGTGCTTGCATCCATTCTTTCCATCTTAACAATTTTTTGTTCTTGTGCCTAAATATCTTTTCCTGTTGGGCCTAATACATTTCAGGACCAAATTTTGATGAAATGTCAGCTTCTGCTGACAGAATTAATTAACAGGGATAGTCTCTCTTCTAATGAGGGTCATGATGAGTCCCAGATACATTTTTTGTTTTGTTGGCCTTGCCTATCTTGGGCCATCCACTGTTTCAAGCTTTGGTTTTTTGAACTTAGACTGATGAAAACTGTACCTCTCTACCCTGATGTTAGAGGTGGGTTGATCGTAGGTCCTTCTCACAGCTGGAATGCAGCATTGTCAGGTTTGATTAGTCAGCTTTGTAATTTGTCTCCTAAATGGCTTCCAGTTGTGCTGTGCAGCGTTCTGTGGTGAGTTCCTGCACTGATGTTATCCACAGCACAGTGCTGAGTCTGCAGCTCTAACAGTCCTTTAATGTGCACTCTGAGGTTTTGTGACCTCAGGTCATGGTGACAGTGAAGGAAGTTTAAGAGTTCAGCAAATGCTGTATTTGCAGAGGAGGGAATGGTACTGTTGACACCAGTTTTGCAGGGGTCAGGAGGCAGCACAGGGAAACGTGCCTGGCACTGTCCTACCTCAGGCAGAGGGAGTAGTTGGAGTGGAGCTGGAGACAGTGGGGAAGCTGCTGTGAGCTCTGCTCCATCCTTCTGCTCCGTCTGAAGGTTTCCTGTCTGGTCAGCCTTCTGTGAGAAACAGACACTGATCTGCTCTGGCCCAGTTGCTCTCGCACTGGTCTCACTCTGTTTCCTCTGGGTACAGTTTTTATCCTGCCAGTCTTTCACAGCAACTGTCTGGCTCTGTAGTGATCCCCAGAGTGATTCATATTAGAAAATAGAAAGGGACCCTTTAGCACATGTGATTTAAACTCTTGATTTAAATCGTTAGGTTGTGTGTCCATCCCGCTGATGTCCCTTGGAAGCTGGGAGGTGGCTTCTCCCTTTTCCTCCACAACCTTGGGCTGATACTTGCAGTTTTGGCTTGGGACCACATCCAGCAACACCACCACCACCAAAGCAGTGGGTGGGCATTCCTGAGAAGTGATGGGAACTTTCAGGGTGGTAGATGAGAACCTGATCCATGCTGTGCTGCACTGTCTGCATTGTGGCCTGCAGTGATGTGTCTGCTCCTCCTTCCTGTGCTTTCCGTGTATTGCAGATATCCAAGAAAATAATCCATGTGTGCGTTGAGTCTTGGGGGTGAGAGTGGGGTTCATTTCTCCCTTTGCTTCTGCTCAGTCACTGGAACTTGCAGCAAGTAAAGATTTGGTCAGTACTGCCCAGGCTCATGGAAATGCCAGCTTCACACTGTTCTCTCTAAAACATATGTTGGGCTGTGGTACCGAAGGATGCTTCCTGTTAGAGGTAGTTCAGACAGGCAGATTTCAGGCCTTCTTTAGACTGTGGCAGTATTGCAAGAGGGAGAACTAAAAAAAGAACCCCAACAGAACACAGTACATAGACATGAGCTGTTCAGAGAGAAAAAACACCTAATTGAAACCTCATTTTTTTTTTTTTCGTCATAGTACAAACATGTCTTCCTCTTCCCTTTTTTCTTCTAACAAAGGAGTACTTTTGAAACCTTACAGTGATTAATGATATTTGGGTTCTGTGGTTGGTTAGTTCCTGAATTTCCAAACCACAGGAGTGGTGGTTGCTCCAACATCATTCCATTGATGTAAGAAAAGGGTCTGCTTTAGATGTATCAAAAGAACCTTAATATCTCAAGGGACTGGGGGTTTGAGAAATCATGTGCCTCTTAATCATCTGAGGGAGAGGTGAAACTGTCTTTTAGTTGATGAAAGCCAGGGCACTTTTCTCAGCTGAGCCGCTCTGTGCAAAGCAAAGCAAGCCTGAAGTCCAGTGGATGGGCAGGACTGGAGGCAGACAGGTAGCTGCTGCCGGTGGGGTTTTCAGGGGCAGCGTGTGCTGTGATGTTCCCTCCTGCTTCTGGTGGCAGCACACAGCACCTCACAGCCAGTTTTGCCTTTGAGACCTGAGCGATGGCACAGGTTCTCCCACACACCGAACCCACGTGCCTGAGGAGTCACCTTTCCAAAAGATGACATCTCCTCCCTTTGTTGGTGTGTCCGTGACACTACTGCCTGAGGCCAGGAGCCTGAGCAGAGGCAGTGCCTTGTTCTTCTGGGATGCTCTTCTGCAGGTGACAGTGCCTTTCAGCCACTCTGGCAGCAGCACTTTCCTCCTCATCAGGAAAAGCGGTGGAGAAGGATTTGTCTTACTGTAGAGGTTGAGAGATGAGGATGGATTTCTCAGTTTCTCTCTGATTCTTTGCTAAAGAAATGTGGTATCTGAGTTGCCTTGCAGTTAGGTTTGCATGAGTCCAGCTTTCCATCCCCCATTTAATTCAGTGAATGCTCAGTGTTAAACATAGTGAGGTACAGATCATGCTATCACTAACACAGCCCCAGCTGATATCTGATTTTGCCTGGAATGTGTGACATTCTAGGACTAAGCTGAAATTCCTGGGTTTGAGTGTTGTTTAGTGGATGTCAGCAGTACTGGAAGTAGATTTAATTAAAACTTCCTCTCGGATCAGATACCAAAGGCTCTGTCTTAATTTATCATGGTAGTATTACTTTGAAGACGTGTTATTTTAGATTACTAGCTTTGATGCAGATGTTGGTGTGTTCCCATGATGATCAGCATTTGAGTTCTTTCCCGAGGGAATGAGGGCTGCCTGTGAGTGCTAAAATCCTGTGTAGGGGTGCACAGCACAGGCTCCCTGGGGAGAGGGCCGGATGTGTGTGCACACCTGTCCCAGGGCTCCTCTCACACACACACACTTCTGCAGCTCAGGCTGAGCCACTTTTGAGAATTCAAAGCAAACATTTACATTCCGAGGCTCCTCTATATTTATGCTGGGCTTCCGGCTCCACTGTCAATATTTGGGAAGCTACTCTTGGTCAATTCCTGTTGACTTTTACTGAAAAGCAGCTAGTGAAGCAGTAAATATTTTTGTGCATGTGATAATACAGCTGGTCAGGGCAGAGGAATCTCTGAGGAACAGATCTTGTGATTTGGGGCACAGCCTGGTGTTTCATTGCTTGTTAGCCACGGCTTCTGGTTGCAACAGCAGGTCCTAAAAGACTGCTCTTTCCAGTGTCAGGCTCCCAAAAAAGGCAGACTTTGCTAGGAAAGAGCTGCCAGGGGTGTGCTAGGCAAACTACACTGCAGAACAGCAGGGCTGGACGAGGGAGCTTGGGAACAGTCCCAGCTCCAGGGCTGTGCTGGGAGAAGTGCTCCCAGGACTAATGGACTGGGATGAGCTGTGCCTTTTGTGGTTGAACCCTGCCAACCAGGGATGTAACAGCCTGTGTGGGAAGGAATTGCAGGTCCAGCACAAATCCCTCACCAGTGGTGGCTGGACTTGGGTGTAGCTGCTTTCCAGAAACTTCAGGTTCCACAAGGATGTAGCCAGGAGCCTGTGGTGAGCTTGAGGGAACCAGACTGTCCTAAGTGGGGCAAAGGAGGAGTGCTGAAGCCTGAAACGCTGTAGATGCTGTGTTGTCCCTGTGCTGGTGACCCAGGGGAGTGCTCTGATGGCTGTTGCTTTGTTGCCCTGTGCCCTGCCCTGCAGCGAGAACCCTTTGCCCACCGTGGAGATCGCAATTCGCAACACGGGGGACGCTGACCAGTGGTGCCCTCTCCTGGAAACCCTCACAGACGCTGAGATGGAAAAGAAGATCAGAGACCAGGACAGAAACACGAGGTACTGCCACTCCTTTGGACACTTCTCTTGGCCTGTCCCCTGACACAAGTTCCAAGCTTTGATGTTTATCTTATCAGAACCAACTGGCAGGATGTCAGCCTTGCTCACTACAGGAACTTTAGCTTCAGGGTATTCAACTGTTACCACCTTCCTCCACAGACATCAAAATGTCTACTTTACCATCTCCTGCTTGCAGCAAAGTTTCCTTTTTATTTTAACCCATTATTTTCTTTTCCTTGGGCTCTTCTCTTGTCCAGGGAAGTTGTTTGTATAGGGAGGCACGAATCAAACATATTGGCATTTCGTGCATTGTCACGCTCCCTAGAATCCTGCCACAAAGCTTCCTTTATGCAGTGTAAAGTTCAATTTGATGTAGCAATGGGCAAGCTCCCAGCTCTAGCCCGACTGATGCCAAGCTGTTTGCCAGCGTGGGGAGCACGGTGTAGTTCCAGGAGAAGCTCTGCCTGCCAGAGACCTGCTAAGTGATGTTTGACAAGCAGTTGAGAGCTTGCACCTACTTGATGAAATTCTTCCTGGGAGATATAAATGAATGGCTAGTGTCTCTCCAAAAGATACATTGTGGAAACAGTAAATATACTGGCTCAGCTCCTTCCCAGGGTGTTTTTTTAGCTGCTGATTAACAGTAGCAGTCATTTTGTATATCAGCTATGGCCAACTGAAGAGTTTACAGTAGCAGTTGGTTCAGTCTAAGTTAATGAGCAGAAATGCCCGAACAGCCCTTAGTGAAAGTAGTGTCTTTGCCTTATCAACAGGGGCACTCTCAGGTGACTGAGGGGTTGTGTCTAGGAATAAACCTGTCTGCAGAGCTGTGGCAGCCTCCCCAAAAGCACTGGTTTTGGTAAAAACCTGCCATGACTGTGACATGCACTTACTGTACCTCTCTCTGTCTCCCTTAGGCGCATGAGACGTTTGGCCAATACTGCTCCAGCCTGGTAACCTTCCTCTTGTGACACTGGTGCTCTTCCTACAGACTTTATCCCTATTCCTCTCCCCAGATGGATCTAGAATTGGCAGGGGTCTTTCTGTCTCTGAAGGGGACACACATTCCACTTGCCACGAGTTCCCAGTACTGCTGACTTCTGCCCCCACCCCTCCAGCCACTGCCACGTACCAAGAACGCTGTGTGAGCAGCGTGACCTAGCTGAGACCTGTGGCAGGTGTTGGAGCCCTTATATACCTGCGTGTGCACAGTGTAAAGATTCTTTTGTATAGGTGCAATGTGCACTGTTAGGACAACTTTTTAAATAAAAAGAACACATACAACATAGGTTGAGTTCAGTCAGTTTGAATAACAGTGAATCTCCCCACGTTTTGTGCTATTCTGGTAACTGAGCAGTTCCAGGGCCTAATATTAATGCTTTTGGGTATAGTGCTGAACACTCACATGCATTCAGTTTTCCTGGGTGCTTTACTTCAACAGGTATAACAGCCCAAAACCTTTTGGTGTAAGGGGAAAGTGAGAAAGAGGCTTGGAACTAGAAGCAGCAAACAATTCTGTAAGGATTGGTCTGTTACCAGACTTGGCACAGTCTGTAATGAACTCGGGGAGGTGTTCAGCTGGTTTACTCAACAAGGTACAACAGTTTTAACTGAAATCACACACCTGAGAGTCATTTCTGTCAGATGTCAGCCTGGGGCATGGTGAACCCTGGTTTTCTTGTGAAGACTGTCAGGAAAACAGCAGTCTCTGCACTGGTACAGCAGGTAAAGCCTGAAGCTCCTCTGCAGGCAGTGCCTTTGCTGTGGTCACTGCCAGCTGCAGTGCACAGAGCACTCAAAGCAAAGTGGCTGACATGAATGCCCTTAGTGCAATGCCACTGCAGTGTCAGGACTTTGCAACCCAAAAAACCACCTGTCCTCTAGAGTTTAAAAACAAAATGCATTGAAGTGAGATTTAAAGAAAAACCCAAGCTTGCTTACAAACTAATAAGAATCTGTCTTGCTGTTGAGGGACCCCATCTCTTTGATAGAGTTCCTAGCGTTCACTGCCAGAACTGATGAGTGTTGCAAGCAAGGCAGGTTTTGCTGGCAGCCTGACAGTTATGTTCAGGCTTCTATGATAAAGCCATAGGTTTTATGATCCTTGCTGATCCACCCACCCTGCTAGCACAGTCAAAAAACCCACTTTCTGGCCTTAATATATCATGTTTAGCCTTGAGTAATAACAGAGACAGTTCTGATTCCTGGGTGGGAGGGAACTTTTTCCAGATGTTAGTCTGCAGAAACCAAAAACTTGCAATTTATATACAGTGATAATAATATTCAGTCTTATCCTTGGCTCCTGTGCCAGAGTGGTACTTCGTGCATTACTTTGTATTAGAGAGGTTGAAAGGTTATTTGACAAAACCTGGGATTGCTGCTGCATCTCAGCCTCCCATGTAAAACATGTCTTGGCTCATGGACATAAAAACTCCAAGCCTTCCTTTGTTATGTGACCAGGGACTTCTGCCAGCAGCCTCTTTAGGGAATTCAACTAAAATACGTGTGAAACTGCTGTAGCCTTAAATTAGCATCTGTGGTACAGTTTTTTTAATTGCTGTGAAGTTTGTGATTACTAATCCTCATGTTCACCATGAGGTACAGGCACACAAGGACTGCAGCACCTCTCTGCTTCTCAAGGCCAGAGAGGCTGTAAAAATTGTCCCTCAAAGCAGGGACAAAGCAGGACAGTTCAGGGACCGAGTCCAGAAAATGGGAACTTCAGCCAGCTTTCTTTATATAGCATTAGGACTACTGGGGAACAGCCAGGAGCAGCTTTCTTGCTCTACAATCACAATTCCTTGGGTTAATCTGGTACCCTACCTCAAAGCATAGCCCAACTTTTACATTTCAAAGCCTCATCTCAGGCAATTTAAAACCGAACATCTGCAGACTTCAAAGACAAACTCCTCCTAAGGACTGAAATCATTGGGTCATGAGCAAAACACCCAGCAAGTACTTGTTGAGTCTGACAGTGCTTAGCCCTTAGCACCCCTGAACAAATTACCACCTGTACAGGCCTCTCATCCTCTTTGTAGAGGAAAGAGTTAAGTGCAGCAAAAGAGCTTGTTCAAATCAGGCTTGATTTTTGTTGAAGTGTTTTACTGGAAGACCACAGGGGAGGGGGAGTTGCTGTATGTGTGTGGGTTTGTGTGTGTGCTTAATCATGTGTTAATCAATGTTACTCACATTTCATAGTTTGGGGGTGGTTTGCAAGCTTGAGCAGCCAGCACTGCTAGGAGTGAGCTGTTGTAAGAGATAATGTGTGCAGAGCTGAAGGCTTTGAGGTCAGGTCCAAGGCCAGTGTGTGCTGTATTAGCAAGAATGATCAGATCTATTTCATACAGGTGTCAGGGGAGGGATGAGCTTGTTTAGTTTACCCCTGAAACTCAGATGTTTAAGTTTCAGAACTGAAAAATTCAACAAGAGTGGAAGTACACTGCAGGTGCAGACAGCCTTTATTAGCAGTGTCAAGTGCTGCTTCCAGCCACTGCTTGGATCAAGTGTCCAGCTCAGTCCCTTTGTGCTTTGCCCAGCACCCCTTTATCCAATTAGACATCCCCCACTCTCCTTCTCATGCTCTGCAGCCCTGCTGAGAAAAGAGGGAAAGGACATCTGCCAGCTAGCCTGAACTTTGCTTTGCCTACCAGAAAAGGAAATCCCAAACCTGGCAGTTTGGAGCAAATTCCTGATGAATGCTGCCTCTGCCCCTGGCAGAAATGGACACACAACTGAAAAATAAAGACTTTAATGTAAAGACTCTTTGGAAACAACCACCAGAAAAGGAGTGGGGGACATAAAGGAAAGAAAAAGGCTGAGCTGCATTCTACCATGGTACAGAATTACTTCATTGAAAGCCCACAGAGAGGTCTCACAACAGTGAGGGCCAGGTGCAATAGTCTGTACAGAGGGCAAGAGTGACCTGGCACACAGCAAGTCATTAACAGCAGGAGGAGGAGCTGGTTTAACACCCCATTTGATTCTCACTCCACACCAAGTAACTGAGGAGCTGTCACAGCTTCAGCCCCTGTCCCTAGAACACCTCTGTGAGCATTCAGGAGTTCGTGTGTGCAAAGCTCTGTGGATCCACTTTGTACAAGGGGAGGATGGGTTACCCACACAAACAGCGACACACTACACATCGGAATGGCAATTGGTGTTATTCCAGTAGGATCTCTGGGCCACAGCAAAAGTCCAGCCAGAAGAGAGGAATCCGGCCACTTGAAGGAGTCCCCCAGGTTACTGTGGATGCTGCTGCTCGTTCTGGTCATGGTCTCTAGGCTGGTGTTCTGGACGATCCTCAGGGAGGGGGTTGTAATTGGGATCCTCTTCAGGTGTGTCAAAAACCATCTTCCTGGCGAGGGACACGCCCATCCCACCAGGCAGGCAGGTTAGGAAACTGAGCTGAGGGTGAGAAACCCCCAGCCCTCCTAGGAACACCCTGGCCCTCCGTGGGGCTTGGCTGGCAGCCACTGCCACGGGCCCATTGCACCTTCACCAACCGTTCTGCTCAGCTCAACACAGTGATGACAGCAGCTCCTGCCTTGATCACTAGCTCAGATTTGACTGTCAGTGCACAAAGCAGAACATAATCTGCTTTCTTAAACTACAAAAATACATCAGAAAAATATCCTGCCTCCATCTAGCATTTCCACAAGCACTAAGCAGACTCTAGTTCTAGCAGCAAAGCTGAAGGCAGCAGCAGCTGCTGTATGGGCCCTGTGCACGTGTATATAACATGCAAATAATGCAGCAAGGGCATGATCTGTGGAGCTGTCAGCAGGCAGCTGCCTCTTACAGTCACAGTTTGCTATGGAAGTGATTGGGTTGAGAAAGCCCACAAAGAATCAACTTTACTTACAGAAAGCTAGGTGTTAACAGCAACTTCTTTCCTCCAGGCTGATTGGGGAAAACATCTTCCAAGAAATAATAGATATGACCCACTGCAATCCCTGGGGAGAGATGCCACCAAGGTCAGGCACAGCTGCGACTCCTTTGCCAGGTGAGCCAGAGCTGCTGGGCAAAACTAAGAACCCTTCAGCTGTGTGCCCACATCCAGCTCCCCCCAGAGCCAGGGATGCTGCACTTGGCTGTGATCAGCACCCAGGGAGCCCATTAGCCTGAGGGCAGCATCGCACACCCACGAGATCAGACAGCAGAGTGTCAGCAGAGCTCACCATACCCAGCTTCTGCCCTCAGGAAACACACACCAAAAAGTAGGTCAAAGCAAAAACCCAGGCCTGAGCCCAGCCACCCAGAAAGCCAGCCAGCTCACTTTAGGAAACCCAACATCTTAGGTCAGGTGAAACCCTGAGGAGGGCCAGTGGCACCTATGAGGACTGAGCGCTGTGGCTGCAGGGTGTCCTTGTTCCCATCAGCCACCAGCTTTGACTTACCCAGCAAATCAATGATGATGGAGTTTCCTAGGAGCAGAGAGAATCCCATCAGGACCCAGGGCAGGAAGGGGGCTTGGAAGTTAAGAAGCCCAAAAAAGTTCATGCGGATGTAAGGGTTCCTGCGACTCCATACATACACCAGCATGATGGTGAAAGCCTGGCCCAGGAAAAACAGGCTGGCAAAGAGTCCAAACAGCTGGGAACTACCGAGTCAAGGAAAAACCTACCCACCCTGTGCACCACCTCCAGGCAGCACACGGTGCTTTGGGACAGGAAACCCAAACTGGAGGCAGCTGATCACAGCGTTCCGAGACACTGCCCATGTCACCAAGCCTTTCCTGGCTGAGATAAACTGACCACCCACACACATCTCCCTCCATGCCACCCCAAACAGGACACTCTGGAGCACACATGCAGGTTGCTCACTCCTTAAGCTGATGCCTACAACCACCAGAGACCAGAGAGCTCTACCTTTGCTAAATGAACATTAAATGACTTACAAAGAAGGGCTTTCACAGTCTTACAGCACTCGGGACAGTGGCACAGCTTAACAACTAGCTCACATCCATTATCTGCCTTCTAAGAAGAAGTTCAGCAGTGAGATGGTTCTTGGAATTCACAGTCCTCTTCTTCAGAGCACAAGGAGACAGAGAGAGGCAAAAACTTCCCCTGCTCTTGTTGTAGTTGGAGTCCAAATCCACCTCTGGCCAAACATGTGGCTGCTGCAGCCACCTGGACTCTAATGGCTCACACAGCCTCATGCAGAGCTCTGTGAGGATAGCAGTGCTCTGAGCCATCTGCATACAACAGCAGAAGATATCCAGAGAAGGTTTATGCTCGGGAGGGAAATAAATGTCACCATCAGATTACTGTGTTGTGAAAAGAACTTAAGCTGTGTGATGGTACCTCTAGGTTCTGACAGGCTGTAAGCTCTCGGCTCACACTGCCTGATGTGCTGACAACAGAGTATGTGGGAACCCACTCCTCATCCTCATGGCTCCACGTTCCTGCCTTTGCCCTGAGCCAGCCTCACGCAATCACAGCCGTGCTGCACTCACCAGAGCTCAGCCAGTGGCCCTGTCACAGCTGGACAGGTTCTTGCAGCAGAACACGTGGCCTCCTTTCAGGCTGAGCTTCCCGAGCACTCTGCCACGTGTCCTCTCCAGGGATGAGGCAGCCCAGCCCCTTGCCAGGGGCATCAGCACTTCTGCAGACAGCAGCACACTCACAGGCAGCTCTTCTCTCCTCTAAGCACACTGGATGAGGCACAGGCCAAGCCAAGGGGAGGAAAGACAAGGAGCACAATCTGTGCCATACAACCAGAAGCTGCCCCTGCACCACAGGGACAGAGCTCTCACAGGTCACAGGCCTGGGGCACAAGGCCTGAGGCACCAAGAAAGTTCACGAACCAGCTGTGCTGCCCAGCAGGCAGTACCTGCTCCACAGCACCACCAGGACACAGCAGCAGACAAGCCCTACGCTGTCCTCAGCATCTCAGGAGACACCAAGGAGCCTCAAGCAACTCAAAAGGATACTGTCATGAGAAACCCTCCGAAGAGGAACATGAAGACAAAGTCAGCCGTCCTCCCACGGAAGGAGCCTTCCTCTAGCATGCGGCAGTACCTGTAGCTGAGAGCAGGAGAGAAGGGAGGGGTTGCAGTATAGGAAATTAACAGCTGGCCACCCTGTGCCCCACAGCAGCACTTCCCAGGAAACACACTGCTGCAAGCTACTGCACCCCAGGAAGCTCAGCCAGGTGTGCAAGCCCAGAGCAGAGCAGTGCAAACTCCACCTCACACCACCGACCCCAAGGAAGGAAAGAGGCACCTGCTGTGCTTCAGCCACAGCTCACCCCAGGAACGGGCATTGCCGTCCAGCAAGAGCCACAGCAGCAGCACTGCCAGCTCCCCTTTTGGCAGGGCTGGCCCTGCAGCAAGCACAGATGGAGGGGCAGGAGGGTCACGGCTTCAAATGAAAAGAGCCAAGGGAAGAACCCACAGCCCCAGAGTGCTGCCAAGGAAAGCCGTGCTGGGGAGGAAGGTGGATGGGGGGAGTTGCATCTAAGCCAAAGAGGGAGCAGAGAACTTCACTGAGACCAAAGGATACAGAAATATCATGTTGAAAAAGAAACTGAATCCCAGGGGCCCAAAAAAGAGGAAGTTGGTGATCAGCCTCCATATCTGAAAGAGAAGAAAGAGGAGAGAAAAGGAGGTGGACAGAGGTCTCTCCTCATCACATGTAGAGCAGCCCACCACACTGTCCACAGGGAATGCTCAGTCATGCACCTGTGCCTTCAGAGCTACCCCAGGACAGCTGGTCCCTCCAGTGGGACCTTCTAACATGGTCCTTCACCTTTCCTGGAATGGGAAAGAAGATTTCTCTACTTTTCTGGAGTGGACAAACAGCCACCATTCAGCACCCAGAGCCAAATCAATTACTTTTCACGCCTCTCTACAATAAAACCCTCTCCAACCAGCCCAACAGCAGCTGCCACACATAGAGAAGGAAGAGATGGGTTTTGAGTCAAGGAAAAAGGGAAAAGCCAAGATGGTGTGTGGCAGGGAAAGGCTGGAAGGAGTTCTCTCCAGGCAGGCGCCCGTGGCAAGAAGGGACGCTGTGTTGATGACCCAGCTGGCAGCACTCAGGGAAGGCCGGAGGAGGGGGAAAGGAGCCCCTCGGGATGACACAGCACGGCCCGGCCACCCTGGGGAGCCCACCCTGGCACATCCACCCCTCGCCGGGAAGAGGCACGGGGGGGCCCAAACCCCGTGCAAGGCCTCACCTGGAACTTCCTGAAGATGAGGTCGGGGTTGAAGTACAGCTGGAAGGGGGTGATGAACTCCAGCTGCTGTGGGAGACAGGCAGAGCGGCTGCCATCACCCGCTGCCCTCGGCCAGCCCCGGCTCCCGCCCCGCAGCCCCCCGGGGCCCCGTCCCCCCGTCCCGGCCCCCGCTCACCACGGCGGCGGTGGTGAGCACGCAGGCGGTGGTGTAGGCGCGGGTCACGGCCGGCATGCCCAGGTACTCCTGCGCGAAGCCCTGGTACGCCATGGCCGCGCCGCTCCGCCCGCCCGACGCGGCGCCTTTAACGCCCCCCCCGCGCCGCCGCGCGCCCCGCCCCCGAGCCGAGCGTCCGGCCAATCCCCGCGCGGCAGCCGGCGCCCACCGGCCAATAGGAACGCGCCTCATGGCCCCGGCCCGCGGCCGCAGCCAACCAGGAGCGGCCCCGCCCCGCGGCCGTGGCGGCGCAGGGGCAGCGGCAGCGCCGGGGGCGGAGCCGAGGAGCAGCCGGGCTAAGGCGGCGCGGCGGGGACTGGGACGGCGACAGCCACGGCGACAGCCACGGCGACATGCCCGGCCGGGGAAGCCTCCTCCCGGTGCGCTGGGCTGCGGCCCCGCAGTGTCCCCCGAGAGCCGGGGGCTGTCAGCGCGGTGTTCGCCCCGCTGGCTCGGAGGGACAACCGCCGCCTCAAGCGGGCTGTGTTGCCGGTTGCTTCGCTGACCAGAAGGGTCCTGTATTCACTTAGGCACACAGGGTTTTCAGTGATTCCTGCTGGGACCTCTCCTGCCTCCCGGATGGAGCAGTGAGGCGTTGCCCCAAGCTGTGCGAGATCGCACCGGGCTGCCAAGGTCGCTCAAGGTCGCTGGGAGAAGCCAGGAGATGTGTGATCCCCCCGGGTGCTGCGGGGCACCCGGGGAGCGGCCCCAGCGCTCGCGTTCTGCCCTCGGGAGGGAGCAGAGCCTGTGTGCGGCCCGCGTGTCCCACACAGACTGTGCTCCTGAAAACTGGAGCTGATAAACTTCTCCAGAAACCCGGCAGCGTTCCCTCTCCCTCTGACTCTGCTTTCCAGACCTCTCTGCGCTGCTCAGCCGTGGAGTTTAATGTTACAGCCACCCTGGGTTCAGATGAGGAAGGGGCCTGGTGTTTGGTTTGTGTTGGAGAGGGTTAAGCTGTCATCAGAACCTTAATGAGTCCTGAGATTTCCCTTGAAACCTTCAGTTAATGGGAAATTAGATTACCGAGGGGGGAAGGGAGGCTTTGTGTCCTCCACCACCTCCACCCTGACTGCCCTTGGATGAAATACAAAACCTAGGTGGAAGATGACGGGACATGAGGTTAAAGGAACATACGGGGGAGAGAAGGAAGGAGACAAGAGAGCGGTGGGGTCTGTCAGATGAGAGAATGGGCTCCTGGGCACCCTGGGCACTGCGGTGCTGAGAGCCCCTCTGATTTGGCTGGGGGAGAAGAAGGAGCTGCATTAGGGATCCACCAGACAGAAGCTGAATTCAAGCACCATGATTCCTGCCCCTTCCTTATTGAATCAAGGCTGGGAGATGAATACTGGGAGTCTCTCTGCTGGAAGGAGGCTCTCACTAGCTCCACAGGGATGAGAATCCAGATAATCAATCCCATTTACTCTCTGTGAAAGACTATGTGTAAATTAGACATTGCATAAAATCTAAAAGAAAGTAATAATCACTTTCTCACTTCTCCCTTCCCTTCCCTTCCCTTCCCTTCCCTTCCCTTCCCTTCCCTTCCCTTCCCTTCCCTTCCCTTCCCTTCCCTTCCCTTCCCTTCCCTTCCCTTTTTTTAACCAAAACTGGAGAACTCCACTTGTCCAGGCCTCTTTTCTAGGGTTTATGGGGGAAGGGGGAGAAGTGATGAAATGCATTGGGAGGCTCACCAGCTCCCACTGGGAGAGGCCAAACAAATCCCAGTGTCACCCTGAGTTCCCAGGCTGCTTTCTGCCCATGATCTCACTCCCTTCGGAGCTCAGCCAAGCTGACTTCATGCCCTACAGTACACCCAGGGCAGCTTTAGTCTTTATTAGAATCCATGTCACATTTTATGGGTTTTTGGATGTACAGCCTTCCACAAGTTCCCATCAGCCCAGCCACATATTTGGGTTCTCACACACACACCCCCACACACCTTCATAGTGATGCTGACATGTGACCTTTTATAAAACCATGAAATCTAAAAACAAAGCCAAACTCTGTCTCAGCTGCACGAAGGTAAGAGGGACTGCCAGAAAAACGCTGCCCAGGAGTTTTTTCACTGATTTCCTCCTGCCTTGTCCTGCCCCTGCCTGGGGACTCAAAGCTGATGCAGCACAGTGATGTGCCATTGCTTCCTGCCATCTGCTGGGCTCCCCTTCCTTTTGGGATCAGTTCAATTGCTGTCAATGTGCAGCATCAGCTTCAAAACCCATGATGTCAGAAACTCAAAGTTTCCATACAAGTATGTGTGATGCCCAGACTTCATTTTGGACAGGCTTTGAAAAAGGTCTCTGTCTGCATGCTCTTGGAGCAGCCAGAGGACCTAATTAGAAGGACTCTCAAGCGTAACCTTTGCACAAGTCCTTCAAAGGAAGAACTGAAACATGATGGTATCTCTTTGCCAGACAATATTTACCCACTGTGCATCTGCAGGCTCAGTGATAGTAACCTGCAGCACAATTTCAACAGCTTCTTGTCCGTTTCTGCAAACCAAAACTGCGGACTTAGAAAACAGAGGAAAATGCTATTAACTCTCCCCATGAGTTAAACAGCACATAAACCTCAAGAAGGCACATGAGCAGAGATAAATGGGCTGTTGCAGCAGTCATCTCTTTTGTTTGTAGTAAATTATTGCGTGTAATTCATGTTTCCTGTCCATAAATACCAGAGGAACTTGAAGACATGGAATCCATTCTAATTCAGTAAAGACAAAAACAACTCCTTTTGAGCCCATCTGGAACTTGTTTTTATCATAATTGTTTTGGGCTCAGTAACGAGTTCAAGACCTAACTGCCGTCTCTAATTGTTTCAAGAATAAACAGCTGCTTTGTTTAAAGGCGGCAGCTCCCATTTTGCCCAGCACAGCAGTCCCCGGGGTCGCAGGATGAAAGGAGCTGTGCCGTGTCAGCACAGCCCCTAACGAGCGCTGGCGCCCTTGGCAGGGCGCTCACCCCGCCCGCAGCTGATGGGGCAGGAAAACAGCCCCAGGCAAGCACTTGTGAGTGCCCAGCCGGTGACATGTGCCCTCTGCTCTTCAACGCCATCGGCATTGTGTTTGTAACTTCATCTGACGATGTTTTGCAACGTGTCCTGCTGTCACAAGTGATACCTGGCCGGTGGTGCACAGGCATCTCCTCCAGCTGGGCTGCCGGGTACTCAAGGGAGAGCGTTCACTTCCAGGCCACATAACCCCAAGCCCCTTGCTTGGAGTAATGCTCCACCCCCCTGCTTACAGTCCCAAATCTTTCCTTCATCTGAAAACAAAGATTCCCCCCACACCCACTCTGAGGGGCTTCCCCCTACCAGGGTATGAGACTGTGCCAGTTGTGTTCAAGCTCCTACCCACGGTGTTCCCCAGGACGTGCCATGCCTGAGAGCCCTACCAGCCTTGGTGAAGAAGAGGTCTCCAAGTGCCTGATGCCCTGGCACTAGGAACAAGTGAGCCACAGCAGCCAGGAGGACCTTTCTGGAAGGTAATTTCAGCTCCCAAGCTCAGTCCTCGGTGGCACGGACAAGAGGTGCCAAGAGCTCTGTGAACCCGCTGCGCATGGATAAGCTGTGTAATCGTAACTGCTTGAGGCACTTGAAATGTTTACTTTTCCGTGTGTGATAGCCATATAGAAATTCTTTCTCCTTCATTGAAGGATTCCTTGTTCCACATCAGCTAACTCTGGAGTGTGATGGCTAAAGTCAGGAGAAAGTGAATCATACAGAATTGGATGGATTTTTAAATTTGTTTGTTTGTTAGAAAGAAACTAAAGATAGCACTTTAGAGTTCAGCCCTCCAAGGACATGTGGTTTGCACAGGGTTTGCTGTAAATCACAGTTATTTTTATTTCCTATGGTTTTTAGTTCAAAAATACAGCTTTGCATCTGGCATATCATGAGAAAGATCTCATTTAAATCTCCTTGAGCAGAGCCTCATCACATGTCCAAATAAAGCACCTCTTCCAAAACAGCTTCTGATCATGAGTTGAAGACATCAAACAGAAAAATGTCTGTCTCTTTGCACAGTTATTTTTCTCCAGTATTTAATAATTCCTGTTAAATTCTTCTGCCTTGTGATCTGTCCCCTACACCACAGGTCACCTCCCACAGCTGGGAACATCCTTCAGGGCCCTTTATTTTGTAACTTCCATTTCATAAGCACTGTGGCCAAATCAACAAGAGACCTGGAGCACAATGCTTGTGTCATATAAAAAGAGATCTATGCTCAGCTCACAATAGCAGCACATCAACTGAGCATGCTGTCAGTGGCTGGAGACCCCTACAAGGAGTCAAAAAAAGGTATTTGTACTTTGGTTTTCACCAGAGGCAGGGCTATGTGTCCCAGTCCATCTGTCTCTCAATTGGTCAGGGCACAGCTCTAATCAAAAGCTCTGTCTGAAAGGACTGTTAAATGAAAAAGCAGGATGAGTCTGACACTCTGAAACTGCTGCACACATTTTCCTCTCCTCTGACGGGAACATTCAGCAACATTTGATGCTGTTTGGTAGAGTTTAAATGCTCTTTTCTCACACAAAGAAACAGGTTTTGTTCAAGCAAGGACTTTGTTTCCTCTGGCCTTGAGGTCACTCAATTCAAGTTAACCGCCTGTATCAGTGTCTGATACAGAGATGGAAAAGAAATAGTTCAGCCACATCATGACCTACAGCTCACAATGGACTGAAAAAAAAAAAAGGTATTTCCATTATTTTCAGGATTCCATGTTTTCTCAGTTTTCCCAGAGAAAAGGTGGAGAAAAATGCAGACTGCTGATCCAACACACAGAACATACAGCTGTTCTTCTGGCATCCAAAAATTCCAGCTAGCAAGGGAAAGCAGCAAGTTCCCTTGGCTGTCTCAGCCCTTGTGTCCTCAAAAGACAGCTCCCATGGATCTGCACTGCTCTGGAAATCGTCCCAGTGACTCTGTGTGGTAGCAGAGGCTCTGTCAGCATTGGGTCCCTGCCCTGAGAAACCTCTGTGAGGAAGCTCATTTCCTGAAGTTCTTATACAGTCTTGAACTTACATAAATTGTGGGGTTTTATAAAGAACATTAGTGAACTGCTGGAACTGAGAATAATGATGTCACAGCAGGGCACTCGTTTCCTACAAAGAAATATCCATTTCACAACTAAGTTCCATAAACATTGCTTTCACCATGGAATCAGCAAACCTGCGGCATGTTTCTTGAGAGAGCTGCCTGTTTGCAGATCTTACTGTTTCTTTTCTGTATTGTGAGTGAGCTCTGCAAGACTCAGGACAAGCAAACAGAGGCATTTTGTATCTTACAGTGATGGTCCTTACAAGAAAGTGAGAAGGGATTGCAGAAATAACCAGGCTGGGCCTTGGGAAAATCAACAACCAGCCAGGGAGCCGCTCCAAATCTTCTGCAATTTACAGTGTAGCATTTGTAGGGAGAATTCATCCTGTAGATCCAAGCTTCACAGATGGAAATGGGGCCCCTTTACTCCCCTTGAAGTTGGTCCAGATGATTCTGGTGTAAAAACACACTAAAACATTGGAACTTCAGTTCGTGACAGATCAAAGAGCATGTGTTGATGGTCTTTCCTAATGGCAGGATTACCACTTATTCCTGCAGTCAGATGACTGCAGGCAGAGACTGCCATCATGTTCTCCAAATACCTACTCTCCCATTCTCCTGGCATCATATTTCACCCTGATCATGACAGCTTTGAGTTCAGCGAAAGAGTATCTGAAGGAAGAGGGTGGTGGGTCCCTGCGGTACTGCTGGAAACCTGCTGGGTTTATGTGAAGGTTTCCAGTGCCAGGAGTTTGAGTAACTGCAGAGCAGTGGTTATACCCTGGTGACAAACCCCAACCCCAGGGATTTTGCATCTGCAGCTGCCACTCTGAAACTCTGACAATAAGGATGAAGCACTGGGAAAGCTGGGGGGTTTAAGGTGCACCAAAAAGCCAGTTAGAAACACAACCAGTGTGAACATCTCTCAGCACCAAAGCATGAGTAAAAGAGATGCCGTGTAGACAAAAAAAAAAAAAAAAAAAGAATCTATCCCTTTACTCCTCATCAAGGCAGCTGTCGCTAGAAAAGATAGAGCACAACTTTCTGGAACTCCCAGCTAGCCAGCTGCACACAGATCTCGCCACAGCAACGTCCTGTTTCTGCCCCCACTGGAACAGGGAGGCTCGTGAACAGCCTGTGCCACAGTCCCCAGCATCTCACTGCCCACACACATCTCACTGCCTACCCACAGGACTTCCCTCTCCTCTGGCAACAGGCACAAGCTCAGAGCAGACAGCATGAGGAAACTACAGCTTTCCACTTTGAATGAATTACTGTTCTTGATATACGCTGTCTAAATAATCCGTCAGTGCCTGTTGACTGGTACAGTTATGTCTTTCCCAGTTAACAAGTTATTGTTTGGGAAGCTGCTGGAAGCATTCCCTTAACCCCTGCCACACGCCACAGGCAGGACAGTGCTGGCATGTTGGATTCTGAGCCTGATACAGCAAATTTTGTACTTCTCCTGCCACTTAGTGGCTGCAGCTGATGCAGCACCACATTCATTGGAGAGTACCGCAGCGATGCAGAACACGTCCATAGTTCTGTTCAGGTGCGGTAAAACCCGAATAGGGACAAAGGGGCATTTAAAAACATTTCACTTATTTCAAACTCTCTGAAATCTGTCAGGGCCCTCACAAATCTCACTTAGCATGAAAGGATGTAAAAAGGATGATAATTCCTGAGGGCCAGATGTTTTGGGAAGCAGCAGCTCTAAGGTTACTGCTGGCAGTGCCTCCTCCATCTCCATCTCTAGGACTCACAAGGATTCACCATTTCCCACTGCCAGGGAGTGTCTTTCTGTTCTGTCGAAAGAAGCAAGGCTGTCACTGCTGTCTTCTGTATGTGACAGGATCCAGTGCTCCAAGCCTGGCTGTTTGCTCTGTGCCAGGCTATGGAGGGGAAATGGGAGCACAGCCTTCTGTGCCTTCATGCACAGCCTTTCCAGCAAGAGCTGGATTGTCTATCTGTCCCCAGGACACAGACAGCAGCACGGGGAAAGGCCTTGGATAACCAGGGGTTTGAAAGGCTTGGGATTCATTCATTCCTGTCACTGAAGGGGCCAAGGGAAATTGTCTGGTTTGTCTTTCAGATCCTACATTGTGTTCCAGGACAAATACAATCAGGAAAGAAAAAAACCTGTAGTTCACTCCTGCTTTGATCACACTTAATCAGAGAAGTGATACTGGTAGGTGTGTCAGATGCTCTGAGAAGGAATTGGTGTTGTAAACCACCAAGAGGGTTTAGACAGATCTGGATCTTGGAGAATCATTTCCCTGGGGTGTCATGGGCTTTCAACAAAATGAATTGAACTCTCTTGCTAATGAACATGCAGCTCAGTTTTGGGAATGTAAATTAGCTGGCAAAACACCTGCCAAATCAAGTGTCTTATCCTAGCGTAATAGGTGACTAAATACACATTCCTATGCTGGAGATTTATATAATCCTTTAGAGCACCGTGAGAGGAACAGAGGCTTTGGCAGACAAAGGAAAAGCTACGAAAGAGGATGAACAAGCTGCAGAGACTGGTAAATCATCTATTTTACTATTACTATTAGCTGATTTTGGTTTTGTAATTTGCATTTTTATAAGGCTGGGTAGTGCTGTCAGGTTTGCATAGAATTATTTTTCCAATTTGTTCCGGTCCTTGGGATAAAGCTGACAGCCTAATGGCTCTCCTGGCAGCTGCACACCACCACGGCGGCTGGGAGAAGCCGGCACAAGCCGGGCGTTATGGAGGGCTTGGGAAGGTCGCTCTGTAAATACAGCTCAGCTCTGAGCACAGGGAGTTTTGCTGGCTCCTGAAGGGAGAAAAAAGCCATTTTCCTTTAGCTCGTGGTCACAAAAGAGCTCTGTGCTACACGGCTTGATTGGGGATGTACTCTATAATGAAAGCAGGGAAATGAGCAGAAGGAATGATATATTCCTGGACAATGTAAATGCAAAAGAAATGCGCTGTTGTAGGAAGAGGAAGCTCTCTCACCTGGAGAATGAGAATAAGTAGGAATAGCAGAGATCTCCGGTGCCCAATTCTTAGCTCAGTCCTCAGTAACAAGACAGGGAAGTGCTGTAGCCATGGAAATGTATCTGCTGCTAGCTGGGAAAGGAGGGCTGTCTCCTCTTGCTGCAGGCTTGGAATAGCCTGGCTTTATTTCTGTCCTGGGAGAACATACTGTCTCAGGCTGGTATGGAAGTTATTTAGAAGAAAACACTTTGAGGAAAGGAAAAAAAAAAATCTAAGATTATTTGAATTTGTGGTTTTAGAACTATTGTGAGACTAGAACAAAATTTCCTTTTCCTTAGTGGACGGCTCTGTAAGAAGAGACTGAGCAGGTAAAGCAGAAAGAAGTCCTCAGCTTTGGGTTATTTAAGTTCTCAGGGTCACTGGGGTCATATTCATGTAGCAAAACACAATCTGGCCTGAGGTGCCCTGCACTGACTGGCAAAGAGCCAAGCCTGAGCATGGGCTCTTAATGTTACACTAGAGCTTTCCCTGTGGGAAGGGTTTTTAAGCAGGGGGCTGGCAAAGGCCACCCTGGCCTTGGGCCACCCAGAACATTGTGCAGGAGGTGTCAGGTTAAAGATCAGGGGCCCCCAGCACACTCAGAGTGGTCTTGAGATGTGGAACAGAGCTCCTAGTCCCGAGACTCCCTCAGGGCACATCTTGCCTGTCACGGGATTTCACCTACAGATTCGGAAACCAAAGGCACAAAATAGCGGAGAAAAGCTGTACGTTTTATCTTGTCAGCCTGCCGGTGAGCTGTCAGCTGCTGAGCTGGGCCAGCCAGGACAGCTTGTTCTACACCCTTCAAAGAGCCAGGAGCCATCATTTTTAGGCCAACACCCGATCCTGTGGTGCTGCATGAGGCAGCCCATTCCCCTGCCCGTGCTTCCCAAGGCTCAGCAGCTTCCTGGAGGACATTTCTTCATGAGTATGGTCACTTGCTCATATTGCCAAGTGAGCAAGTGGCCATACCTCATGAAGAAGTGTCCTCCAGGAGACCTGAACATGGCATAGGAACCCACTGTGCACCACATATCTCACCTGGATCATAATGCTGGATACACAGTTACAGGCTGCTAATCATTGTCTGCTCTGTACAACAAGTGCAGCATCACAGAAATGACACTCCAATCTAAAGCATGTGTTATAATGAAAGGATAGAAATAATAGCACACCAAGGAATCCCAAATGCACTGGGTATACATGGGCATGGGAAATTCCCCCAGCTCAGAGTCTGCATGTCTGTTGAGTCATTCTATTCTGTGCAAGGAAGCCATCCTTTGTCTGCCCCTTTTCTTCAGCTTCAGAACAAGATCCTGATCCTGACAATATGTGCTGCTGGGATCGGAGGCACCTTCCAGTACGGTTACAACATCTCCATCATCAATGCCCCAGCCTCAGTAAGTGCTGCTGGCCCGAGTGCCTCCCCCTGCCAGACCCTTCCTTGGCTCTGCTGGGCTGTGAGCAGTGGTGGGAATCTGCAGGCTGCTGCTGCTGAGGGACAGAAAGCAAGGATGTGTCGTTCCCTCTGTATAATCACATCTGGAGTACAGGACTTTGTTGTCAAAAACCACCCTTGAGCAGGACGTGACACCTAGTGTCATAAAAGTTTATCCAGAAGCTTTGTTTCAACTGCTTTAGCAAAATCTAATTCTAGAATTTTCCAACTTGCGTCCTTTAAAGTCGATTTTTGCCCTTAGATTGAAAGTGAGACCCATTAAATCAATTTTTAAATTATCAAAAATAACTACAGAGAGATATAAACCAACAGCAACTTTTCAACAGCAGCAGTTTTACACCCTTAACTCTTTGCTAAAAACGCATCTAAGGAGGAAATTGGAAGCATAAACACAGGATAAATAGATATATTAATAAGGGAGCCTTTCTCCATGTCCCTCACCTCCCTGGTGGTTCTGCAGCCCTGTCCCTCTCTCTCAGTACATCCAGATGTTCATGAACACGACCTGGCTGGAGCGCATGGGAGTTCCCCTGGAGAGCAACGTGATCCTGCTGCTCTGGTCCTTCACTGTCTCTGCCTACCCCCTGGGAGGCCTCGCTGGGGCTGTGGCTGCTGGTCCCATGGCCATCATGCTGGGCAGGTAAGAGGTGCTGGAGTTTAACTGAAGCTTTGCAGCTTCCCTTAGGCCAAGAAGAATTTAGGATCCCTACAGCAAAATACCCACCATGGTTAAAAGTCATGAAAATGTGGTCTGTATCACAGATTGGTCTGCTAGAAACACTCTGGACTGGTGGGAGGAACTACCTGTCAAGACAGTATTTCATATCTCAAAACTCAACAGAGAACAGTTTTTTCCCCACATTAGCTTCTCATCATATTCCAGCCCATCTGAGGTGCTACAAGGATTTCAGCTCAACTCCTTGTCACAGTACCCACTGACATAAACTCTGTCGGGTTTGTGCCCAGTTTTCTGCTGTGCTTTTAAATGGGAAATCATGATGGATCAGATTAGGGATTTTTCTTCAAAATAAACTGTGGGAATGACACTAGAAAAACAGAGGGTGCTTACAAAGAGCAGTGGTTGCATCCCAGCTCCTCATGTCTCACAGGCTGTGTATCCACATTTTGGTCTGAAGTATTTCAGGAAGTGTGCTTTAAATCTCCTCAGTGGGATTTTTTTCTCTGTGCTTGAGTGTCTGCAAAGTATCTGTCTTGCCTCACGTATCTTTCATGCATAGCTCTATCCCCAGTTCTCTTCAGGAAAAAATCAAAAAAACCAAACCAGTGTTACCAACATAAACTAATAGGAAATTAGATTTTGCCTCCCTGTCTTTTGACCCCAAAGTTTTCCTCTCTATGCTATCACTTTAGTTTGCTCCTCATATATGATGGAGGAGACCCCATTATGGTTTGAGGTCCCATGGCTTACTAGTTTCATGGTTATGAAGACCTGGAAGGATATAGCTTCCTTAATCCATTAAAATTTTTGAGATTTCACCCTGTACTACTTTGGAATAAAATCATATTCCATCATAAATAAGAGAAACAAAGTCTGACTGGTAAGGCAGTGAGCGGGGACTAGAGAGAATTTCTGGCAATAACAATAGTATGGGTCAATAGAACTCTCTTCTTTTCCTCTGGTTTTCAGCAGAAATTTCTCCTGGGACACATTAAAACTTTCTGACCAAGTTTCACGGCAATTATACTATTACATGAAAAATGCCTGTTTCAACAAACGAGCATTTTCAGACCAAAGTGCTCATGGCTCGCTGCAGGAATACTCCTCTCCATTCCAATGGCAACCGTGTGTGAGCGCAAGAGCCCTGAATGTGGGGGAGAAGCTGGTGGTGCCCTCAGAGAGCCTAAAGGCAGCACTGCAGGGACAGCCTGTGGCACACGGACACCTCCTGCAGGGCTTGGATTAACCAGCGTGTTCTGGGGGGGCTGAGCAGCTCATCTGGAGCTTCCAGGCTTGGCAGGTGGCTCCTGCCGCGGGAAATGTTTAATCTGAGAGCTGAACCTGACTCACGTGCTCACAACTGTCTTTTCTCTCGGAAGGAAGATGTCCCTGCTGTTGAACAACGTCTTTGTGATCATAGCTGCAACTTTGTCCGGCTTCAGCCGAATGGCCAAATCCTTTGAAATGATTATGCTCAGCAGATTTTTTACTGGCGTGAATGCAGGTACGGCAACATGAGAAATAGAGAAGGATGAACATGGTAACAATTAGAAGAAATTTAGGTAGGAATCATCCAGGATATGGGAGCAATTAATCCTTTAGGCTGACCTAAATTCACATGTAAGTGAATTAAGAAGTTGTATATACAGATTTTATACTTTGCTTTCTTTTAAAGCATACACAGGCAAGGGGGTTTTGTGTACTACACGTAAGCATCTCTGTGCACCGGGAAAATCTGAGCTGAAAATGGATCCCTATGTGCTTGTAAGAATGTCAGTCATTCACCAGCATGAGCACCAACACCAAAGTTTTTGTGGAAGTTCATCCCAGGAAATAATCAATATAAGGGACTTAAAATATGATATTTCCCTCAAAAGGGGGAAGTCAAGGGTCAAAAGGGGGCAACATTGCATTTGGTGCTGAAAAGACCATAGGACTGAGGCCCTGACAGGTTTCAGTTTCATTGTCCACTGCTACTGATGAATACTGAAATGCGTGTTTAGTTACCCAAGGGACGGGGTGAAATTGAAGGTTTGGGTAAATAAAAGCACAGGTAGATTAGTTATCACATGGCCTGCAACAGAAGAGTGCAGCTGGCAACCTCAAGAGGTGGCTGACTGCGTTTATCCTTGTCTCCTCTGCCCACAAGCTGAGGTCAGCATTTGTCTGCCTTGCCCAGGTGTAAGCATGAACATTCAGCCCATGTACCTGGCAGAGAGTGCCCCAAAGAAGCTCAGAGGAGCTGTGGCCTTGACCTCTGCATCATTTACAGCCCTGGGGCTGGTGCTGGGGCAGGTCGTTGGACTCAGGTAATGTAAAGCAAGCAGCTCACTCATTAAATCCTTCCTTCCTTCCTTCCTTCCTTCCTTCCTTCCTTCCTTCCTTCCTTCCTTCCTTCCTTCCTTCCTTCCTTCCTTCCCTTCCCTTCCCTTCCCTTCCCTTCCCTTCCCTTCCCTTCCCTTCCCTTCCCTTCCCTTCCCTTCCCTTCCCTTCCCTTCCCTTCCCTTCCCTTCCCTTCCCTTCCCTTCCCTTCCCTTCCCTTCCCTTCCCTTCCCTTCCCTTCCCTTCCCTTCCCTTCCCTTCCCTTCCCTTCCCTTCCCTTCCCTTCCCTTCCCTTCCCTTCCCTTCCCTTCCCTTCCCTTCCCTTCCCTTCCCTTCCCTTCCCTTCCCTTCCCTTCCCTTCCCTTCCCACATTTGCCAGGTTGTAAAACTACTGTGTAAATTGTGTTTGTTTATTTTTCTCTAGGGAGCTCCTAGGAGGGGAGGAGAGCTGGCCATTCCTTTTAGCAAGCAATGTGATTCCTGCCCTGATCCAGCTCACAGCTCTGCCTTGGTTCCCTGAAAGTCCCAGATATCTTTTGATTGACCGTGGGGACAAAGAATCCTGCATCTCTGGTGAGTTCAGGGTGACTGTTAGCTCCTCATGGAACATGTGAGACTTAGGCCCCAACATTATTGGAATAGCGTCACAAATTTTACATGTGAGAAGTTTCATATCAAGCGGTAAATATGATCACTTCCTCCTTCCAAACTAAAGAACATTCTACAATCTTAAATATATTTGATCTATTGAGGTAGTTGAAAAGCATCTTCCTACAATAGATTTATTTGCTGCAGTAATAGGGTCAAAAGGTAAGACTTGTGTTCACAATGGCAAATATGTTTTGTAACTATGAAGTGAAATAAATGCCAGTTGAAGAGCTCAGGATCAAATCTGAAGCCAATTCATATTAAAGGATTTACTTAGATTTGTGGCATACAAATCCTCATATGCAGAGTGGCTGGAGTTATTTCGTGGGAAATATGTGCTGTGTACCAAGAACATCTTAATTGCCTGCATTTCCCAGGGGAGGCACTTGAGCCAGAAGCATGGCTGCTAAAATGGCACTGTTGGGAAATACTCAGTTGTCACACAGTGGTGAGGGATTTGCCCTCCCTTTCCCCCAAACCTTTCAAGTGGCTGCACCACAGCTGATCAACTCTGTGAAGGTCACAGCTGTGTCCTGCAGCTTTCTGCAGCCATCACCTGCTGCTCAATCCCTCACCCTGCAAAGCAGCAAACCAAAGAGAAAGCCCAGGAGTAAGAGTTTCCCTTGTCCTTGCAGCACTGCAGAAACTCAGAGGCACCAGTGACCTGAGTGCAGAGCTGGAAGAGATGCTGGCAGAACAGGCTGCTGTGAAAGGCCAGAGAGCGAAGAACCCCTGGGAGCTGTTCCAGAATCCAGCTCTGAGGTGGCAGGTGTTGAGCATCGTGGTGCTGAGCAGTGCCATGCAGCTCTGCGGGAATGATTCGGTAAGCAGCCGGGTCCCGTGGCTGCGAGCTCTTGGGCTCAACATTCTGGCAGCAGGAGAGGAACAAATAGTGTCTCTCTGCCTGTGGAGATCTTCAAATGTCAGATGTGTGGTTCCCAAAATACACCTGAGGGTTATGGGAAGATTCAGAAGGATGCTGGCAAAATGGCCTGTGTGACAGCGCGTTGGTCACTCTGCATGGTCCTTCAGGAAAAACAATGGGATGTATTTTCAGATGTCTTCCCTTACTGCTTTCTCCTTTCTTCTCTTCACAGATGTATTTTTACGCAGCTTATGTGTTCAAAGAGGCTGGAATTCCCCAGGACAAAATCCCCTATGTTGTAATCGGCACGGGAAGCTGTGAGCTGATCACTTCTGTCACTTGTGTGAGACTCTCTGCACTCTGGTGACGTGCAGCCTCTGTTGGCAGGGAGGAGGCTGTTAATTACAAATTTGGGGGTTACGTTGCTTTTCATGCTAAGGAAGCCCTTCAGGCCCAGGAGCCAGGCTGTCTGTCAGCACCCCAGGCAGAGAGGTTAATGCAGAGGTATTTGGTCAGACACTGCATTGCCATCGCTGCCTGAAATCTCTAACAAGCGTAACTCTCTTGCTTTGTGTTCATAGGCATGGTGGCAGAGTTTAGGTGCAGCTGGGACGTTCTCATCTCCCCTGAACACCCTTCTTGCCTGACTCTTGCCACTAGAACTTTCTTTTGAGTTTTTTTTGCTATGAAGCAAACAACATCCTGAAAGTTATTGTAGAGCAAACTGGGCATGGAGTATTGAAAGGTGTATTGAAAGGTAAAGAGGAAAGAGGCAAGAAATACAAACACAGGTTAAATATCTTGCTTTATTTCACCGTGTTATTTGTGCAGAACATGATTATAGACTACGCTGGTCGAAGGCCGCTGCTGCTGGGGGGATATATCTTCATGGCAGGATGGGCCATTGTCTTCATGGTGGCTCTGAGCCAGCAGGTAACAAACCTTACTGAATTATTTAAGTGGAATGGAGTTGGGCTTTGCCTTTTATATGACTGGGGTGTTCAGTGGTGGCAAAGAAGTGCCCTCACTGGTTTTCCATTGGTCTCTGTGGCTGTAGACTCAGATTAGCTGGATGCCTTATCTCAGCATGGCCTGCATTTTCGCCTATATCCTGAGCTTTGGAATCGGACCAGGTCAGTTCCCTCAGCGTTTTCAGTGAAACTTTTGGGCACTGCAGGGGTTTGGAGATGTGTGTAGGCACCTTATGGAAGCTCTCAGACCCTCTTTAGCTGCAGCATACTCAGAGGAACGAGGCCATTTCTGCCGGTGGTGTTTGGCTGTTTCACAGGGGTTTGCGTGCTCCTGGGGAGTGTGTGTTGGGCAGGGCCAGGCTGTGCCTGTTCCTCTCTCTCATGTTCCCGCTCACAATCATCTTGGCTGTTAGTCTGAGGCACTTGGAAGTGATTGGCTTAAAGAGATGACAAGCTTTTGATTTGCTGCACAGTCCATCAGGGCTGTAAACCAGCATTTCTAATGCTTCACTTTAATCCTAGAAATTGCTGGCTATGCCATCTGATTATTTTCTTGCAGATACCTGGAAGCACAATTCTATTTGTTAGCCCACTAATGTGTCTTTCTGTGGCAGAATCCATTAGTTTCTGGGGGTGGGCAATACACAGGGTGTTCTGGATGTTTGCATGGTGAATATATAGATGTGAGACTCTGTTTGCTCACATGAGTTTGAAGGAAGGCAGGTAAGAATAGAACCAAGCTGCCAGTGTCACATGCCACACAAGTTGGCAATAATTTCTTGTCCCAGTCCCTACAGTGCCATGGGGTTGAATTAATTATAAGCCTTTTCTCACTGTTGGGTCCTGGTAAGAATAATGTGGATTACAAAATCTTTCCTGGCAGTTCATTCTAACATGAGAAAGTTTGAATAATTACCCAGTCCTTAATATTTAACCTAAAAATTCACCTCTTATACTTCATGTTGGGTTTTCTTGTCGTGTTCTCTTGTTTTTAATGTAATGTCAAAAACATCATTAACTTTCTTGCCATTTCTTTTTCCAGCCGGTGTAACAGGAGTTCTGCCCACAGAGGTTTTTGATCAAATGTCCCGACCAGCAGCTTACATGATCTGTGGCTCCCTGCTCTGGTTCAACCTGTTTCTGGTTGGAACAGCCTTTCCATTCATTGTGGTGCGTTCCCAAAGCAAAGCAGCTCTTTAGTGTTCTGTACAAGAAAGAGGCTCTGGAAGGCAAAGGGAATATTGCAAGCAGCAAGACAGCAATTCTTTGAAAAGTATCTTTATGAGGACTGTGGCCAGAACTCCTTTAAACCAAACTTTCTCCGTGTTCCCTATGGTGATTTCTGATTTGAGGTTGACAGTGGAATCATTTGGGGGATAGATGATCAATATTCCTTGCCTGTCCTCAGCTGAGAACAGCTAGAACTAAAGATGTGATGTAGTTTCCCTTCGCCATACCCTGGCACCTTTCCCTAAGACGATTCCTGAAGCAAAAGAGAGCAGAACTCCACAATATACATTCCTGTCTTATTTCCTACTGAGGCCTCCCATGCCAATTATACAGAGAGAGAAAGACAGAAAAAGACATTTAGAAATACTGTTCTTGCTATGTCCAATTTCCCAATCTATGCTGGGGATCTGTTGCATCCAGGCATGTGAGGCCCTCACCAGGATTCACAGAAATACTCCCTGGGTGACTTTAGATGATGTAGGAAGAGGGATTAGTGGCCTTTTTGTCATCATACAGAACGTCACCAACACTGTCTTGTTCTTTCCTCCTCTTCAGAAAAGTCTAGCACATTTCTGCTACATCCCCTTCCTTGTGGTCTGTGTCTGCACTGCCCTCTACGTTTGGTTTTTCCTGCCTGAGACAAAGGGAAAGTCCTTCCTGGAAATCTCGGAGGAGTTCAGGAAACGGAACTTCAAAACTAAGACACGTGCAGGTTTCTATAAAGGCCCCGAGGAGATCAAAATCACCACATTGTAGCAGAAGAATGGAAGATGGTATCTGGGGGAATTCTGCAGTGAATTCAGCAGTGCCTATGTGTCCTTGCTGGGACACAAAGAGAGAAGTTAGGGACAATGTATTACTCTTACTGTTGAAAACATACACTTGAACTGATAAATCCAAGCAAAAGTTCAATAATCTGTTTTCAGCTTTTAGTACTGAGTAACATGTACATTTTAGAATCCATATCAGAGAGTGACGGGATGATGCCTTATTCCCTTATCATTATACAACACTATGTAATGCTTTAGAAAATGCCTTCAGAATTTCTCCAAACAGTAACTTCCATCTCAGAAGTGCTTCTTTCCTTGCCCCTGAATCTGGGCTTTCTAACACAGAAATTAATGCGATTAAATTCTGTTTTCAGACACCAGATGAAATTTTCAGTACCTCGTCTTGGTGCTCCTGTTGTTTCTGTTATTAAGTGATTTCAAATAGACCCCTGCTTGTTAAGCAATAGTGAGCAGTTCATTATTTTCAGCTATAAGAACATGTGACAGATGGATTAGAAAGAAAGCTTCTAGCACTTGCTAAGTGGCTTATTATACAACAGACTTTTGGGCATTGTTTTGCAGATTATTTATTCTGGACTGGTTTTCTTCATGGCTTGCTTGTTGTCTTCCAGTTGTACGTTGGAAAGCACAAGTAATTCTCTGGTCCAGTTTATCCTGCTCCCACAGACACTGCTGGTGCATCTTGAAGGGTTTTGCACCTGTGCTCTGCTGAGGTTAGGTGTGGTGAGGAGCTGGCATAGCAGCAGTTTGTTTTGGATGTGGATCTTTAGATCACACCACAATGTTCTCTGCAGCATGTCCTCGTTGTCTCTGTAGAGCACATTGAAAAAGACCCAGAGGTGACATTGATTCTTTTTAGTTAACCTGATACAGAACAGGGCAACACTCCTCATTGAATATTGGCCTTTCACAGGCATTGGCCTGACTGGTTAAGTTTCTTCCAGTTTCTTCTCAAAGTCATGAGCAAGCCACCTCTTTTCTTTTGACTTTGCTTGTATGAAAGTCACAAAGAAGAACACATACATTTTCAAAATAAGTAGGTAAAACTTCTTTCAGTGTATTTTCTAACTACATTTTAAAGAAAAATGCAGCATTTTTGAATAAAAAGACTGTAAACATTTCTGGAGTGTATTACTGTCATGCTGGGCATGAGTGGAGCAGCAGATCTATTTCTCAGAAGAGGTGTCTGTGCAAGAACTCTCTTTCACTACCCAAAGTTTGTAACATATGAAAAATAAAAGTAAACTTTTTTTTCCTTTGTGGTTGCTGCTGTTTTAGAAGTCATTAATATATAGACATGGGCAAGAGCACCTACCTCTGCTCTTGGAAAACACTGAGATTTTGAACTAGGCAGGATTTTGAGACAAGACCATCAAGAGCAGAACCCCATAGAACTGGGAACTGAAGAGATACCTTTCATTACTATAGTTTGGAGAGAGCAGTGAGGGGCAGGTGGAAAGAGTGAAACACAAAGTCAAAGCAAAAAGTGCCACTACCATCATGATGGTGGAAAAATATTCTGTCATTCCTTTGGTGAGGACCAGAGGAAGGACAAGAGACAGAAGTGAAGCAGAGAAGGGTGAAGGAGGGAAGCTCATCAGTGAAGAGCATGCAAGTAGGAAGCAGGGATGGACTGAGGAGACTGCCTGGGCAGAGGGAGAGGCCTGGCTCACCCTGCTTGAACATACAGGTCAGAGAAGAGAGAAGCCCTCCAGTGTCCGGAGGTCCTCACCTTGGCCACTTCTGTGGCTATTCCCGTGAGTCAGGACTGTGCCTTTTCCCAGAGCCCTGCAAGGACAGAGGCCATCTGCACCCGCCAGTCTGAAACAGGCTTGGTCAGAAATGATACGTATTTACTCGACTTCCTGACTTTTGGAGCCAGTCCTGTGAGTACATGTGGTAGAAAACATTTATTCCAACTTCCAGTATTTTCTTCTTGTTACCCTGGTTTTTCTGAGTTTTTTATAGCCTTTTTGATTTTCATAAATGGAGTCAGATCTTTTTAATTACTGTACAATATTAAGAGCAGTTCTACCTTTTTCCCACAGATGTAACATAAACAAATCCTTTGTTTTTCATTCTCTGTCCTTTGTTTGCGTATTTCTAACCTGAAAACAATTGTAACTGACAGTTGGTTTAGCCACTTGGCTGAGGGGTTAAAAACCCCAGAAGCCAATCTTCTGCTAGACCCACAAATGTATAAAAAGTAAGAAATAAAACAAAGAGGCTCTCTCTCCGCCTGGTTTCAGCTTTTGGGCCGGATCGGAGAAACCTCTGCTCTGCAAAACCACTTGTCTGCATGTGGCTGCTTTGTGTGTCTCGGTGACATCTTCTGACTGTGGCCTGAAATCAGGGGTCTATAAACTGATTAGGCAAACACAAACAGTGGTGACATTTCAGTTGTAACTGAATTAACATTAAGTTGTTAAATTTTAATTGAAGCATTTAACAAGTTGGTTAATTGATACTGAATTAAAACACCTTCAGCTGAGAAATCTATGACACTTGTTCGCATTTTCTTACCATATGAAGTGTTAGGCAAAACCACATCTTGAAAAGTGATCCTCAGAGACTCACAGTTGATATTACTGTTTGCATATCAAATAACTGTGCACTGTTGGATTGATTAATAACCATCAACACTAGAGAAAAGTAGTACTGCTGCTGTCCTCAAACACTGCTCCTCTGCACAAGCCAGCTCTCACTTGCGACCCAGCAGGTGTTGGGGCT
Source organism: Hirundo rustica (assembly GCF_015227805.2). Taxonomy (NCBI): domain Eukaryota; kingdom Metazoa; phylum Chordata; class Aves; order Passeriformes; family Hirundinidae; genus Hirundo; species Hirundo rustica. Next base: position 11,862,983 of record NC_053466.1, on the reverse strand, counting down.
CTCCTAAAGACACACAGCATCCTAGCATGGGGAACCACCAAGGGCAGCCACTCACCAGGAGAAGGAATTCTCCCCAGAGCTGTTGGAATAACTTGTAAAAGCCTTTTAACAGAACCATCTTGGACACTGTTAGATAAAGAGGCCCTTTGAAAACTATGGATAAAATGAAAGGTTTTACAGTCAGGATTTAAAACTGACATTAAACTTTCCTAGCACCTGCTGTATATTATAGGGATACAGGTTTGACGTTTCAGCCAATGACTCTTAAAGAGTCAATTGATCAGTCAACTGATAATTCAACAGCTGGATGCACAGGCATTGTCTGTCTTGGCCAAGCTGGGCTTAAAAAGGCTTTTCTGAACTGAGGCTCAAGGTAGCAGTTGTTGGGGAAGATGAAATAGGAAAGCCTTATAAATATGATTGCCTGGCAAAAGATTTAGAAAATACAGAAACTATAAGCAAGATTGAGATGAGAACAAGCTTTGAGATACCAGACCTTAGTTACTGAAAACAATAGTACAGCCAGTTGAAGGCAATCCCCTCTTCTGATTAAACAATGCCCTTTACCTACAGATAGGTCCAGAGGTCAAATGGAATGTTCTGTCTCACCCCCAATGTCTGGTTCATCCCACACCTGTACCCCTCCCCTGAAGTATCAGGTATCTGTAACCCCATTGGCACAAGGCTTGTTCCAGCCCACCTTGAAGCCCCCGATAAGGTGTGCCCGAGGGACCGGACAGTCTCTTGGAACTTCCTCTCTTGGACCCTCCTCTTGGAACCCTCTCCTAGCATCCTCTGCCCGCTGCCTCTCTCCCTACCTCTCCCTGCCCCCACTCCCTGGGGCCTGCCACAAGTTGCACCTGGCAACTCCAAGCAAGGTCCCACACCCTCTATAATAAACCACGTCTTCTAAGACCTGACTTCAGAGATCTCTCATCTCCATCCATCCAAATTGTCCTGGAGTCCAGCGCTCTCTACAAGCAGTCAGGAACTTTCCCTTTGAATCTGATAACTGATTACCCAGCCTATGACTTTGGGAGTCCAATCCAGCCCACTCCATTTTTGCACCAGTCCTTGGACTTCAGCTTCTACTGGTGCTCTCCTCGTTGTCCTTTAGCCATCTCACACAGCTCTCACTGTCCACAGCTGCTGCCAGAGCACGCCCAGAGCTCTGGCAGGAGCACACAGCTTGACAACTATCCTCATCTTCATCAGTAACCAACACAACAGTGACAAACCACACAGCAAGAACTTCATTACAAACCAAAGGGAGCACAAACACTGCAAAAGAACAAAATGCCATGTTGAAATATTATCTCAGGCTCCTCTTTCTCTATATAAAAAGGAACTTTTTCCAAAGACCTAGACTGCGAGTGGGGATGACTACCTTTGCATACGAGTTGGTGTGAAGAGGTTTAATGCCCATTCAAGCAATGACATTCCCCTGATTAGAAATCGGCTTGTAAATGTTTGGCAGTCATTGTTTGAATATGAAATATTCCAGGCATAGAGGTGCAGCATCATGCTCTCATTGCTGGCCAGAATACCCCCAGGACAGTCAGTAACAGAGAGAAGTGGCAGTGGTTGAGATGCATGTATTGCAGTCTTATATTCTTAAGTCTCCTATCAGAGAGTTCTAAGAGAAGATGAATAAACTATGAAACCAGGAGTTGCCCTTCAATCCTCAAATGTTTATCTAGTCTCAGTCAAGTAACTGCAAAATGAGCAAAATATTCATTTAGGTGAGATACCAAGTGGGAAAGGAGAAGGAGAAAGGACAAATAGATGGAATTGTTCACAAAATGCTTGCACATTGCACTATGCTCCCACAGCTATGACAGTGCAGATTAAGATGGCCAATGCTGAAGACAGAAGCACTGAAGTGTGTAACTGGGTTCTGGGCGGTATCTGTGAGCTTTATCTCTACTCACTGTTCTCACTGTTCTGTGCTTTAATAGCTGTGGTTTCCAGCTGCTGGCTACTTGGTCTCAGAGGAGGCAGGTGTGTGGCTCTGCTCAAACTGTTAGAGCTCCCAGGGAAAACACAGGACATTTGGAGGCATGTCTGGATAGCTGAACTAGTTTGTTTGCTGTTTTTATTTCCTGCAAGAAAATGAGCTACAACCTTTTTCTCCTGGCTTTTGTCCTGGGCATTACTGGAGCTTTCCACTATGGATTGCAGGTCTCCATTATCAGTTCTCCTGCTGAGGTAAGCATGGAGAGCTCCAAGAGTGAGCTACCAGGATTTCACTGTTCTCAGGCATTCGTGCCTCTATATGCAATGGCTAACTTGTGTTTTCAAAATTAGACTTATCATTGTTTCTTAATTCTAAGAGTAGCTGCTACTGCTCTTGTGTTTCATGAGGTTTGAACTTCTGTCTGATGTGACAGAACAGGGAAGGGGAAGGATGAATGATATCCATAAAGTCAGCCATTTCCCCCTTACTGAGTGGAATTGCTCCCAGGGCATTCTCCTCTCTCCATCACTCAGGGAGTCCCTTGTACCATGTGCTTGACCACACAATTTCCAAGTGGTTGTAGGGTGAAATAGGGCAGGGAAGGACTGCAGCTCTCGAGCTGAGGTCAGCACTCATATCTGTAGCTGGAAAAGGAAAACTGGGGAAGGTGTTTGTCATCATGACCGGTACCAAGGACACTGAGCTCATACTATTACCACAGACGAGTGGGGATGGCAGGAAAAGATCATGAAGAGAAAAAATCAAAGTTTAGCACAGAAACAGAAGACCAGCCTACCATTCTCTTACTGGTGCTCACAGTTGATATTTCATATTGATATATTTATCCATTGGATCTCATCGCTAGAACATCAGCTCTACAGATGTTAATGGCAAAATTCCCATTGATTTTGTTGGGGCTGTCAATAGGTTATCAATAGAAATATATCAAAAAGACTGATTAGCAGGTAAGAGAGTTAAAAAAGCAGTGCAGTTATGTAAAAACACATTGACTGAGTCCTTTTTTTTTTTTTTTTCTATTAAAGTACATCCAAGGTTTCATCCGTGAGACCTGGCTGAAGAGATACGGCTCCTCTCCCAGTGCAGAGATGATCACTTTGATGTGGTCCTTTATTGTGTCCATTTACAGCATCGGTGGGCTCCTGGGCTCCTCGTCTGCTGGGTACCTGTCTGTTAGATTTGGAAGGTAGGAAGAGTGGTTGCACCAGTCATTCTGTTCACACCCTCAGCTGCAGAAAAATAAACTGTGTCTCAGGAGAAGCACTGCTTGTAATGTGGCATTGTGAGCAGCCCAGGGCTTCCAGTTGAAGACCAGTTTAGAGAAGAATGGAAAATCTGCCAATAATCGCAAGGAAATCATGCCCTAAATCATACCCTCTCCCTTATAAAGTCCAAAGCAAATCCAGTCCAGGGAGGTACATGTGTTTTAAAGAGAATTTCAGAGACAACCACTCACAAAGCTTGTTCTCCAGTGTAGATATTGATTCCACTAGAGAGGCATCAAAACCTTCCACTAACTTATCAGCCTGTGACAAGTTACCTCATTGCCATTTCCCGTTTGCTTCAGCCGATCTCAGAAGCCAGCTCTGAGTCTGTAACCGTGGTGCAATTCATGCCACTCCTGTCGGGCTGTGGGTGAGGCAAGGGCAGTATTTATGCTCACATTAATTTGAATGCATTCCAGGAAGAAGGCCATGCTGCTTGCCAACATCCCTGCTCTGCTGGGTGCGGCTCTGATGGGACTGAGCCGGCTGTGTGGATCTTTTGAGATGATCATTGCTGGAAGGTTATTTTCTGGAGCCTGTGGAGGTAAATTGGCATTCCTACCTGTGGTATTAAATAGTGGGAAGAGCAGTGACTGAGGGTCACAAGGATTCACCAGCCTGAGTAAACAGATCACAGATTTTTTTTTACTACATTCTGCAGAGAACGTGATTGCTGAGTGCATTTTTTGACTAGATAAGAAACCACAAACATAATTATATTAGTAATGGATGACATCTCCATTTCTCTTTCTTCTATCTTTACATCCAGTCCACGCAAGAGGGAATTCCAACTTCTGAAAAAGCCAAAACATGCAATATTTCAGGGAAGCATGCTCACTCAGTAGAGAACTGGCCTCTGTGGTTCCTGTTGCTTTTTGCTGTGGCTGATGCTGCCCTCCACACTACAGACAAGGGAATGGTTTTCAAGCCTATTCAACTAGAATTTTCAATTCTAATTTCCAGATGCCTCAGAAGGTTACATTCTGCCAGTGCTTTTGATCCCTGAGCAGTTGGATAAAGATAATACTAACCAGAAAAAAAAAAAAGAGAGGATTAATAATTAATTATTTCACTGAGCAAATAGAATCTACAGCATTTGCCAGCTTGGTGGTTTCAAGCAGAAAATAAGGCACATAGCATCTGAATAGCCGCTGAGAAATGTCATCTAAGACTAGAGTAACCACAGTCCTGTCTGTGTTTGTGGTTGTAGGAAACAATGTAAGAGAAGGCCAGGCTGCCTGCTGCAGATTTCCCAGGGGCTCACACTTACTTAGTGACATATTTAGCAACGGCACAAGGCCACGGTATGGGGCAGATGATCTGTGTCAGGCAGCCACATCCTCAGCACAGACAGAAATGTATCTGAGAGCCAACCCCGACAGGCACTGTCCATAGTGGTCCCCTCCAAAACACCAGACCTGGGAGGATCTGCATTGCCCTCACGGTCCTTTGTCACTGCAGGTTTAGCTCAGAATGTCCATATCATGTATGCTGGGGAATGCGCTCCACGGAATCTTCGTGGGCTGATTGCCATAACAGCTTCTACCTCCATTGCTACTGGAAAATTTGTAGGATTTGCTCTTGGTCTCAGGTAAGAGAGTCTGAAACATACTCAATTTCTTCTGTTATTAAAATACATGCATATACCAATGCACGCCTATGCCCAGCAGCTGCTCTTTGGGGGCAGTCAGTACCAGTCTGCCAGCTCACAGACCATGCAGTAATGGTAATGTGAGCCTATTTGGATCAGAAGCAGAGGGATCAGCCCCTGCAGGTTTTCCTTCAGTGCTTGTGCTGGGGCTGTTGGTCCCGGTGAGCCCTCAGCTGCTGCAGGAGGACACAGGTGTCTTGGCTTTGCTCAGCACTGAGCAGCGGGAGGCAATGCCCCTCTGCACTCCCTGCTGGGGACTCCTGGGTGGGCGCTGCCGGGGCGCACCCAGCAGGGCTGGGGGGTGATCCTGTGTCTGCTCACATGGCCAGACACACGGGGCCTCAGCCCCTCTCACCCTGCTGCTTTTGTTCCAGGGAAGTTCTCGGAGTGGAGGCTCTCTGGCCAATTCTCCTGGCAGCCAATGCAGTCCCCGTCCTTGTTCAGCTTCTCACCCTTCCCTTCTTCCCTGACTCTCCTCGCTACCTGCTCATTGACCAAAAGGACAAGGAGGGATGCATCAAAGGTAAGGAAATGAGCCAAAAATAATTCATTTCAGGAAAAGGGATAATCCAGTAAAGTGCCTGATGAGCCTGGAAGAGAGGTACAGGTGGGAAAAAGACTCTTAGTGTTTTGGCTCTGAAAGCACCTTCAGCTTGAATGAAAGCCAGCCTCTTCTGTTTGGATATTAGTGCTCTCTTGGCACTGGTATTTCCCTTCCCCTCTGGCAGGGTCCTCAAAGGGAGGTGATCACACACAGCTTGTATTTCCAGCAATGCAGATTCTGCCCTGAACGGTCAGAGTATGCACAAAGTACCTTCTCTGTGTGAGAAGGAGAGGCTCTGCAGTGTCATTCTGTATCTGTAAACATTCCAGTTCTTCGGTAACCCTGACAGCAGCTACTGACAGAACCTGAGCAAAGCCACTGTGGGTATTTAAATACCAACAGATAGAACTCCTTGGATGTAAACTTGTTTTTTATGTGTAGGAGTCATTTTAGCTTGTCTGTGTTTTGGAGTGTGTACTGGAACTGCACCTTTAGCAGGAGGGTATTCAAGGAAGGATTGGTAAGAATTAAAATGTGACTTACATTAAAACACCGTCAGCAGCTATTGGCCAATGGTGAGGTCATATTAAGATTTATGGGTAAAACCAGACAACAATGGTCTGGTTTTGTGTCATATCTGAGCACAGATCTCTAGGAAGTTCACACAAGAAAAGAGCATGAAGTTCCAATAAGATACTCTGCAAAGCAGGAAATAATCTTCTGGATTCATGTGTGTGCTGGTGAGCTGAGTCACCTCTCCTCTTCCCCTTCCAGCTGTGAAGCAGCTCTGGGGAGATGGGGACCATATGGCTGAAGTAGATGACATGATGTCAGAGCAGAAAGCCATCCGTGGGGAGAAGGCGAAGAGCGTTTGGGACCTGCTCCGGGACAGAGCAGTGCGCTGGCAGCTCATCTCTCTGTTCCTCGTCATCTCGTGCATGCAGCTCATCGGGGTCAATGTGGTACGTGCAGTGCTCTGCTCTGCCCCCTGCATGGCTGACAAGCTCCTCAGCAAAAGTAACCTCTGCAAGGACTTGCAAATGACTGCAACAGTGCCCTGAGGAGGGGTCTGTTGTTACTGTTTATTGCGGTCTTTTCCCCGGAAGTTTGAGACCTGGGATAAGTCAAGAATGATGTTTTGGCAAGTGTCTTCTGAAGGCATTTCTCCGGATTACCCTGTTGTGATAAGATGATTTTCTGTTTTGTTAATTTGGTTAGTTGTTTTCTGTGCAAAAAGACAGATGCTAGTGTAAACATGGCCACATGTGTACAGCTTTCACAAATTTCTATTCTTTCCAGGTTTACTTTTATGCATACAGTATCTTTACAAAGGCTGGAATCCCCCCTGCTCAAATCCATTATGTCTCCCTGGGGGTTGGGACCACTGAGATCCTCTCCACAGTTCTGTGTGTAAGTGTCTTTTCAGCTGAATTCTTTTCTGCTGTAATATATTGCTCATTTTGATCTTTAGAAACTGTAAATGCAGCTTCAAGAGTCAATTTTTTGCAACAAATTAACCATGGAACTGATCAGATAAAGTCCTCCCCCCACACTCTACAAACATGGACATTTCTATTGAGCTTCTGGAAAGAGCTGAGAGTCTTTCTGTCAAAACCACAACCCGTTCTGGGCCAGACTTGGGGGTTCCAGTTTTCCCCTGGAGGAAGGGCAGATGTCATTTGTCAGTAGGACTCAGGCTGTAGGAACTACAGCAATTAGCAGTGTAAGCATTCCCACCCTGCTCTCCTGCCTGGCTCTCCTTTGCCTGCAGAACACCACCTCTGACCTCCTCTGCCCAGCCAGAGCTCCCTGCAGCCCTGCACCTCCCACCTCCCGCTCCTCCTCACAGCTCCTGGTCCTGCTCAAGCCCCCCAGATGCCTTTCCTCACCCTCTCAGAGAAGGCGATTCCCAGTCCCGCAGAGATTCCCTGCGTGGCCAGTGAAGGCAGACTGGAGCTGGCAGCATCTCCTCCTTGCAGGGCTTCCTCATTGAGCGTGCAGGGAGGAAGGCGCTGCTGTGGAAAAGCTACACGGTGATGGCCTTGGCTCTAGGGCTCCTCACACTCACGCTCTCACTACAGGTAAGGCCCCACTGATGCATTAGAACTGTGCCCATGTTTTATCATATGACGGATATCATGACTTTTTCCCACCCCACAAATCACTTTTTAGTGAGTAGAAGTATTTTTGGGGCTAGCCATCATATTCATAGAGGTCTGTTCCCAGCCATGTAGATATGGATTAAAGACAGTAGCTTTATATAACCAAGATCACTGCTAAGGCTATCTCATGACATTTCTGAAAGTAGAGGAAATAGATCTATGTTAAACATTGACATGCTTAGTAGTGATGCACATTTGTAATGGAGCTAGATAAATAAAATTTTAATTTCTGACTATTTGCTTTTCATTTCCTACCGCAGGACTCCTTTTTCTGGGTACCATACTGCTCTGTTGCTCTTGTCTTTATTCTCGTCATGAGCTTTGGCATTGGGCCAGGTTGGTATTTTCGACTGGAATGGTTGCATTTTTTCACTCGTTCCTTCCTCACTGCAGCCTTTAGGAGAGATCCTGGGCATAGCTGATCCGCGATAGGCGTGAATCCCTACTTCTGATTCAGTGCAGGTGTCAATATTTCCCTCTGTACTACAGTAGGAGGTAAAATGCATTTCCTATTGCATTCCTACGAGCCTTTTTTCTGAAGAGCCAAGCACCACTTGAGACGCTTCCAGACCAATTAAAGCCATGAACTTATGCAGCAAAATGAAGTATGAGATACAGAAGCATCTTGTAAAATTTCTAAGCTTCCTTCTTTCTTCAATATCTTTTTTCAGGTGGAGTAGCATGCCCCTTGATCACAGAAATATTTATTCAGTCATACAGACCAGCTGCTTATGTTTTTAATGGTATTACAAACTGGATCCAACTCTTCATCCTTGGACTTGTGTTCCCTTTCATTGTGGTAAGCAAAGTAGGGTGTTTGTTTCAGTTCACAGGAAGTTAGACCCCTCTTGAATCCAGAGCATGTTCCTCTTACCTATACTTCAGGCAAAGGACAGAGCCCAAATTAATTGCAGTTCTGATGGCCTCTTTCTTTTTAACCACGTATTTACTGGAATTGTAGCAAACCCACAAAATGCTTCTACCTACACAAGTTAGAGAGACACAGGCAACACAGACAGAGGCACTGACACTGTCAGATGTCATTTGCCGCAGGATTTGTATCAACTAAGTCTCTGACCAAGCTCTTATAGTAAATATAAACCCAGAAACTCTGTATCATAAGAGAAAGAAATCAAAATAAATGTTTATGAACACATTTTTCCCTATTTGTTTTCCTGTAGGAAGGTCTTGGTAATTTCTGTTTCATCATTTTCCTGACATACTGTCTGTCCATGGCTATTTTTGTATTCCTGGTGCTTCCGGAGACCAAAGGAAAGACCATGCTGCAGGTCATGGAGGAGTTCCGCCGCCTGAACTACCATGGAAAGAAAGGACAGGCAGCCCTACAGCAGAGTAACTGCTCAGTGGTGACTGTTACCAGGCTTTAAGAACAAACCCTCGACTTCATATTTTGCTCTTTTGTTATTGTAGTGCCCAGAAGTCTCACTAAGCAAGAGAGAACCCATACATCCACAAAAAAAAAAAAAAAATCACCTTCAGTACACGGTGCAGCATGAACTTGGTGGTTCTCTCCAGCTCCTGAAATATGAGCTGAATTAATTCCTCTGCAGAAAAAAATTAAATACTGTTTATAGAGAAAACAAGATCTTTGTCAGTCCCTCCAAGCTTGCAGTTGTAAACAGAAAACACAGGATCTGCTATTTTCTTGGCAAAACCAGGACCCCACAGTTGGGAGAAGTGATTCTGGAAAGTCCAAAGAAGAAGACAGAGCTTTGCCACTGGAATTATCCGCTCCTGTTATCAAGTCAGTGCCAATGAACTTTCCCAGAGAAGAAGCTTCCGTTCACAGGAAAAGAAGTGTTTAGCTCTTTAACCCAGTGAAAGAAGAGTGCCTTGCCTGTCAGCAGGGAGAATCAATATGCAATATTCCCTCCACATTTGCAATCTTGGAGATTCTTCTATTAGGAAAAACAGAGATATGTCAGCACTGAAGGAAAGCAATGACCAAAGAAAGCAGAGCAGTGCGAAATCACAGGTGAGCAAATCCAGTGTGCAGATTCTCCTTCATTGGCAATGACTCTGTGGTTTCTTCAGCCTGGAGAACACTGGGTTTTAATGGGATTGAGCCCTGAGAGTTACTGGTACTGATGAGAGGGAGAAGAGGGACACCTCTCCTGGGGAATTTAATCCATATGTATGACTGCTTCTCTTTCCAGGTCTCTGAATTTTTATTATAAATCCTGGTAAAAATGGCTTCACATTTGGGTTCATTGCTATATGACATGACCCTTTTTTGGTCTTCTTCATGCTTTACAGTTTTCTGATAAGGAAATAAAAAGCAGTGATAGAAAAACACATCCTTCTGATTGTGCCTGGATTGATTTTCATTGCATGAAGAGTCAGGGACAGAGTAGATCCCATTTTCTGGGGTGATGTGGTTGGGATCAAGGAATACTTTTTCTGTCTTGTTCTGCAGATGAGATCTTCGTTATCAACCAAAGTAGATGCTGCACAATAAATTTTGCAAAAGGATCTGAATATTGAGCAGCAGTTTCTTTCACAGCCCTAAGGCTCCTGCTATTTTATCTTCACATCATCATCCAGCAGTATTTGTTGCAGTGCCAAAAGCTAATGCCAGGAGCAGAAGCTTTCCCAACATAGCCATTCCTCCCATGACAATCATCAAACTATCAAAAAAAGCTAGATAAAGTTTATTGTTTCAAGGCTTGAGATCATTGATTACACAGTGCCACTTTAATAACCAACATATGTTCCTTCTTCTGGTCAAAAATGCAGGGTGGGAAAAAAGAAGCATTGCAAGTTTTCTGATAAGAAAATATTAGATAATTGATTCTTTTAAAAGTCTTTATTTGATTTTTTCTTTCTCAAACTTACTGGTTCCCAATGAGGAAGTTTTTACTGTCTTACAAGACTTAAAAACTCATTTCATTATATATGTTTTTCTACACCACGATTGTGCACCCTGCCTTAGTTCTCCCCTCCTACGAAAGGCTGCCCACAAGAGGGAAAGCGTGGTAAACCATTAACATTGCCGCAAACTATCATGGAATGGGAGTAAAGGTTGAAGAAGTGCCTGTGAATCTGCAGTTTCAGGATCCAGGATCACACAAGTGCAACACAGGGCACCTCTGAAAACAAGATCCCTCCAAGTCCAGGGTGTTGGGTCTGGAAAATGCACATTTCTTGTAGTGTTCAAATCCTAGGTGGAGGGATGCATCTTGTCCTCTTCTTTAGGAAAATAAATAAAAACTGTACTAGGCATTTAAGGCTTGCTTTCTCCATCATACAGCACTGAACCATAGTGTGAGGCCAGGTGAAAATGAGACAGCAGTAGGAAGATTCTAGGAAGGACACAGACTAGGAGGAAGAGGAGCAGGGCTCTGCAGGGACTGTTTGGTAAACCAGATGTTAAAAACTGGCCACAGACAATGTTTAGAAACTCCTCCAGAAAGGTCCAGAGCTGCCATGTGTGTCCTTCCTTCCATCCTCAGCTCAAAGAAAAATCTTTCTTTCCCCTCGAGTTCCTCTGGGCTCATCAGCTCCTTGCCCACTGAGATGTGGCAGCTTGCTCTGGCACACAGTGGGTCAATTCCACTGTTACAGAGAGGCTTCTGAGTGGTTGTGGGAAAACTCTGAGCCTCTGTAAAGAACTGGGTGTTAGCAATGACACAAAATTCCAATATTCTAATACTTCATTTCCCGCATCTGGGAAATTGTTCAAGCAATAGTAAATCTTCTAGCAGGCAAGATGAGGCATTATGGCTGAGCCACAATTCTGAATGCCTCCCCTGCCCAAGCTGCTTTTCAGAGAGGTGAAGAAGGGCTGATGGGGCACTGAAGGGAACTTGGTGGCACTGTCTGACTCCTCACACAACAGGGACACGCAGGGCTTTTAGCAGCGCCAATAAGGCTGAGTGCTCCCAATTTAGGAACGATAAACATTTACCAGTGTTGTAATCAGCTTGTCATATCTGGGTCTTAGAATAATTAAACCAGCAAGAAGAGGCCCTGGCCAGTGTCAGAGGAGGACACAATTTGCTAAAAGCCACATAGTTAGAATTTAACTTCTGTGCTGTGATCCCAAACTCTTCCAATCTCAGTGTGGAACCCATCTCTCTCATCTGGCCGACTTGACAAGGGGAAATGGCTGGTTTCCTCTCAGACCTGGTGAGTATCCAAAATCTTGTGTTCTAGCCCTGGTCACTAACAGCAGCTTTAAGATTGCAGCAAAGGGAATAATTCTTTCTTGTAATAAAAATGAGCAACAGAGCTTGGGACAGCACTGGTTGAGCAATGACTGACTAAATGGCATCTGCAGAAAATACATTCGAAGTGCAAAACTGTGAGAGGTTTAAAGGAGGACCTGGGAAACCAAGAAAGATGGGAATTTGGGGGAAGATAGTGAACATAGTATCAGTGAAAAACACAAAACACAAAAAATTCTCCCATTCTACTTCTCTGCACTATAAAGGAAAATTGAGGATACTCATCAGTTTAAAGTGTGACCTGACTAAATGCCTGAAAATACGTGCTTGTGAGAAATGCCCTGAAATTCAGTGTATATCATAGAAACACAGCATTTCTAGTAGAAGTCATTCAGACAGGGCCTCTAAGACCGGCATTTCATACAGGGTTGATAAAAGTGAAATGTAAAAAAATAAGTTTTGAGAGGACAGACTTGAGTCATCTCTGGAAAATGGTGAACACTTTACCTGAGGAGCCAAAGGTGAAAGCAAAGAGGGACTCAAGAAAGCTGTAGCTTCTTTTTAGTACAAAGGTAAACATAAATGATCTCAAGAAAAATTTATGATTTTTGTTTTCTGTGGTTAGCAGAACTAAAAGAATTAGAGAATGTATCTTTTCAGATTGCTAACAACCGGGAGAGGAACATAGCAGACTATGCAGATTTGTATTTTATCAATTTAACGAATTAATTTTGCTTGATTATTGTAAAATTCAAGATGGGTTTTTGCATGTTAAAGGTTTCTTAGTCATAGAAATGTGAAGATATAAGGGCCTGTAAATTATCTCATGGTCTGAAAAGCGTGCCGGTATCAGGAACTCAGGATGTGTTTTGCTCTCTTTGGCAGGTTCGATACCGGAGGCTATTGCTGATGATTGTGGTGCTGGGAATTGGTGGAACCCACCTCTCTGGCTTTCAAATGTCCGTGATCAATTACACTTCTCCGGTAGGCAAAGCTGGAGAAAAGAAAATCCCAGCTCTAACTGTTCCTCATGGTCCTGGGCCTTACACTTTGCAGATGCTTTACAACAGCTCTTCGGTGTTGCTATGTCACTTTATTCCCAGCTGTTTCCAACGCGATACTGTCACCGTCAAATTTTGCATGATTGCAAGGAGCTGTGCTCCAAAGACAACTTCCCACAGATGGAAACAACATATTGAGAAACCTCCTTAGAGTTATGGAGAAAAAACCCCAAAACTGGCTGACAGAGTCAGCCTTCAGCTTAGCCCTTTTCTCTTTATATCCATTACTGGCCACAAGAACGTTTGCACTTTACTATAATGAATATAAGGTGCTAATTTTTTGGTGTAGGAGAGGTAGGATTCAACACCCTAAAGAATATAATTAATTTTTGAAAGATGCTTTTACACTATTAGGCTGTATGAGAGGAAATATCAATCCTTATTTGCAAGCAGATATCCTGTAGTCATGCTTTTAGTCGTGACTATTAATCTAATTTTTTAAAATTGTAAACATTATTATTAGTGCCTTGGTGGAATGAAAATCTCTTTTTTTTGTCACAGTACATTCAGAAGTTTATCAACGACACTTGGCTGGAGCGATACGGTTCTGTGCTGCCTCAGGAGACCCTGATGCTGCTGTGGTCCTTCATCGTGTCTGTGTACTGCATGGGTGGGATGATAGGGTGTCTGTGTAGTGGGTACCTGACTGCAAAATTTGGAAAGTAAGTACATTTTCCAGCATCTCTCTACCCAGGGCTGCAACACGGGAAGCTATTAAATAATATTCAACTGATAGAAGGGATACCAGAATTTCACTGCCCCCTGCTGCCACAGAATTTACCCAGCACATAAAACTACACCTTGGAACACTGGAGAGACAAAAACATGCAGATATTTCTGATTCCTTTGTCACAGTTTTTGTTGACATATAATTCCTGTATTTTTGCTGATGTTTTACCCTGCAGGAGTCTCCTTCAGCTTCATGGTTTGCTCACACAGGAAGTAAAAAGAATTTAGCTTTTCCCTTTCCACTCCTCTGCAAAGACATCATGCCTTTTCAGAACCAGATTTGTTTGTCCTGTAAGCAATGGGTTTAAACATAGCCATGGCTTCAGTCTCAAAATCAGGAGGAGAAGAGTCAGAGATTAGTCAAAGGAAAAGTAAAACATGGATCATAGGCACGTGTTGTTTGCTGTTGCAGGAAGAAATGTCTACTGCTCAACGACGTGGTGCTAATAGCAGCCACGCTGCACATGGGCTTCAGTAGGAGAGCCAAGTCTTTTGAGATGATCCTGGCTGGGCGCTTCCTGGAGGGCATCGCTGCTGGTAGGGCTCCCCCCACTCCATGTTAATGTGACTTCTTTGGGGTGGATACAGAAATCTTCCTGCTGGGAGTGCCCAGGAATGCGTTGTAACCCAGTGGAACAAGGAACAGATTGGGGCAAGGTAAGGTGAGCTGTGCCTTGCCTTTGGGAGGTCTTGCAGAGAGATCTGATGGATTAGCTAAACGTCTTGCTTAAAGCAAAAGGTACATTTTCAACCCATTATTGCAGAGGATTCATGGGAAAGGGTTCAGAAGAAAGAGGAGAGGGCTGAAAGGGAACTGAAAAGGGACCCTCTCTCTTTCCACAGCTTTAACACTCTCCTGTCTTCTCCCTTTAGGAATACATATGAATGCCCATGTTCAGTATGCTGGAGAGATCTCACCTAAGAAGCTACGTGGATTTATAAATGTGACCTCCACAGTGTTTTTTGCACTAGGAAAAACTGTAGCAAGAATTCTTGGATTAAGGTGCTCGTGCTACTCCTTCTCAACCTGTTTTATACCTATTTTTCTTCCACATAGCGGGGAAGTGGTGCTCTCCCAGTCCTAGAAACAGACATACAACCAGGGTGGGGCTTTATTTTGCTTAACCAGAGCAGTCAAAGAGGAGGCAGCTACCCCATACAAGTTACTGGAGTTTTCATGTCATTCCCTGGGGAGAGAAAGGCCTTTCCCTTGGGAGAGGATGATTCCATCTCTGGAGGTGCAGTCTCTCTGCTCTCATGCAGAGTTGTGGTGTTGGTTCAGAGAGCTGCTGTGGGAATATTCTGACCTTCAGAAATTAAAAGTCTAAGAAAAATGTCAGTCTTGAAGAAGAAATAAAGTATTAGTCTATATTCCTGTTGCTAACCTAAACATCATCTATTTCAATTGAACTTTTCAATGACTGCATGTATTTTGTGTCTCTTTAGCTAGCTTAGAATTTAGAAAATACCAATTTAGTTATAAACTGTAATTTTACTGGAATATAAATATAAATTCTAACATGCTTTCATAGAGAACTTTTAGGAACTGAAGACATGTGGCACGTGCTATTGTCCTTCTCTGGGCTGGTGGCATTGATTCAACTGCTCTTTTTGCCATTCTTTCCTGAGTCCCCGCCCTATCTCTTGCTGCAAAAAGAAGACAAAGCTGGTTGCTTGAAAGGTAAAGTAAAACTTTAGATCCTTAGTTTGTTAAATCATAACCCTTGGGAAAGTGAAGCTAACAGAAGGACTTGGCTTTTCTATTAGCCAGCTACAGATTTCTTGATAATTACATGATTAAAGTCCTCCAGACCAAGCAGCGTCATCAGAGACATTTAAGATCTACCTCTAACTGCTACAGCATTTTCCAGGAAAGTTTCACCATGTTCCAGTAAGTGATGTTCCTTCCAGTCCTTTGCTCAGTAAGTGATGAATCAAAGCATGGACTCAACTGCAAATGTTTAGCATCACTAGAAGTTGAAAAACACTGAATTATGAGTGGATCAAATGAAGGAGGGGTATACTTCATTCTGTCTCTTCTGTAGCCATGAAGCAACTCTGGGGAGAAGGGAATTGTCAAACAGAATTTGATGACTTGATGAAGGAAAAGGCTATAACAAAAGGCACCAAAATCATGAATGTCCTAGAAGTGCTTAGAGAACGATCCGTGTACCCACAGCTGTGTACCATGCTCCTCCTTTTGCTGAGTCTGCAGCTCTGTGGCCTGAGTGCAGTTGAGTATGCCCTATTTCCGTGCTTGGATCTGCTGTTAAGTCTCCAAAGTACCACAATGCCAGCTTGTCCCTTTCCTCTGGGTCTTCATTATCCCTCCTCACACAAAGCCCACTGCCTGACACCTGTGGTATCATCCCCAGTATTGGTCATACCTTTAAGGGAGCTTCTCAGGTGGGAATGCAAGAGCTCCAGCTCAGCCTAAGCTCCAGCTCAGCCTAAGCTCCTGCAAGGGCACTGTTGCCTTCATTCCCCTGGTGGTACAACACACTAATCTGTAGAGGAAAGGGTTACAAGTATCCTAAGGCTCACAGCAACCCAGCACCACTTTCTTTGACTTCTGCAGAAGCACAGGACTGTTGCCATCCAGTCTCACGTAATTTGAGAAAGGACATTTATCCAGCTGGCAGTCATTCCCCTTCATGTTATCACTTGTCTAGGGGTGTCTCTCCATGAGCCCTGGTTCAGCCTGAGCTGGAGGTGGTTCATTCCAGCTGCCAGCAATGGAATTCCTCTGCACTCTTGCTGGCAGGGAAATGGTGCCCACTCCCTCAGGGACTCTGCAGATGACCAGCTTCTGTTTAGCAGCTGGAAAAGGGCAACAGAATCAACAGTTTGCTTGACAATGTACGGTGTGCTAAGACTGAGATTTGCTTTTCTTTCTCATGTCTTTTCACTTTCCTCTTCCTTTTTGCCTAAACAACATCTTTTCCCCATGTCTTATAATATGCCTTCCAACTTTTTTTTTTTCTTTCTTTTTTCCCCTTAGAAATTAATTTCTTTGATTGCCATTAACCTTTTGATTTCTCACATAGGGAGCAGTCATGTTACCTCTACTAAGGCCCAATAACATATTGCTGGTTTTGCAGTGGTGACAAATCTAGTTCTAAGTGATGCTGGATAAGCACATATCATATCTATTAAATGTGCTTTATTTTTCTTATTTCCCAGATCACCTTTTACACCTCAGAAATTTTTTCGACAGCCAACCTGACAGAAAGCATAATCCCATATGTATCTCTAGGAGTTTCAATCTCTGAACTCATCTCTATCATATTGTGTGTAAGTCAGAGTTCCCTGGGGTTTTAAGAATTAAAGGTTTCTTCCTTGAGGCAAATGAATCTTCTCCATATGAACCAAAGAGTTTTTCTGTGGTGCTGCATAAATCTGTACATTGGTTGTCACCATCCATTGCAAATTTTGTCCCAACTTTCATGTTTCATCCCATCTTCACTCATCTTAATTTCTCATAAGGATCCCTTATGAAGTGTCATTCAAACATAAGTATGTGTACTCATTTCCATATATTTGTGTATAGCTAAACATTGAAGTAGAGTTTTAACATGCTTCCATTGATTACAGTGCTTAAGAAGTAGCTGCAATGCTGGGCAGTGATGGTAATTCATAGTATTAGAGAGTGTAGAAGGAATTCAATAAAATAACAAAGTTAATACCAATAAGATTTGTGTTCTCTGAAGTAAAAAGAACTCAAGGACAATGCTTGATTTGATGGATTTTGCCATGCTTCCCGTGATAGGCAATTTTTTTCTCTTCCTCAGAGCTCCATAATCGACCGGTTTGGACGCCGAACACTGCTGTGTGGTGGTTATCTGCTGATGGCCCTGATACTGGTGTTGCTCGAAACGAGCCTTCTGCTCAGTGTAAGCATCTCTCCAGGAGTGAATCTGCACCAGAATTCTCTGTGCAGGACAGCAGATAGTCAGCCTTAGCTTTCATGTCCAAACCAGCAGGTCAGAATGTCTCCTAAATACAAGCTCACCTCTGTAGACGTGACACCATGAGCTGCTTCTGGCCTTCCACTGTGTTCACTAAAGAAAGATAAGCAGGTCTAGAGCTCAGCATCATGGGCTTTTTCACAAACATTGCTGCTCCTGTGCTTGCATCATCTGTGTTACAGCGATAAAATGAATTTTCATTCTCTTCCCTCCCCTCCCCTTTGCCTAGGATCAGTTCCTGTGGTTGCGTTACTGCAGTGTTATTCTCATCTTTCTGTTCATCATTGCTTATGGAATAGGACCAGGTGAGTACCACAATAAGAGCAACAGGAAAGCTTGGACTGCAGGGATAAGCACAGGCCATGAATGTACAGAAGTAGAACTAGAATGTGTGAGTATATATTTGAAAATGAACAGCTCACTTGAGACTGAGATTGAGGGAATCTCAATTTTTGATGAATTAATTACCCAAGAAATAATTTCTTCAACAATTTATATTAAATCATTCACACCCAGATGAATCAGGACCCTGTTTTCTCTCACTGGATTACAGGTTCAAACCAAATAAATTCTTGTTAATCAATTCATGAAGACTTGTTTTGCACAGTGTGAATACTGTTCAGTGCATACAGGTTCTGATGGCTGATCTCTGACAAAGGGCAGAGGTAGGCTTTTCTAAAATACCAGTTTTCTCAACTTACCTGTAAAATCCTACTCTATGAAAGACTGACAGCTGACAGCCTGCATAATCTGTCTCTTAGCACTGCTGAGTCCTTGCTTGTCCTCTCTTAAAATCACCCTTGACTGCCTACATCAGTAACACGAGACCCAAACTTACAGCTTTCTGGTAGAACCTCACTCACCTAAGACCGGGATTTACTCTGGAAGTTCTCCGACTAAACACTACCAGTAATTACTAAAGTCTCCAAAATCAAATGTCAGCCTTTGGTATTGTAAGGGTTGTACCTGGCAAGCATGAATGCCTTGAAAACACAACAGAATTCCCACAGTAGTGGAACTGAGGTATCTTCTATGGGAAATGGTCAATTACAACATTTCTATGATTTTTTATTTTTATGTTGTTGTTTCTGGGTTTTTTTCTCAGCTGGAGCAGTTGTGTCTGTCATGAATGAAATCTTCACCCTCTCAACAAGGGCCTCTGCTTTCGTAATTGGTGGAATTGTCGTTTGGCTAGGCCTCACCTTCACTGGAATGATTTTCCCCTTTGCTGTAGTATGTAATTTGATTCAAATCTTCTCTTTGACTCTGTCAATTTAATCTGGATTTCTAGGCTGATCTGGACAGGGAGTAGGATGAAATGACTTGTAGATGATCAAAACTGTGAATTCCTTATTGCTATGGCATATGGAGGCCATTTATATAAAGCATTTCCCAATGCTTCAGAAACCACCTGCTGCCCCAAGAACAGATTGAAAAGATAAATAAATATTGTTTCTGTAAAATGAGCCTATTTCTTATTTCACAGGAACAAATCAACAAGTTTCAAGAATCTATAGGGACAAATGTTGCTAAGGAAATCACTCATCTTGTTCTATTTTTTATCTCCAGATGCTTCTTGGTCCTTTTTGCTTCCTCATCTTTATTGCTGTCCTGGTCATTTCAGTGGTTCTTATCTACCTGTTCCTCCCAGAAACAAAAGGGAAGTCAACCTCTGAAATCACAGAAAAATTCAAAACCTGCCAGTTTAAGAGGATTCGTCATCAGGCTGTGGAGATGTATGCTGCTGAAGAGAAGACATTTTGCACCAAGCTCTGATAAACTACCATAAGTAATTTCCACTGTTCAGGCATAACACATCAATTGTATTCCAAGTTTTTCTCCATTGCTGTCATTTTAAAGCACCAAGATTTGTGTCTATGTTTCTTGCTTTATAAGGAAGTTCTGCTCAGGATTAAGAGCAGGATGAAGATAGGATTAAACATAGCCATAGTTCTTACAAACCATTTTCATGTCATTTCTTTATGCTATCACACAGTAAAGAACTCAGTATTGGTTGTGAATGCTGCACATGAACAAATGCCAGGTAGAATACAAATACCAGGTAGGATAACATCTTCTATCTCCTTGAGCTGACATCAAGTAACCTTATGTCCTGATTGTCTCTGTGACTGTCAGGGATCAGCCCTGATCCCCAGGCATTTGGTACAGAAGAATTCTCACTTGCATCCTCTGGAGCAAACTGACTGCACTCTCCATGCAGATCAGTTGTAGCAAAATCAGGAGAAAGTTCTTGTAATACATTCTGGTGCCTGATGGATGGCACAAGGGTTAACAAATACACACACGGTGCTGAGAGCTGGAGGGAAAGAGCCCTGGAGAGAGACAGTGAGTAAGATTTTGAGAGAGTACTGAGAGAGTAGACAGCTTGAAAATTCAGCCATCCTCTGAACCGTGCTGAGCAGACACTAAAGCCACAGAGTTGATAACTCAATAGACAGATGGAAAAATACCCATTGGGATCAGTGTCCACTACTGGCACTGTACCAGATCAATGGTGTGTTCTGCTGTGGTAACTTCCACTATCATGTCTCAGCTCCTTCTTTCTGATTTCACTCTCTTTGCTGGTGCTTTTGCAGGAGCTGGTCTCAGCAGAAGCACAGCTGGAACACCGCGGAGGCACTGCTCATCCTTGTCACACAGCACCGTGGCTGGTTTAAAAACAGGTGCCTTAGATTCCTCTGCCCCTCCCCTATGAAGTCCAGCTGTGCTGGCTCTGATATAGCTCCAGTGTCTCCTGCAAGAACCCAGGTTTCTTTGCTGGGCCCCTCCTCTGCTTCACGGCTTAATGAACTTTTCCATCTCAAGCATTCATTCTCCCAAACCGCACCAATCCAAAGTGCCAGACCTCAGGATGCCTGTTCTCCCAAATGCTCACTACTGCTGCGCCTCTTGCAGTTACTGATAAACCAGAGAGCAGATGATTAACCTGCCAATATTAATGTTTGTGAGTTGTCTTTATCTTAGCCCAAGGCCTTTCTCTCGTACTTCTGCAAGCGACTTCTCAAATTGTTTTGACTCACCCTACCCATCTTGCCTTAAGGAAAGAAGAAAATTTTAATTATTTTATTTCTATTGCTGTTTCACACCTAAAGACTGGCGTGTATCATGTCACAGTAACCAAAGTAACCAAACAAACTGGATTTCATGAAATTAAACATTGCCTCCATTGTCATCATCTTGTCATTGTGTTCAAAATGCTGTAAAAGGAGGAGAAAAAAAAAATTCTTTCTCTGATTTATTTCCAGGAAAATGTCATCTCTTTTTGCTTCCCTATCTTTACTGAGATCCTCATTAGCTCAACACCTACATCTTCCTCTTTCTTCCAGAGACGAAGGAAAACTTTATTATGAAAATAACTGAAGAATTTGGCATGTTAGATTTTAAGAAGAGACCTCATTCCTTTACAGGAAATACTTCTCTTGAGGAAATACCATCTACACAAACTGGTCAGAAGAAAGACCATATATTAAGGTCATAAAAGACCTTGATTCTTGCAGACTGCAAAACAAAGGCAAATTACTGTTTTCTATTAAGGGAAAAGATCCCAATATTTTTTCACAGGCACAAGTGGAATCTTCATGAATGAGAGTCACACTCATACCACCTTGAAAATGTGAGAGCAGTCAACAATCAACAAGTCACTGTAACATAACATATGTGCTACATTAAAATCTTAGATTTCACTTAGGATGTGTTTTGTACCTAAACATCTTCTTTAGTTCCAGTCCCCATGATTTTGTTATGCAGAACTTCATTTTGAGTTTTGGATTATAACGAACCCAAATCAAATCTAGAAGAAACCACTGAGTTTCTCTCAGTGCAGGATTAAAGTGCAGATGGCTTCAGTCATCCACGATGAGCAGTCTAGTGTGGCTTAGAACCAAGCCTGGTTTTCAGCTTTTTAGAGAAAACTGTTTAACACAGCTCATGAAGGTTCATGTGTTTGCCCCATTTCTAAGCAAGCATTTCTTACAGCTCTATAAAAGAAAATAATTACAAGATCTCCTTAACTCAGTAATAATTCTTTAAACATGAAACTGTGCACAGCTTTCAGCGTAGCAGCTTTTGCAAGAATGTAGGTGACATTTTCAACAGAAATGCTCAATTTCATTGACTTCACAAAAACCCAAGTAGTAAGCTCCTAGAATGAAATTCTCCTAAAATTTCTAATAAGGTGAAATAGTACTGTGGCTCAGAATCACCAGAAATCCCTCATAAAAGAGAAATTTCACTGAGAGCTGGTGGGGTTTGCTGCTATTTGAGGTCCTCAGTAATTTTCAAGGGATGAATCCTTATGACATAGCCTCCCTACACCTCACTATTATTTGAGAAAAAATACATAATGAAAAGGAAGCATTAACATTTTGAAGCAACAGCCAAGAGATATGGAAATAGTTACGATGTCGGTGTTCAAGAGAAAATACAAACAATGCTGAATCATTCTAAACACTATTGCCAGCCAGGATGAACTGCTATGCAGTTATACAGACATGAGTTGGAATTACACAAGTAACCAAGGTTTTAATATTAACATGATTTTTTTTTTTTTTTCTCACTTATTTAGACTCACAGGATTTGCAGCGAACCCCTCTGTAAATAATTGCATTCTGTGTTTTATGAACTGAAAGTACAAGTCCTGAGGGTGAGCTTGAGCATTTACTGAGGGCCTCAGTATAACCCATTGCCCCATTTGCCCCCACCAGGAGAGTCCCCTGGCATGAGGAGAATGAGCAAAGGCTTGGAAGGCAAGAAGTGCACAGGGCATCAACCACACATGAAAGCCCCAGGCAAACCAGCCTCTTTTTCCAAGTGCTGGCTGCAGTGGAAGCTACGTAGAGATACAGCTTGAGCTTTACCTCACGAGGAAAGAGCCTCTGGGAATCAAAGGTGAATTTTCAAAGCCTGCGCGACTGATTTTGGAGCCATTCTGGGTCAAAGCTGAAACACGAGGGAGGAAGATCCCAGTGGTCCTATCTCAATTCATTAAGGCATATTTACCTTCTCTGACAACATTCATGAGTCACAGTCTCTTACTGCTTTTCCAACACACTTGTTTGACAAACATCCCCATAAACACTAGACAATAAATACCCTTCCTCAGCACAGTCCAACTGATTCGTAAGGCCAGAGCAGCAAAATTAGGCTCTGAAATTTGCCTATTTTTCTTCTAATTATGATATTTACTTTATCAAAGAATCTGAAACAGAATACCACATACTTTACTTATTAATAAATAACAGTAGCTAAACCTTGTACCAGCTGCTTTTTGCTTTCTGCAGATTATGGCAGATATACACACTAGTCTATATCATAGAAGTAAAGCATTTTGCTGTTCCTGAAAAACTATTTGGATTGTTTTGCGTAAACTCCTCTCGTTTCCCTTCCCAAAGCCCTCACTTGTCCCCAAAAGCAAATTTTCTTTGCTTTGAAAATTGCCCCCCCCCTGGAGACTGCACTGGATGTAATTATTTCCTAAAATATTTAATCTGTCAGTGTTAACTTTGGCCAGTCGAAGTAAATATAAGTGAGTGAAGATGAAATAGTAAAAATTTAACTCTGATCCCTGAAGCCAAATGCCCAAATGCTGTAGCAGCAGGCAGGAGACACAGAGACACAAGCCTGTGATGACAAAGACACATCACACGCTCCACAACCCGCCCGCAGCCAGAGATGACCGGTTTCCTATCAAACCTGGTAAGTACTTCGTGGGCTATTTACATCTGTGACATTTTAGTGCTACTGGGGCTTCAAAGAAAACAAAATTAATGTCTTGATAAGAACAAGGCTCCTGTTCACTACACGCATCTTGGAAGTGATTCTGTGCGCTATTTTGAGGTATTCAGCACTTCATATGCTCTGCCATCCATCCTTACCATATTTTTATCAATATGTTAATATGTTTTGAATGTTTTCATGGACTGAAAAATATCCACTTATCTAGAAATATAATTTGCTTTGCTTACCTGGTTAAAAAAAAAGTGCTTCATTAAATACATCTAATTATTTAGTGGAAGACATGGCAGGCAGAGGTTTTGAGAGGCAGGGAACAGGACTGGATGCTAGCAGCCATGGTGCCTTGATAAGGATGTTTATGGAAGCTGCACTTCCTTGAGTTGGATGTAGGGAAATCACAGGAGGGTGTTCATCTCACACCAGGGCAAGCAGATTCCACAGTGAAAATCCCCTGAGCAAGGGGGATGTTTCTGGAGAATGAAAGACAGATTGTGAGAACAGCCTGATGTGGCTACAACCTTAAGAAGATTTTGTTCTCCTGCAGGTACAGTACCAGGGGCTCTTTCGAATGATCATTGTCCTGGGGATTGGTGGCACATTCCAAATCGGCTTTCAAATTTCTACCATCACCTACATGTCTCAGGTAGGCAAAGATGCACGTGGCACACTGGTTAATGAGGGCACCGAATCTCCATTGCTGCCTGAGGCTGCTCATCTGGCATTCAGAAAGGGTTTAATCACAGTATTCTCCTCTCATTTCCCATTTGCTATGCTACTGTGTCAAAGGGCTGCAAGCAGAAGAAAAGAGATACCTGAAAGTTGTTGTTAATAGATCTGTTCCTCAGAAGACACACACTAATTAGGGAGGCATCTGTCTCCCCTAAAATCCTATAGCACATGTGCCTTCTTCAGTGGTTTCAGGTGATATTTTTATGGTTATCCATCCTCACAGAAAAACAGAACAAGTGAGCCACACTCTAGGAAAATATCTGCTTCTCTCCACTGATCACAGGTCAAATTTCCATTAAGGGCACTGAAGTCTAGAGGGAGCACATCATTATTTTGTAGACATCACCTAAGTGGAAAAAACATTATTTTCTGGCTTCAGAGCACTAAGTTCTGAGTGAAAAAGTATTTAGGAATTACACTGAACAGCCTCTGTGTAATGTGGCATTCTTGGCAGGTATGTGAGAGAAAACCCATAACTCATTTGCAGAACTTAGTAGTACTGTTTACACTATTCTTTAGTACCAATCCATGCCTTGCTTCCTCAAATTTCAAGGATAAAAAACCCAAAGACTGAACTTTTAATAGCAGAATGAGCACAGCACACTCTATTATACTATGTCTGTTAGCTAATACACACTTTAAAGGCCCATGTGAAATAGTAACTTCAGCTGAAGCAATACTATTATTTTGTAAATATAATAAAATACCTGCCCTACTATCACAGATATCATTAATGAATTTTTTTTTTCTGTCTCAGCATGTTAAGGCTTTCATTAATGAAACTTGGCTGGAGCGCTATGGCTATCCCATCCAACAGGATAACCTCCTGTTCCTGTGGTCTATCACTGTGTCCATCTTTGGTATAGGAGGTCTCTTGGGTTCTTCAGGAAGCAGATACCTCACTGTCAAATTTGGCAAGTATGTATGTTTGAAGACAATTTGTCAATTGAGTCTTAGCTTAAGGAGATGACAGTGGAGGATTTAAATGAGACAGACTCGTAGGCTTAGTCATGGCTGTGGCATGGACCGTGCTGTCAGCCTGTCATACCAGGCACAGCTCCTCCGATTGGGCTCACCTTGGCAATGAGGAGAGGCAGCACCTGGCTGAAGTCAGAATGGGTTCTTGAAAGTGCTACTCAAAATACCAAAGCATTGAGATCCTTGTTGGTGCTGCAATAATGTGTTTCACAGTGGATGTTCAAGTGCAGAAAAGCTTTCAGAGTTTTCTCTGCTGCACAACCCAGAAGTGTTCCCAAGCTCCCAGGTGCAGCCACCTGCCGAGGCACACCATGAGTCCAAAGCACCCAGGGCTTATTTTCTCCTGGACCACTAATGTGTAATTTCAAAAAACTATCAAGACAACTTCAGCCAAGACTATCTGCATGGCTTTATGTGCCATTTCCCTTTGAGTCACAAAAAATCTTCTCATTTTCTTGCGCTTACAGAAAGAAATGTCTCTTGTGCACCAATGTGCTCATGCTATTGGCAGCATCTATCATGGGCTGCAGTAAAATATCCCAGTCCTTTGAGATGATTCTAATTGGACGCTTCATGTGTGGAGTAAGTGCAGGTGAGTGACTTCTCTCACAAGTCAGCAGAATCTCACAAAATTTTATATTTTTATTCAATGTAAACAATAAGCCTCCACTAAGAAAACAAAATGTTGAAGTCGGAGATCTTTTGTAAGAAGATTTTCTATAATGCTCTGCAATAAAGAGCATAATTGTTATTAATTTCACTGATACCAAATGAAATTCAGTTTTGCCAAATTGTATGAATATTCAGAGATGTCAGAAATGCTTTGACACTACATGAAACAAGGGATTTTCCAAAGGAAAAATATGTATAATATTTTCTTAAATTTAGCCAGCAGTACTGAAAATTCTACAGTTAAAAGCTAGTATTTTCATAAGGGGGAGTATTCCAAGTAGTAAGTGCTTGGGATTAGTACAAAGATCTGAGCTTAATAAAGCAAAATCACTCCTAGCAAGTAAACTACAGGCAGTAAAAACATCCTGTGGTGTTATCAGGATTTTTTGTATTTTTTCCCTACACAAAACTTATCTTTCTATTGTTTGTGTATTCACAGGGATGCCTCTTTTAACTTATTAAAGAGTTAACTTAGAAGTTAATGCCTATTTTTCAAATAACCAGATTTTTTTCTCTGCATTGTTTCTCTGGCATACAGAGGTGTTGAAGGGCTATGGTTGTAATTTGAGAACAGCTTACCCATAGGGGCCTTGCTCTGGTCCAGAATCTGCATCATGCCTCATTCAAAAACCTGATTTTTGTTAAAGAGACTGCAATCAAAAAAGATTGCTTTGCCATCACATACAGCCAAGAGAAGAACATGTTGCATTTGAAACAGATAAAAGGGGCTGTGACCACCATATCAGGAAAAAGCTTCTGTTCCCAGACTGGTGTTTAGCATGTCTGAGTTAATAAATATAACTGGAAACATCAACTCTGCCTGAAATCATAACAATTACTGCTGAATATGAGAAAATAAATATTCGTGTCTCCACCTAAATCACATACAAATCAGCATTGACTATAGCACTATATGTGCTAAATACTGGTAAAAAATGTTTAGTTGTTCAGCACTTGCATATCCTGTGTCCTTTAAAACATGCTAAGGCTCACAGGAGATCTTATGATGAGGCTACACCTACACTTTAAAGGGAAAACTGTACATTTCTCAAGATCAGGAAACTGCACTCTGCAAAGAGGACCAATACTTTTGTAGAAAAAGCTAAAAAATCTAGTACTGAAAGTCTTGTATGTGAGTTATGTGCCAAAGACAGCTGTATTCTGTAATACTTAATTATTAACATCCAGTTTTATTTCCAATGGTCATGTCTTCTTTCTTCTCTCCCGCAACTCCCTCTTCACCTCTAGGTCTTTGTGTTCCTCTGCATCACCAATACGTTGGAGAAATTTCTCCTAGGAAGCTCCGTGGATTTGCAAACTCTACTTCTTCTTTCTTTTGGTCGTTGGGAAAAGCCATAGGGCAAATTTCAGGACAAAGGTATAATGCAGCTGATTACCCACACAATTCATTTCTGGATCCCTTCCGCCTTTTGCTTCTTCCTCTGCTTTTCCACACATTCCTTTCTCTCCTCAGAGCTGTGCAATGAGCTGTTACTCTAACACACATTTTCTCCCTGCCAGGGAGCTGCTGGGCAGCCAGTCGCTGTGGCCCGTACTGATGGCCTCCTGTGGAGTCCCAGCACTGGTCCAGCTGGTCACGCTTCCCTTCTTCCCAGAGTCCCCTCCCTATCTCCTCATGCATAAAGGAGACCAGGAAGGCTGCAAAAAAGGTAACTGAGGGCTTCAGGTTCCTGTTCTTCACTTGACTTAGAATCATTTTGTGATGCTTGCTTTCCCCATATGGAAAGAAATAGGAGTTTCTCCATGCTCATTTCCCGCATGACTCTGTGGATACCTACTAAGTCCATTATTGTTATAGTCCCCACATAGAACACAAAACTACTTCCCTCTATGGCTCTGTGTTACAAAACCTTTCGCATTTGTCTGACACCACCTGCACTGTCAGTCTGATGATTAATGCTAAATGAGAAATGAAAGATAGCTGTTTGCACTGCAGGGCTCCACTGGGCACCTCTTAGCTCTGGTTACTCGCTGTGTACCCTGCTCACACCCTGAGAGAAGGAGGAAGGCAGAAGAGTGGCCCCATGGGCAGGGAGAGAGCCCTTGTGCACCCAACTAGCCCCCTCTGTCAGAGTGCAGGAGGGGATCAGGGCTCTGAGCACCCTGTAAGACATCTCTGCCTCTCAGCACAGCCCCAGCCCAGCACGCTGGGCAGCCAGACACTTGTATCGCCGACTCGGAAACCTTCCCAGGGAATAAACAGAGAATTAACATGGCAGGTCTCGCTCTCCTCTTCACAGCCATAAGGCAGCTTTGGGGTGAAGGCCAACACCAAGCAGAGATTGATGACATCATGAAAGAGAAGGCAACAATGAAAAACACCAAGATCTTGAGTGTCCTGGAACTAGTGAAAGAACCAGCTTTCCGTTGGCAGCTGTACATGATAGTTATTCTGACCGCCACAATTCAGCTATGTGGCATCAATGCAGTTGAGTGTATTTCCCCCTTAAAGTCCCAAGACATCACAGCTCACAGGAGCTTCCCCCATTTTTCTCAGGCTCCTCAGGCCAAACCTTGCTGTCTGCCAGCCCTTCTACAGGACAGCAGCAGCCACAGAGCTTGGCTGGGCTCTCCATGTGACATCCCTCTGCCCAGCTCTTGGTCCTTGCTGGAGTTTTGTGCCTCTGTAGTTAGGCTCATTGAACAGCCACCTTTGGGAGCCCTACCAGAGCTCCAGAGCTCACTCTTACCAATGAGCCCACTCTCTACTGACAAAATCTGTCATTTTATGTGACTGCTCACTGCTGCTGCTGCTGCTGTTTGCCCCCTGGCTCTTAGCACCAGATGTTAGGGTGGCAGTCTGCTCACTCTGCCCTTAAAGCTAACAACAGCTTCCTGTTCTGCAGCTTCTGCAGCTCTGCTTTCCTCTCAGCAGTGCTTTTCTGGGATGCTTCTGGAGTCACAGCTTTGCAGTTGCCTGCATGACCCTCCTACCTTCTAACACCATGACGCAGCAGCATCTGCAAAGGAAATACGCAGCTGAAGCTAACCCAGCTTACACTGGAATCTCCATCACCTCAGCACATCTCCAAACACTAGCACAGATACTTGAAAAGATGTTTGGTTTATCCCCTCATAACTCCATAACCCACACTCTTCTTTCTTGGGAAGATCTTACCATGATGTTTTAGGATGGGCTCTGAAAACAAAATATGCCTGGCTGTTTCTAAAAACACCTTAAGTCAGGAGTCTGCAAACCTAATTGTATTGTAGTAGCTGGAGGTCCAATTATCCCAGCATTTTATCTTTTATCAAATTCATTAATGAATTAATTATATAATGTTTTATAATATTTTTGTCTGCTGATAAAGTGAATACTACCAAAAAGAGGGCAGAATTCCAGCTCACTTCCAAGCTGAGCTACATGCTCCCTGCTTAGCAGCTCATATCCAGGGCAGTGTAACGCAACTTTGGGTAAGAAATAGATTATTTTCTTCTCTTACTGTTTGATTCGGGGTTTTTTTTCCAGATTTATTTTTATACCTTTGAAGTCCTCCAGGCAGCTGGCTTTGATGAAAAAATGGCCTCCTATATGACCCTGTCTATTGGACTCTCTGAACTCGTAGCTGCTGTAGTCTGTGTAAGTCACATTACCAGGGGAGTGGGGCACACTTTGCTCTCCAGCACCGACACTGAAGTGATTTCTGTCCTTCAGAGCTCCATCATTGAGCGACTGGGCAGGAAAACGCTCCTAAGAGGAGGTTACTGGACCATGGGTTCACTGCTAGCTGCTATCACCGTGACTCTGTCCCTACAGGTAAGGAAATTCCACGCACAGCAGATTGCTCTGTCTATCCTATTTCTGATCTAAAGCTCACTGGCAGGACCATGCTACTGAGAAAGGAAAGTGAGGCTTTGACTAAGCTTGTCTATATGCAGGATTAAACCCTCTCTTAGCCAATAGTCCCTTGTACTCCTGCATGATCCCATCACCATAGCTAGGAACACATAAAACACTGGGAGACTGGTTCCTGACTTCACCAGACTGCAAACACCAAACACGGGCCAGCACAGACCACAAGACAGCCCTTGGAAAATGCCCTTTCTAGTCATGCTGTTTGCAGCAAGTGACAACAAAACCCGAGACTTTTTGCATCGGTTAATTTGAAATTGAACTTGCTTCAGAAGTGGGAAGGCACTCTCTGTTCAGGGACTGGAGACCAGTTCACGTCTCGAACAGTGGTACCTCTGTGTCATTGCTGTAGCTTTTTCAGAAGCAAACCACCTGCGTCACCAGTACTCATCCCGAGCTGCTCACACTGCAAAACTGACATGGAAGCAAGGTGGCAGCAGACTTCTGGTTTTGTTTCATTCGTGAAAGCTCTCAAACATAGGCGAGAGAAATCTTTTTTTCCTAAAGCATCGAGTCTCATTTTTCCTTGACTAAGATCTTGAAAATCTGCTTTTCAGTACCAGTTATTAGATCTATAACTTAACAAAAGTTAAGAAACGTGATTTGTCCTTCTCGTATCTCTAAGGATGGGAGAAGCACTATTGAGGTCAAAAAGAAAGGACAAGGTGCAAAAGTACTTACCAGACTTTGTTTAATTGAAGCCTCCCTAGATTTGCAGCTGCTCTGCACTGGCAGACCTGCATCTGCTCACCTGACAGAGACCTCAGCTGCTCCATCCACAGAGTGAAGCACTCACAGCTCCCACTTCCCACACACTGAATATTTCTTTCTTGAGGTGACAGTGTTGGAAAAGCAGGAGCATTCCTCACCTAGGGCTATTAACAGTTTTCAACCAGAAGTTTATTGTGGGGTTTTTTTCCCCCAGGATTGGTATTTCTGGATGCCGTACTGCAGCCTTGGTCTCATTATCCTGTTTACAGTTGTCTTTGCTCTTGGGCCAGGTAAGTTCTCAATCAAAGGAGATAAAAGAACTGAGTCCTGTGAGCTTATTAATAGGGTTAGGAAAATACTGTCTTATATTGCGTAATATTTAGCATAAATAAATTCATTTGACATAATCTTGCAGTCATTTGAACATTGTGGGTCCAATTATTCATTGGACATAATATTCAATACCATCAGGTTTGAGTTTTGCTAACAAGAGGAAAGGAACACACTGGAAAAATACAGCAAAAATAGAGCAAAAGCAGATGGGTAAAAGATTTTCTTTAATTCTAGGGAAAAAAAAAAAAAAAAAAAAAAGGAGAAAAAGAAAAGCAAGAGTTCTTTTAAATTCAGTGTTGTGTAATGTTACATCTTGTCCCACATAGACAGGAGTACAGAAGACCTACTTTGGAGTAATTATTTTCCTAGTATTTATTGCCTGCTACTCATTAAATTTTATTTTATAAGGGCTAATGATTTTTTAAATAGTTGCCTTCCCATATGACACAGTTGAATTATTTTCCTGACTCAAAACAATTGAAATCCTGTGACCTCCAAACATAATTGAAATGCCCAGGAAGTAAATATGGGAAGATCACTCATTGGTAATCTAGCAGAATCACTGGAAATTCATTTTAGCAATAATAATTATCATTCCATCCTGACACATCTTCTTTCATGAGAGGATGTCAGGCTTTCTCAAGTGTCAACTACTTAATTCTTGGATGTCCCTAAAAGTTTATTTGAGTATTTTACCATTTTAATAAACTGACGTCTAGAATATTATTAGACGTTTTCTTCTGTAAAAAAGAGCAGCACATTCAATGCCACTGCACAATTCTGGTACTCATGCCAGTCCATTATAACGCGTCTATTAGCTGACAGTGCGACAGTAGCAATCCAAATGTGGAAGCCAAACACATCAAACAAGAAACAATTCCTGTTCTTTCTTTTCAGCTGGTGCCTCAGTATCCACCAGGGTTGAAATTTTCAAGCTGTCCTGCAGACCTCCTGCCTTTGTGATCAGCGCGGTTCTGAACTGGCTGGGAGTGTTTGTGGTCGGCACCAGCTTCCCGTTCATCGTGGTGAGCGCCTCTGCCCGGGCCAGAGGGGACAGCGCTGTGTCAGCCTGGAGTGCTCTTGGCACTGCTCTCCCATGTCCACTTTTGCAACTGAAGGGCCCTGATTGGCCCAAGATACTCATTCAGACTGAAATATTTGTCAGAGATCAAAATGGAAAGAATTCCTTATCAAATTCAATATACTTTGGGTGACGCCTTGAGAGGCTGCCTAGAACAGAGGCTAGATAGAGTTAAAAGGATAAAGTAGGTATTTATGAAAGACCTTCATAGGATTCACCTCGGGCAGTGCAAAGCCTCACAGAGGCTACACCCAACATGGATGATGGTCCTGAGTTTCTCAGACAGAAATAATTTGGTCCCTCTGCAGATCTGTGGTTAATTGTCCAATTACAGCTTCAGGTAATGAAGTCATATTCCCCTGGTTTCCTCCAGCCCCATTCACTTTTGTTTATACTTTTCGGACCTGAGGCTGCGTTGATGACCTTGGTTCTCAGGCCTGGAAGGATTGTTCAGTCTGACCAAAACGTGAAGAAAGCTAACTAGCATTCTATACAGAGTTCAGAGTTACACACTAATGCAGTACAGGAGCTGAAAAACATAAAAGCTAAAACTTAAGGCATCATGGGACCCAAATACAAAACCTGTGCCAAGAAAGTGACTAAAGCAAAGATATGCTCATCTTGCTCTCTTTCTCACTTTGTTCTTCCCTGCAGGAAAGACTCAAGCACTTCTGCTTCCTCATCTTTATGGTGGTACTTTTCACTTCAGGGATACTTATCCACCTGTTCCTTCCAGAAACAAAAGGGAAATCAATCATGGAAATCACAGAAGAATTCAATAAGCTAAACTTTAAAAACAAACGTATTCCAGAAACTCCAAATCATGTCACAGAGGATTATACCTTCTGCACAAGGCTTTGACCGGCCATAAGGGGGAATCAGGTTTTTGTATAAAAAGTAGAGGAAAAAAAAGACATTTGTCATTTTCTGACTAACAAGTTGCTCCAGATGGACTGTCAGCTTTCCTATCTGTCTCTTACAAGGTTCCCATTTTGCCAAACGAGTTTCTTTTCTCAAGCACTCCACTGTGGGCAGCTCTGGAAAGGGATAAGGACTGATAGTAACAGGATAGACTTTTGTGAATCATGAGCATTTTGGCTCAACGTGATGATGTGTAAATCTCTTCTTAACAGAGCAACTAATACACACTGAAACTACACGTGTAGAATTTATAAACACTCTGCTGACCACAGAGAAAGGAAAAACCTGTGATCTCTCTCTCTATGATTTCTGAGTATGTTTTTACAGCACTGAAATGGGAACAGTGAAGTTCTTGGCTTGCTATCTCTGGCTAGTGTTCAATCCATAACAGATTAAAGAAAAAATTTAGTGGAATAGGAGATAAATTCTTTGTTTCTCTAGATTCAGCTGAATAACCAAACCTTGCCAGGTTCCCATGCACAGTGCCGTGTTGTCCTTGTGTAGTGTCTAGTTTGACAGACTTCAGCCGTTTCAGATTGCCTTTCAGCAGCAATGGAGCTAAAAGGACTGATGGATAGAATCCAGTTGCCATAAACCCGAAGCACCCACAGTCATTTTAGACACTCTGTGCTATCCTGCCCATCACTGCTGTCATCTCAAGTCTGCAGCTCCTCCTCCAGGAAAGAATTCCCACACATATCTCAAGGGCTGTGAATCTCACAGCAGCTGAACTGCTACTTTCCTCATGTGACTTTTGGCTCCCTGGAACTGGTTTACCCCAGAAGAACTGCCTCAGACTGGAACTGATTGAATCAGAAACTTCTTTTGAAATATACAGGCCCATGGGACTTTCCTTTTCTTTGGAAGGTGTCTAATGTTCTGTGTGTTTCCCTCTATTGATGAGAGGCTCACACAGTTGTAGAAGGAAAGCCATACTATGAGGAAGAACGTGAACAAAGCTAAGGCTTACTGTGAAGCACACTATACAATTTAAAGTCCAGACTCTAGACTTGCATTGTAAAATAAGTGGTTTTACCTCTGCTGTTGCTTTGACTGGCATATTTGCTTCAACTCAAATAAGGTTATTCAAAATAAGAATTCAGTTGTTCATCTTAACTGCTGCTTATTTTTAATTGCAAATGGTAACAATAATAAAAATGGCAGATTGTCTTGTAATAAAACTTCTGGCTTCCACAAACGTTTCTTTCCCCACATCACTATCTCCTCAGGGGGAGTTGACTAGAAAAAGTCGTCGGTGTGCATAACCTCCCATGATTGGGGTTTTTCTTTATTCCTGTCTTTAGCACTGAGTGACCCTTCAGACATCTCATGAAAAATAACTACATAAATAGAACTAATATCTAAGAAACATGAAGTGTCCTAAAGTCAGAAAACTCAATAATTTTGTAGTGTTCCATGTGCGTGCATTATGATTAAAAATTATCAGTCATCTGGAGACCAATATAGATAAGAAATATCAACTTTTTGCAAAACAGACTTCTCTCTTCTCTACCAGCCATTCTGGAAACACCATTCCTTTCCAACAATCCCTGAAATCTTTGGAAACAAGAGCAGAGTGGCACTGTGTAGCACCGCTGCCAGACTCTCCAGTGAGTGACTTCTGTGATCTCAGTTATTCATTAGGTGCCATTTAGGAAAGCCTCCCCCAGAGGACCCTCCCCAGGAAGCCGGCGATGCCCTATGGAACATTGCTGTGACAGCGAAGCGGAACAGCCATGTGGAGCACAGGTCAACCTTGGCCTGTGCTCAGTGGAGCAAGAGCTGTGTCATGGGGACAGTGTGGTCAAGGGATGAAACAGCAAAAGGGATGGTTCAAACACACATGGGAGGGCACGGGGACAAAGGGGACAGTAATTCAGGAACGCTACATGCACATTTTCTTCCAGAGACATCAGCTGATAGCTAAGATATGTCTCAAATACTAATTGAGGCAGATATGAAGACTTTAAAAATGTATCTGCAAACTTCTGTCAGCTGAACACAAAATTTTGGATCAGTATTAAGGAAGGTTTAGCACAGCTTTGGATATGTGTCACACATGACTGTAAAACAGCAAGACAAATGACTAAATGACCTGCTGCTGTGAGATTTACTGTCCTGAGCACAAATCTCACTAAAGGATATCTGTAAAATAGCTGCTAACTTCTTTTTATGAAACTGCACATCTAATAAAGGGAGCCTCAGAAGAGTCTAAGCAGTAACAGCATACAAGCAGTACAGCCACTAATCGCCATAAATGCAAAAGACATTACACAGAAAGGGAGTTATGAGAGGAAGATTCAACCTACCCAAAGTAGGAATCCTAAATTAAAGTCCAAGAGCAAAAATGTAAGTCCCAATATGTATAAATACACTAAGTAGAAGTGGGTAATGTAAAACATCAGATAATATGTGCAACAGGCTGAGAAGGAGGGCCCCATGCTGAAATCTACATGTTATTGCCTGTTTGTGTGTCCCCCCAATATCATCTGAGCAAGGCAGATGCCAGCAGCTAACATGGAATTTCATCCCTTTGTCAGATGCACATCATATGGTTTCAGATTTGTATAACTTTACAGAAAAGGAAATTAATTCTTAGCATCAAAGGGACACTCTCATTTGTGCTCTAACAACAGCTTACCTGCTGGAGAACCTCAACTGGAAAAAAAAACCCTCCATGAATTCTCAGCACAATTCAACAGCAAAGTCAAGGTCATGGTGAGGCCTGAGAGTGGCAGGAGAAATGGCTGGGTGGTACTATACATTTCAAAGATTAGCTAGAGAATCCAGGAATATGCTTTGCATGTGAAATATTTTGTAGTAAATATGACTGCTTGCATTAACTGAGCGCTTTATGATTTCTTCATCCACTCCTTCAACTGAAGTGTAAATAGCAAGGGATAACTTAGCCATTTACCAACTAAATACATTCAAGATCCCCTTAACTCTGAAATAACTGAAGTTAAAGCCTGTGAATTTTCTCTCAGAAGAAACAGACATCAATCCAGCTGTGGAGGTTACAAAACAGCTTCAAAACAACCTTATTTTTCATTGCAGACTCAGAAATACGTACACTGACTAGTGGAAATGCCAGACAAAACTGTGCATGGTGAATCTTTCTCTCTACTAGCAAAGAAAAATCATCTACTAAATACTTGGCTGGTCAAGCCTGGTGTGCCACAGTAGAATTGTTCAGTTTGCACCCCATTTCAAAATCATGGAGTAGTTCAGTTCCTTCCAGTAATGATTAAGTTACGATGTGCTCCAGTTGCCATCACCTGGAGAGAGGACAGCTCTTTCCTATTACATGTCAAAGTCCTGGACTTCACTGTCCTAGTCACATCTAAGATGCCCAACAGAGAACCCTGTCTCTAAGTTTCTCACTTATACTGAAGTGAGCAGGTTATGATGATGGCAATCCTGTTTAAAACTGTTTTCTCAGTCCTCTGTCCCCCTAGCAGAAGACAGGGCTCATGAAGTATATAGGTTCTGCAAGGGACACCATCCTGTTTACTTGGGTTTAGACATAACCGTTGGTTGAAATATTTAATCCAACAATCCTAAACTTTGTACGACAGCTGGAATATGTGTAATTAACTCAAAAACCTCCGAAGTAAAATTTAACTTTAGTAACATGGGACTAGTTGACTGCCACTGCTGTTGTATAATGTGAGCATTTGGTTCCTTTGGCAGGTACCAGCAGAAAGCAGCAGGCACTGGCTCATTCATAGGAGATGGCTGCCTTCTTCTCCAACCTGGTGAGTACCTGCTCACCTCTCCTCAGGCCTCTGACTTACAAAGGACAAAGATAACATAATACTAGAGATTCAGGTTCTTTAAAGAGTTTAAATTCCTCTGTTACAGAGACTGTCTTTCCTTTCTGTGTTTAAACATCACAAAGAGTAATGGGGCTTGGGGCCATGAAGATCCTGTTGCATTGTCTTTTCTATGCAACAAGATAAAATGAAGAAATTAAATTGAAATGAAATGAAATGAAAATCTAACAACAGCTCTGGCTCTTCCAACACTGACTGTGATTGTCTTCTAAATTACTGAAAACAATATTAAATATTAAGCACTGTGATTACTCCCCAGAATAATGGATATAGTAATGGTACAGCAAAAGGCTAAGAAATCATGACATAAACTTTTAAATAAATTACTTCCTTCACTTCATCAAAAAGTAATTAATATAATCCATCAAGAGTTTCCTTAATCTTAAAAAGGGAAGAAGTAATATGTCTCATCATACATTATGGTTTGGTGTACATTGGTTGCTGTCGATTGCAGACAGGGAAAAGGATTCCCTCTTCCCCACGTCCAGGACTGCCACCTTTATCCATCCAACCTGTCAGATGTTGCTGGCACACAGTGAGAGCTGTACTATTGGGAGCACCTTTTCAAACTCCTTTTCCTTCTTGCACACAGGGTGATGGATTATCACCCTTACACCCATGTTGTTTGCTCTGGCACTGTGGCTCGTGGTTGGACTTTGGCAGCAGATTAGAGGGATTCTGAAAAATGTTTAAATTCAAAAGGATCTGAAGTGGGCAAAGAGGAAGGACCAGTGTGGTTACAAATTCTCTGGCCCTGCACAACACTAGAGTAGTGAGAAGCTGATGGAGCATTTTATTTTTGCTTTGCAGGTTCAGTTCCGGGGACTACTTCAAATGATCTTAGTGCTCGGAATTGGTGGTAGCTTCCCATATGGATTTCATATTTCTGTCATCAACTATCCTTCTGTGGTAAGTAGCCATCAATCTGAGGCTGAAACCAGGAAGGTGAGAGCCTGAGCCCTTTGTTCTCCCATAAATCCCAAATTTACCAAGCATTCAGCTGATATGTCTTGGCCTTTTCTTTGGCTAACAGTAATATCACATGTGTAGAGAACTTCTCCTCCTTTAAGGACCTGGATAGCATTTTCTGGTTTAAATAAGCTCTTGCCATGTATTGTACAAGACTCCAAAGAAGAGCACAAAATGAGCTCCCTGCATGCTCACCAGGAAGATTTCTGACTGAAGCTATGACTGATGCAGACTTGAAGAAATTGCAGTGTGATCTTAATGAACTTGTTTTACTAAAAAAGCCTCAAAATAAGTCTGAGAACCACAGGCTTGACCTGAAGTACAACAGCCAAATGTGAAGGGATCTTGCACGCATTATCCAGGCAAATCTCATTTTATTTTTCAGCACATCAGGAAGTTTATTAATGAAACCTGGATAGATCGACATGGCTCTCCCCTCCATCCTGAGACAATCATGTTGTTGTGGTCCTTCATTGTGTCTGTTTATGGGATAGGAGGATTCCTGGGAAGCCTCTGCTGTGGCTACCTGACTACAAAATACAGGAAGTAAGTGCTTCTAGTAACAGCTCAGCAGTAGAAAGTACAAGGAAATACCAAGGTGGACAAATCAGTCCGTTCTTTTTGGCTGAAGCAGCCCTGTTGAAGACAATGATTTGGTTTCCTGGCACATCCACTTTTTCCAAGCACCTTTCTGTCCTATTTATCTTCCCTCCCCAGGGAACCACATTCTGTGAGGGCTGCAGCACTTTTCACATCACCAGATCTCTGGGAGTAGTGGCACAGGATCACATTCTCTTCAAGGTCCCCTATCACGCTCATAAAGATCTCCCAAGTTTTACAAACTCCAGTAAAGGAGCTGTGTGCCTTGTGTTGTAGCACATTATTTGCAGTTACTCAAACACCTGGAAAATATCCTTATGTGACAAAGAAGAGTTAGACTTCCATTTAAATGCACTCATTTTGGGGTGGTGACTTTGCATTAAATATTCAGACCTACTCTAGAGAAAATATGGAGAGAGGAGAAAAACAATTTACTTGTAGTTTTACTATAAAGATATAATCAGCACCAAAACAAATGTCCAAGAGACATCTCTGTTCTTGGCAATCCATTTTACTGAAAGTCAGTTCCAAACTCTTTGCCACTGGACAGATGGTGGCAAAGTAGAAGGAAGAATTCCTCACTAGTTTGGTCTGTTCTCGGTGCCTTGTGTGTAACACCACTAATTTCATTTGCAGAGAAATTGGCAAACATATCTTCTTGGTGTGACCCACTTAAAGATCTGCTCCACAACACACTGATCCAGGGGCCCCTCATTTGGGTCTCAACAAACCATCTTAGCCTGCCTGCAATTCTGTTCTTTCCTAACAGGTAAGTGCCCCCAAGAAATTTCTTGTGGGACACTGCCTCATCCCACACGCTGAGAGTCTCCCAAGACTGGAAACAAGATGGTGTACCTCTCCCAGCAGTTATTTAACATGTGGTAGACTAATTGCTGAATCACAACCTAAACGCAGAGTCTCTGTGATCCTTTATGTGTGCAGGGGGGCTCTTGTCTAACAAGTGTCACAGCAAAACATCTGAGTGCAAAAGACTTTGAGCCTGAGACGCTGGGGTGGTGAACACACCAGCCCACGATTCTCACAGAGTGACTTTTGAAATGAAATATGCTCTAAAAAACTCTGTCTGCCATCTCAGATCATGCATTTAGCCAAGAATGTCTTTAGCATGAGCAATTCTAGAATGGGACTGTGGACTTAGACTATTTCTGGGGAACAACCTGACACTTCATAAAGACTTATAGCCATTTAAAAATCTTGGTGACTAACTGGGCCAGCCCTTCAATCTTTTTTCCTACTTGTACTGTGGAAATGCTGACAAAGGGTAAAAAAAATGTATTAATTCAAATCTAAAAGACGCTCAAATTTTAAAGAACCTTTTTGACTATTGTAAGTCAAAATTATTTCAGCCATTCCTCAAAACAGTAGGAATGCCCGTGCCATGCTTCCTGTCACAGCAAGAGTAGTCAAAAGAGTACAAGAGGTTCTCATTTCACACTAAATTCTTAAGGTCTTTTTTTTTTTTTCCTCCCCAGGAAAAAGTGCCAAATGTTCACCAACCTGATCATGTTGGTAGCTGCACTTTTCATGGCCCTCAGCAAAACAGCCAAATCCTTCGAGATGATTCTGGTTGGGCGCTTTCTCTACGGCATTGGTTCAGGTACGTCACCATGGCCTGCAAGGCCTGCAGGCCCCCGACTTGCTGTCCTGGGGTTGTCTCTACAACCATCCTTGAAGAATGGTTTTTAAAGCAAGTACACCAGGCACTCAATAAAAGTGAAAGATATCATCTCTCTTGCAAGAAATTGTAATCTAAATACCAGAGTGAATGGAAACAATGTAGGATGGTCAAAAAGTTAAGCTTTTCTAAATATTTTAACTGTTCTTTATCCTCTTGTTATGTTCAAGGGTTTTCTCTCAATATACACCCTCAGTATGTAGGAGAGATTTCACCGAAGAAGTTGCGTGGGTTTACCAACTCCACTGTTGCTGTTTTTCTGACCTTGGGAAAACTCACAGGACAGGTTGTTGGACTACGGTAAATTCTGCAATTTTTCTATCATGTTACAGTAAAAGTAGAAATGTTTCTATAACTTTACCCTCTCACCTAGTCAGTGACTGAGAAGCATCCTCCTCCGCCCCAAAACATCCCTTAGGTTATGCCAGAAGAAAAATATTGATTGCATTTGAGGGAAATACAGTTTTAATTATAGTAGGCAGAAAAATATTTGCTCCTAATCTGATTTCTTCTTATTTCCACACTTTTTCTACTAGGAGACTTCCCCTTCAAAAATCAGTACACTTACATGAAAAGTCTTAGCAAGATGTTTTGCTCTTGTAGCCAAGCAGTGGTCAAATGAGTCTCATCACCTCTCTAGACGTTATACTGGGTTCCAATGATATTCAGAAAGATTTAAAAAATAACAGATAACTCCTTTAAAATAAATTGTCAGAAATAAAAATAGCTAAATTTGTGACATTTGCCAAATTAAAATTCAGGGGGTTAACTCCAGTGAGCCTTTGAATGGAATCTGAGCAATCTTTATCACTCAGAAAAACTTCCTGAACATTCATTCCATTATTTCAGCATAATTTTGTTTCACATACACTTTCCAGGGAGATTTTAGGAAGCGAAGCTATGTGGCCATGGTTGTTAGCATCTAGTGGACTTTCAGCATTGGTTCAACTGGTTACCCTCCCATTTTTCCCTGATTCACCATCCTACCTCCTGATACAGAAGGGTAATGAGGAAGCCTGCAGGAAAGGTAGAGTGTCTGCTTTCCTCACTTACTCCCCTTCATCTGCTCTGTCACGGTGAGAGGCCCTGCAGGGGATGAGGCAGGGCAGAGCTGTGCTGCACAGTGCAGCGCCATGGAGCACGGGCAGTTTCACATACAACAGCTGAAGTACCCATGGAAAAGTCTGTATTAACCTGGGCTCACTCAGCCTCATGCGGTGCATGAGGACAAGAAACACAGATGCTACCAGCACGTCTAACATTTCCCACCTTGGTGGGCACTGCTTTATTTCTTTAAAGAAAATGGTTCAGGCACCTGTCCTTTTTTGTGTTATTAAATAAAAACTACTCAAATGCTTGCTTTGTTTACAGTTAAGTAAACTCCACATTAGAAAGCTGTG
This sequence comes from Hirundo rustica, assembly GCF_015227805.2. Classification (NCBI taxonomy): domain Eukaryota; kingdom Metazoa; phylum Chordata; class Aves; order Passeriformes; family Hirundinidae; genus Hirundo; species Hirundo rustica. Next base: position 11,821,887 of record NC_053466.1, on the reverse strand, counting down.
CTATACTGACAACCAGACAGGCAAAATCCTTCCAATTGCCCACTGCCCCTGCAGCAACCAGCTGGCAGAAGCAGCACCAGCACCTACTGCAATGGACAGGCAGCCTAAAGGGTCTAATGCAGCCACTCCTGATGGAGCTGTCCTGGTAGGATAATCCACTTCCCTCTTTCTTCCCCTACAGCCATCAGGAAGCTCTGGGGGGAAGGAGACCACCAAGCAGAAATTGATGACATTATGAAGGAGAAGGGTGCAATGGCGAGCACGAAAACCTTGCGTGTCCTTGAAGTGATAAAGGAGCGATCTTTGCGCTGGCAGCTTTACATTTTGATGACTGTCATGACCACGTTGCAGCTCTGTGGAATCAATGCAGTTGAGTGCTCTCTTTATCCCCAGGACAAGAGACAGCACTAGACAGCATTACAAACCTCTCAAAGTCAATGCTATTAAACCAGCTTAGAACTGTATCTCAAATGCATCACCCTTTTTCACTGGTTAATTTCCTCATTGCATTTTTCAGATATACTTCTATTCTTTTGAAGTATTCCACACAGCCAAGTTTGAAGAATACCTTATCCCATACGTGTCCCTGGGAGTTGGGTTGTGTGAGTGCTTATCCTCTATACTGTGTGTAAGTCTTTTCAGATTTGAGTTTGAAGGAAAAATTTAATGTGGTCAACAACTGTGCTTTTCCTTTCTTATAACTGGGCTCTGGGAAATTTTGCATAACCTAAGCCACATCTTCCTGCTTCTGCAAACCCACAGGCATGAGACAAAGATTTTTTTTTTCCCCCAAATTATTTGTATGAGTTTGCGTCTTTAGACTCACTTTTTTCTGCAAAATAATAATTTTCTGATGTTCTGGATTAGATGTGTGTACGTATGTGTGCACAATTTGACATATGACAGCATGTAGGAGAGGGAACTGTCTAATAACAGCTTAGGATTGACTAATAAACACAGCTTAATTAATAATGAATTAGTTTTGAAGAAACTAATCAAATCCATCAGGAACTAGGAGACTGTCAAATGACACTGATTAATGGCTATTATTTAGACAAGTCTTCTGCACAGAGCACATGGGGAGGGGAGGAATTCTTTCATTTGAGAACTGGGGTTTGTGATCCGTGTTTTCTGCTTTCCAGAGCACTCTCATAGACCGGTTTGGGCGGAAGGTGCTGCTCTGGGCTGGATACTTGCTGATGTGTTCTGTGCTGGCACTGCTCACCATGACCCTGTCACTGCAGGTAAAGAGGCAGCAGCCTTCTGGCCACTTCCCCAGCCCCAGCCCACCTTTCTGCTCTTTACTTGCAGGAGATGTATAAAAGCTTCAGCCAGTGGCAGGAAATACAGAGCTCTGCCCTTCTGTTGTGTGTCTAATGGTTTGACATCACTGGTTTCTTCCTTTTAGCATCGGTTTTTCTGGATGCATTACTTCAGTGTTATCTTGATCTTTCTGTTCGTTGTCTTCTATGGAATTGGACCGTGTGAGTACATCAGTGGTTATGCTGGGAGGAAATTTGGTATTGTATTGGTTGGCAACACAACTGGCAGAGGAAGAACAGGCTAGTGCCTTGCTAAAAAGTTCTGGAAATTAAGGGGGAAAGGGCAGATACAAGAGAGAGACAGGAAAAGGATACAGACACTTCAAATTTTATTGCTGATCCCATGATCTAAATAATTTAAAACAGTATCATTTTCTCCAGAAGGTGAAAGACAGAAATTTCAAAGCAATTTCTAAATTAATCAGCTAAAACCAGGATTCTAGGCATTGCCAGGTACGTTATAGTAATCATCTTCAATAACTTAACAAGTTAAGCTTATGCCTACCAACATGCTCCAGGTGGAAGTGGCCACAGGAGCCAAAAGGGAGGCTGGTTTTATAAAGCACTGCACCAGTAACAGCTACCAGTTCAATATGGAACTGCACAGATCCACTAATACCAGAGAAAGGATTCCAGTACATACAAGAGGAACCTAAATTAACCTCTGGGTTTCATTTCTGGAATCAAGGTCTTTCACCCTCATTGCAGAGGCCACATGTCAACAGGTCACCAATTCTGCCTGTCTGTCCTCTCTGCCCCTGCCATTGGGAGGAGCTTCAGCAGAAGCAAGGAAACAAACTTGGTGTATTTTTGGCTTTGCTTTTTCAGCTGGAGCCACCATATCTGTGATGGTTGAAATCTTCAGCCAATCATACAGACCATCAGCCTTTCTGATTGTTGGCTGCATCAACTGGATGGGACTGTTCGTACTCGGGATGATTTTTCCAGTAATTGTTGTAAGTGACCCTCACAGGATCCCTCTTTCCAGGCTAATCTATTTCCGAATGCTGACAAGGGGCTAAATGACAGCAATAAATTGCAATGACATGCAAAGCTTAGCGCTCTGTCCAAACACTAAACCTGTTCAGAAATTCCCCAGGCTTGTCAAGGAGCAGCAGTCGGGCTCAGGTCAAACATGGCCAGTGGAAACTCCTGGTGTGATACCTGTCCTGGATTGTGTATTGAGCACACCTTTGAATTTGAACTTCTAAGACACAGGCTTGCACTAAAGGGCAGGGAAATAGAAATTAGTTTCTTTTTTTCCTTACATTGTCTTGCATTTCTGCTTGCAGGATAACCTTGGAGCCTTCTGCTTCCTTATCTTCTTGGGTATCCTTGCTTTATCAGCAATTTTCATTTACCTGTATCTTCCTGAGACTAAGGGAAAGTCCATCATGGAAATAAAAGCAGAATTCAACAAGCTGAACTTTGGGAAAAAAGAAACCTCTGTCACTGAAAATAACTTTCCTAAGGAACAGTTGTCTTGCACCAAGCTCTGAATGTTCAGAGAAGAAATTTGCATCTCTTAGAAAAGACAGGAAATAATGTTGCAATAGAACGAAAAAGGAAACATTAAAAACAGACTGCAAGCTCTTCTGTCTCATTTCTTTTTTTCTTTTTAAGGTAGATATGAAATTCATTATTCTAGAGTAACACTAAGTACCTCATAAGCAGGAACCTGCTGGTGAAGAGCTCAGAGAAGAATATCAGAAATACAAAAGAACAAGTGAAATACTTTAAGAAGATGAACCAAGGTAAAAAAATAATTAAGAAAGCTCAATGACCAACAGTCATGAGGCTGGGGAAATACAGAAATCCAAAGTATTTGGCTGACAGGCACACAGAGGAAAAGCTAAATACATGGTTTAGGGTGACCCAAGCAGATACAGATTAAAAACATAACACCTCAAATTTGGAAAATAGGTTTCAGCATGATAAAAGAAAAATATATTGAAAGTGAAATTTGCTGCACAACAGTCCTGGAGATGTAATGGAAATTTCAGTGGAAAACATCCTAGTAACTCTAGGCAGGGAGAAGGACCTGCTAAACTGAGATATTCTTGCATGCAAAAGAAGAAAATGGCTGCTATAAAATAAAGCAGACTCTGGAGAGCGTCTTTGATTTTCAACCTGGTGCATCAGCTTCTGGGAATTACATCAGATGTTTTCACAGAAGAAAGAGTTTGTTTTGGAAATGTTTTTCTTGTTATGCAAGCAAGCTGGGAATAATGACTGATTATTGTACCCAGCAGTAAAAATAGGTTGTGAAGTGCATTGGAAATAGTCTAAGTTTTTCCAAGTGACCAATAACAAGTATAGGATGACTTGTAACTAAACATTTTGGATCGTGCCACCTGCTTTCCTCGAACCACTGAAGAAAAAAATCAATATTACAAACTACATCCTCTCTCCTTGCAGATGGAGGTGTCACTTGGGTTTGTTTTTAACATTTTGGCTTCGGAAACATACCCTGAAAAGGCTTTTTGTAAACCAGATTTTATTTCTGGGGTTTTTTAGGGTTTTCATTATTTTCAGAATGCTTACAGGAAACACAATCCACAAACGTGGGCTGCAAATGAACACTGACACAGTAATTTCATCTCATGAATTTTGTTTGCTGACTTTTTACAGCAAGGATGCTACAGCAAAGGAACTAACTTAAAAGCAACGTACACCACACAATCATAGAATGGATTGAGTTGGAAGGGACCTTAAAGATCACATAGTTCCACCCCCCTGCCATGGGCAGGGATGGCACCATTGAGGTCAGGTTGTTCAGGGCCCAGTCAACCTGACCTTGAACAAAATCAGCTTCAGTACGTTCGTACAGGAGTTTTCACCATTAAAAAGTATCTGCTTCAATTACACCGTTCAATACAAGCATTTAGTGCAATAGAAAGCTCTCCCTCTTCTCTGCTGCCTGGAGAAAATGGAGTGAGTAGAAAAGCTCTTAACTCAGAAACTACTGGGCATAAAGACACCCATCACTTTTTACATGGAGAGATGGATTTGTTTTATCCCCATCGGCATACTGAGCCTGCTTTCCCCACACATCTCACTGTGAACACCCCCTACCAAATGCCGTATGATCCCTCTAAATCACTTGTCTCATGTAAGGCTCCTCTTGGCAGCAGTGAGAACTGATCCCAGCCTTGCCACACACTCCCTCCACTCTGGATAAAAGCTGCTCATGTCAGAAAGCCTGTGGATTTCCTATCTCTCTGGAGTTATGACTGCTATGGAACAATTTGCACAACAAAGGAGCAAGTTGAAAACAAGCCTGTAGAGCCTGTAGAATCCACCACCACAGCGGAAAACCAAGAGCCTGGTTTTAAGGCATCTTTGTCATGACTTAGTCATGGTTCAGGAAAGGTCTGCACAACATGTGTCACTGCGGGTTTTTTGTTATGGTCTATTCCACAGAGAGAGTTTCAGACCTCACAATTGAATCATTCATCTGATTTTTAAAAAATAATTACTAGACTTGCATAAAGAGGTGCATTACAACCTAGACTCAGTCACTGAAACACTTGCTTTTTCACTGGTTTTATGATTGGGCTGTATCCAAATATAGGTGTGATTTTGGATGCTTTGGTTTCTAGAGTGCAGAAGCCGGGTTCCTTTGCAGGCCCCTGCATTGGCTGTCTGTGTCAGCAGCCTGCAGATGGCACATTCAGCCTCACCTCTCCTGAGACACTCCCACCCCTCTCAGTGCACCTGCTGCAGGTGCCACTGACTATTTAGAGGCTCCTGAGGTGCTTACTAGCACGGTGGGCTGAGCCAGCCTTGGGGGTGGGTTAGAAATAAATCTGAGAACAAGGTGAGCTGAAAAGAAACCTGCTTGTGTTCCAAAGATGCCTAAATTCATTGTCAACACAAATATAAACAAGGATAAAGTTCCAGAATCTTTTGCAGGGGAGCTTGCCCAACAGTTACCAAAAGCATTGGGCGAACAGCACAGGTAAGTCCATTTGCTGAAATGTTTTCCATCCTTAGTCATCTGTGCCTATACAATGAGCTGCTTCTGAGTGATAGCCCTGGTAAACTAATATATCTAATGACTCACCAGTATTTGCAGTCTTTTGTCTGGAAGAATATCAAATACTTGTTCAATGTAACCTAATTTTATTGAGGTCTCAAAACCCTGGAGTATTCAAACTAGCTTTGTGTAGGATGATATTACATGTAGTTATCCATGTGTGTGAAGGCACTGGATGTGTGTGGGTATGTGTCCACAGGTGCCTGTAAATACCTCTTGAGAATCTGGCTGACTGAAAAGCAAACCTCACCCTCCACTTGCTTGCTGTGTCCTGTTGAATAAGTGCCTGCTATTTGCCACCAAATTGCCTGTAGCCTAGTGGTTACAGTTGAAGTAAAAAAAATTATTTATTCAGCTTGTGTGGACATCTGGCAAAAATATCTGCGTGTCATCCTGCTATTTGTAGTCAAAATACCAGAGTAAAAGCTGCCTGCTGGTTTCACTACCAAACTGGAGGGGTTTCACCTGCCAAAACCTCTGGCAGCATGCTACTGAGGTAAAGTCCTGAAATAGTGGTATTGAGGATCTTATAAGGATTTAGAAGGCTATTATTTTCTTAATACTGATTGGTCACTAGTGACTGTATCAGCTGCTTACTCGGATTATTGAATATGACTATGAAAAAACAAAGGAAATCTTCTCTATGGAGCTGTAAACTTCATTACATGAGCTATATCTCAGTTGCTGTAGCAGCAGTAACTTTAGTGAATTGGCCATGGATCTGTAGCTGCTTGTTTAAGTACCCTTTCTGCATATTCACAAGCCCATCATCAGAAAATGTTTGCTTTGCTTTGGGAGTGATGCTTTGGAACTGTAAAAAGAATGAAGTTTTGGTAGCTACAGAAAGGGTTCTGAGGGCTCCCCAGCAAACCTTTATGCACTGGGACACCTGAACACATTAAATTCTCATATAAAAGTGATGTGTTCTATCCCTCTTTTAAAAAAGCTGATTTTTATCCATCTAGCAAACGAGAACTTGCTTTTGGGGGGGCAAGGGGTGTGTCTTGCATAACTTCTGAATATAAAGCTAGAGGCCAGGGCTGGGATGCAGCTGGAGCAGGTTTGTGCAGCTGTGTGGAAGGGATATGTAATGGGACTTAGAGATATACAGGGAATAACAAAGAGATTTTTCTGAAGAGGACATGGAAGCTCTTCGTGACAAAGGAGGCAATAGGAAAGGGAGAGTCTCTTAGTTATAACACAGAAAGAATGAAAGGATTAGGATGGGCTGGAATGTAGAGCTTTCCTCCCACAGGAAACTGTACCATTTGGGAAAAATAAGGATTTTTAATCAAATAAGGTTTTTTCCTACTGGAAGAATGGCTCCAAATATTTTCAAACTGCTCTAAGAAGAAAATAATACTGATTAATGTGTCAACTCGATTTTTCTTTTAATAGTGATAACCTGCTTCCTGGGTAGATGTTAAAGACATGGATGTACCTACATTTGGCATAAAGTCAAGAGCACGTGGTGTCCAGACAGGGGAGAACAGGGCCAAGCAAGTGGTACCTCAGCAGGATCTCCTTGGCTTATCCTGTACTGCTGTGGTCTGATGCACCTTACATCCAAACAAACTGTAAATGATGGCCAAGACTAATTACCCAGACAACTCCTGGTACTCAGGCTAGCTTGTTTTACCAAGAGGGTTAATTGCTGCTGAGTTCTAACGATGCGCTGCTAATAGACGTGGGTAAGAACAGCACAGAACCAGATGAATGCCAGAGGAACTGATCCCTGGATTCCCCGGTGTGTGGATCTGACACTGTGTATTAGCAGCAGGGAAAATTGCGCGCCAGTCATTAATATTAACATAGATACTTTCTTCTGTTTTTCCTGATATCAAGAACAAAAGCAGGATTAGGCTGTATTTTGTTTAATGAGGGGGATGTTGATTTAGGCCTCTGCTGTGTCAGTTCACATTTACCTCAGCAGGGAAGACCGCAGCAGGAGCCAGTGAGGTGCAAAATCTCTCTGGAACGCAATGCGGCAGCAGTACCATTGCACACCCCCCTCGCCCCTGGCCTTCCCACACAGGCAGGGAGAGCCTGGCGGCTTGGAGGAGGTGCTGGAGATATTACAGGTCACTGAGCTCCTGGAGCACCTGGACTAGGAAGCCTAAAAACCATGGAGTCTTTGTACTGGCCTTTGACACAGCAGTGGGTATCCTGGAGTAGAGTGCAAATCTAGACAGTAAGATGTCAACAAATGAAAGCCTTGCATGTGAAAAACATATGGTTATTTTCACTGCAGTTTAGGTACATAAATGCCCTCCTGGATTTTCAAAACTTTTCATAATACAGCAAAGAAAATAATATTAATTTTCTTCTTCCAACAGTATCTAGCACTACAGATCTCTCCTGATCATGTGATGTCCTTTGGTGGCTCCACAGACCCTTGTGTCATGTACTTTCCCTACAGCATTGGAAAGATAGGAGAGCGGGAGAACAAGGTCTGATCCAAACTGCTTTGTGACCTGCTGAACAAACAGCTGAAAATACCATTGGTCAGGTGAGCTCAGACGGCAACTTGTCTGACATGACTTTCCACAGATTGTTAAAACTATTCATCCCAGGCTGGTCCTTTGGGGTTCTCTATGAATGTGCTGATTGAAGAGGTTGAATGCCAACTCAGCTGAGCAATTCCCCAGCTAAAAAGAGAAAAGGAGCCATTGCATGAGCTGCAATGCTGATGTCCAGAAGCTGCAGAATTCCTTGGTTAAAATGATGTAGGTTCAGGCATGCACATACCCACAGATATCATGTGCAAAAGACCAGGTACAGACACAATAATTTGACCACTAGGAGCTCCAGAATGGAAGTGGATGAGGCATTAAAAGGGGCAGGAGGAACGGAGAGTGAGGCCTGAGAAGGATAAAGCCCCAGGGAAGGGTCTGCAGCATGGCTGTGTGTCCTGGTGCAGGAGCACCCCGACCAGCCTGCAGCACTCTGCTCCCAGCTGTTAACGGTGCCTGTCTTCCCTTCCAGAATCTACATCAGCTTCTTTAACATCAGTCCTGGCAATGTAGGCTGGAATAGCCCCACCTTTGCTTGAGGTGCCCTGGGGAAATCACAGCTTATTCCTGAACCCTCACCATGGTTTGAGAACTGCAGTTCTAGTCACCTTCTGGCATCTGCCAAATGCAAAAGGCATTGGTATCTTAGTTGTTGCTACCCACTGCTGCTTAAATAAAAATGCAGCAGAAACCTTATGACTGGGACCTTCTTGTTACTCTGGGACAACCTGCAGTTGAGATGGAGGGTGGCTCCTCAAAATACTCTTAACAGAAGATTTTCTTTCAAAGAAAGTTTAGTCATATATGAAAATGAACACTCCTTTTGCCTTTGCCCTGTCCATGCTCAAGTACCAAATTTCAAGAAGAGATAAATGTATCTCTAGCTGGTTTCAAAATACATTCAAGTTAATAGATGTGGCTACAAATGTTGCACATGGACCTCCCTTCAAAAGGAGCAAAGACCTGATTACCTCTTATTTAAAAGGGATGGATTGCAGTCTAGGTCCTCTTTAGGCCTAACACTACAGGGATATCTAGCTGAGTAGCAGAAAAACTTGTGCTGTGAATCTCCCAGGGCTCAGCATAAGCAGAGAGAGTGAGTGGAAAAAACCACTGTTCGCTGCTGTGCCCTCCCCTTTTCATCCATTGAACAATTTGTAATGACAGCAAAGATTAGAGCTCAGCTCCGAATGAGGCAGAGGCACAGCAAGCCACAGTGTGCCATTCCTAGGGACTGAAGTGGTGAATTAATTATGAAAGGAAGATTTGCATACAAATATTTATTATTTAAGCCCATGATCAGATAAGATCATTTGCTTCCAAAGTAAAATAAAAGATTGAGTAGAGATGTTTCCTGAAATTCTATAGTTAAGTGTATTGTGAGTTCTTTCTGGAAGAGCAAACCTTATCACACCACTGTTCTGAACTCTATTGTTAACATCCCATTGTGTCCCTACCACAGCTTTGCTTTGCAGCCACAGACTTTAAATACAGACCTGCACCTCAAACAACAAAAATGCTTTGTTGGGATAACAGATGGAAGCTGCTTTGGTGAAAGCTTCTTTCTTAGTCAGGGAGGCAAAAGAGAATGAAATTGCAGATGTCTCTCCATTGTGTGGCAGCATAGCCAGGGGCTGCCACTCTGGGCCTGGCATGCCACAGGGCAGGCACACCAGTGGTGACATCGCTCTGGAGCTTTTCTCCCTGCACAGGTAGAATTCCCACCCCACCTCCATGTGACAAATCTGGGAGGCAGGAAGGTGAGACGAAAAAGTGGGACTATGCAGTGGCAGGGAGCTGAGGATATCAATGGGAGGAAACTTAATCAGTTCTTAGTCGCTGTTCCTAAGCACTGTTAATCACTAGAAAAGAAGTGCTCCAGTTCTCAGCCTTATACCCTGTGTCGATCCAACGCATCCCCGTATGACACCATCCCTTACTCCTCATTCAGGGCTGCGAGTGTTCACAGATGTAACGTGTACATCTGGATGAGCTTTCTAGCAGCAGCAGCGCAGGATTGCTGTGTGTGAGCTGTCTGGGTGGAGAGGGCTCCGGGCCTGATCCTCTTTAGCCCTCCTATGAGTCATTTCGTGCGGCAGAGCAGCGCTGCCGCCGTCGGGGCAGGCAAGAGTCCGGGTGGGGAACCGTGCCCTGGCAGCCTACGTGCATCACATCACACAGCCCAGCATACAGCTCGGCTCTGCTGCCTCTCACCTCCCAATAGCCACGCACCAGTTCATTCCTAAGCCAAACAAAATCCACTTCTGCCTTTTTCCAGTAGAAAGATGATGTGGAAATGGAGAGGCTGAGGAGCAATAGGTAATTTTATATTGGACTGAAATACGTTAGAGAATAATTAAAATGGCTGTAAGGCAGACGTTTCTGCTTACGCCGAGCTGAAGCTACACACACAGTTAAAGCAAAACCGCTACAAATGTTACTTTATTTTGCAAAAAAAAAAAAAAATCTCGGAACTAGGGCAAGTATCCCTTTTTGCAACTGCCAGGCTGAAGCCTATATCCCTCTCTGGCCCTGATCCCGCAGAAACCAGTGGGAGTGCTACATCGGTATTATCACATGCGCTGATACCAGGTTATGCATGAGCTGCCCCGAGCGCCCGGACTCTATTCCAGAAAGGAGCCTGCAACAAACTCTCAAAAACTGTTCAGTGGCAGTAACAAAGCCAAGAAATAACAGCAGAGCGGGGAAGACCGCTGGTCGAGAGGCTGCCGCGGGAGGGGTCTGCACGCCGCACCGGGGCTGCACACCGCGGAGCTGGTGAGTGCGTGTGTCCCCGCCCCGCTCCGCTCCCTCCCCTCCCTGCCGGGCGGGGCCGCTTTACGTCCGGGGCGGCCCCGCGCACTAAAAGCGCCGCTGACGCCTCCCCGCTCCACTGTCCTGGTCCCTCCGCTCGGTTACGCTTCCACCGCCGGCCCCGCCGCCCCCGCAGCCGCCACCATGCCCATGTTCGCTATCTACACCAATGTCTGCAAGGACGCCGTGCCCGACAACCTGTTGGGCGACCTCACCCAGCAGCTGGCCAAGGCCACTGGCAAGCCCGCGCAGGTGAGGGCGGGCGGCGGGGCCGGCCCGCGCCGGGAGCGGGGCGAACACGTGCGCGGCGGAGGCTCGGCGGGCCCGGCGGGAGGGGCGGCGGAGCTGCGGCCCCTGCGGCATCTCCCCGCTCCCTCGGCCCCGGGGCGGGCGGGCCGCGGCCGCCGAGAGGGCAGCTGCGGCACAACGCGGCCCCGCTGCTCCGGAGGAAGGAGCTTGTGCCCGTTCCACCCCGCGGCGCCGAGTCTCCCCCGCCTGGAGCGGCAGCCGGGCCTGCAGGAGCGCGGCGCTCACGTAGCCGGGGATGTGCTGCGCCTGTGCTGGCGGTCGCGATTCGGCCGGCGGAGCTGCGCAGTGCCACGGACCCACCCGGGCAAAGGCTCGGATAGACAGAGCGCTCCCGGCGGTTCAGCCATCCGACACGGCCCCTCTTGGGGCAGCAGCCCCAGGAGCCGGAGCCCTATAAGACCGAATCGCTGCCCGGCTCTCCGGCAGGCCCCGCGTCTCGGTCCGTGATTTGGGGATGTGAGCCCCGGCACGCAGGCACGGCTTTGGGGCCTTTATCTCGCTCCGCCCCGCGCGGTGGCGAGGCTGTGGCGGGCAGGAGTGCCTGCCCCGCCGGCGGCTTTGTGCGCGCATAACCGCGTTCGTAACGCTGAGAGCCGGGCCGAGGGCCCCGCAGCCCCCAGGGTCGTGCCGTGCCCCCCGTGGGGGCTGCCGGGCCTGAGCCTCCCATGGGCCTGGGAAGTGCGCAGAGGCCAGCGCTGAAGAGCTGCCCGACCCCAATACATCTGCCCTGTTTAGAGTTGGTACCTAAAGCCAGTTTTCTCCGGGAAAGGGCAGTTCAGACAGCCTGTAACGCAGTGTTTCCCTCCCACAGTACATAGCTGTGCACATCATACCTGACCAGATGATGTCCTTTGGGGGCTCCACTGATCCCTGCGCACTCTGCAGCCTCTACAGCATCGGCAAAATCGGAGGGCAGCAGAACAAGACTTACACCAAGATGCTCTGTGATCTGATCTCGAAGCACTTGCACGTATCTGCAGACAGGTAAGGCTGGGACACAGTTTATCCATATTTATCTGGCTTTCTGAAACTCCTTTGAAAAGTCAATTAAAAAAATTTAAAAGCCAGTAATAAGCCCATGTGTTTTGGAAGATATCAAGTGATTGTTTGCAGCACGTTCACGTCCACATAAGAATTCGGTGCCTGCCTCTTTCCCTGGAGAGTCCTCTGTTCAATGGCTTACTGCTCTGAGAGTAGGGAAAAACACCAGAGCACTGACAAAGTTGCCCAGCATGTCTTTTGCCTCTGAGGTGTGATGTCTTGTCCTCTGGGGAAGCAAGGCTGAAAGCATGAGCGAGGAGCAGTAACAGGCTGGAGCTGAGAGACAAAAGTAGAAGCCAGCAGGCTGTGAACAGCTCCCTTGCAGGCTGCAGAGTTCAGGAGAGTGTCTGTGTGCAGCTGTGAAGGATGGGAAGAACCTGGTGCTGTGAGAGTTGAAAGGAGACACACAGAGCCAGGCCTGAGGGCCTGCCTAGCTCTCCAAGGCTGCCAGTCTGTGTGAGATGTGTGAGGGACTGCAGCGCTCAGAAACAAAAAGGGTTCATCTCTGGAAATAAGAGGAAAAGTACAATTTTAAGAACTGAGAAATATTTGTTGGGAGGCTCCACCAGATTTTTGGTGTAAAGATGAAGCTTGATGTTTTTTCAAGCAGAAGAATGGGAAACACTCCCCTGTTGTGATGTCCTGACTTATATAAATGAGTTAATAAGGTCATCATTATTTCCTCCTCTACCTCTTCTGCAGGGTCTACATCAACTACTTCGACATGAACGCTGCCAACGTGGGCTGGAACGGCTCCACCTTTGCGTAGAGCTCTGCCATCTGTCTGAAGAGGCTGTTCCTGGACCTCCCCTCACCCTGCCCTGTAGCAGAGACCACGGCACAAATGGCCCCGTGTTGCACTTCGTGCACTCTCACAGATTGATGGCTCCTTGCTAGTGTGTTTAAATATTGCTGCTTCAACATTCCTCTGTTTTCTCTGTGTAGAAAACAAATAAAGATTTAGAAGTAAGCTGTGTGGTGTAGGCTTTTGGCAGGTTGGGGATGGAGTTGGGCAATTGCTAACGTGTCTGTTTCACTGATCCTAAAGCAAACAAAACTAATGTTTTGGGTTCGCCCGTGTTTCTTAGACACGGTATTTCACACGGTGGTGCCTGGGGCTGGTTCCTGACAGAACTCCAGTGATTTTTACCTTGCTGTAGGTAAGGCTGTAGGTGTGTTCATGGCTGCTTGTTGCTCTGAGGTTTATTTTTGGATTGTGTCTGCATTGCTGCAGACACAGCCCTGTGCCTGCTGCTTCAGGACAGCTTTCCTCTGAGGATGTGCCACCTGTGTGCAGTCAAACGAGCAAGGAAGGAGTACTTTTGCTCACTGAGGGGAAATGCTGTTATCCACATTGCTTACACTGCCTGCTCCAGGCAGCACGGGTGGCCCTCAGTGCCCTGGAAGCTCTGCAAGGGCCTGCAGCACTGTGGGGAGCTTCAGTGTGCTGTGCCAGCCTGTCCCACACGGATACTGTGCTCTGTGCCAGCCTGTCCCACACTGGTGCTGTGCTCTGTGCCAGCCTGTCCCACACGGATGCTGTGCTCTGTGCCAGCCTGTCCCACACTGGTGCTGTGCTCTCCCAGCCTGTCCCACACGGATGCTGTGCTCTGTGCCAGCCTGTCCCACACGGATGCTGTGCTCTGTGCCAGCCTGTCCCTCGCTGGTGCTGTGCTCTCCCAGCCTGTCCCACACGGATGCTGTGCTCTGTGCCAGCCTGTCCCACACGGATGCCGTGCTCTGTGCCAGCCTGTCCCTCGCTGGTGCTGTACTCTCCCAGCCTGTCCCACACGGATGCTGTGCTCTGTGCCAGCCTGTCCCTCACTGGTGCTGTGCTCTCCAAGCCTGTCCTACACGGATACTGTGCTCTCCCAGCCTGTCCCACACGGATGCTGTGCGCTGTGCCCTGTCCCGCCCTGAGGCTCGCTGTTCCCCGTTCCCGGTTCCCGTCCCTCCCCTCAGCGTTTTCCCGCCCTCCCCTCAGGGCCCCCGCTGGGCGCGCGCGCGGCGCTGCCCACCCCCGGCCAGCAGGGGGCGCGCTCGCCCTGCGCCTTCTGGAGGCTTCCGCCGCCTCGCGGGGCGCAATGACGTCATCTCGGTGCGCCGGCGCGGCGCGGCGTGGCCATGGCGCTGTTCTGCATCCGCAGGTACCGCCGGCACGGCCCCGCTCCCTGCTCCTGTCCCGCTCCCGTCCTCCTCCTACACCCAGACCCGGCCCTTGTCCCGGGCGCTGTCTCAGCCCGGGGTTGTTCGTGCGGGCGGCTCGTGCCTGAGGGGTTTTTCTGGGCTGTTTCAGGTACGGCGAGGAGAACGAGCAGGAGGACGCTGAGGCGAAGGATCGGGCGCGGGTCCTGCTGGAGCGGCTGCAGCAGCAGGCGAGGGCCCGGCAGCTGAAGAAGCAGCGAGAGACGCAGCCCCAGGGAGGGGAAGGGTCGGGGGGCGCGGGGCTGAGCCCCGGGGGAGAGCCCGGCGAAGGAAAGAGGAAGAGGGAGAGTGAGAGTGAAGAGCAGCCCAGTGCGCACAGGCAGAAGAAGCTAAAGACAAAACAACAGCCGCGCAGCCCTTCGGAAGAAAGGGCTGGTGCTGAGGAGGCAGCAGATGGCAGCAGCCCCACAAAGAAGAAGAAAGCAAAAAGGAGAAAATCGAAAGTGCAGCAAGAAGGGGCTGAAGCAGGTACTGATAAAGTGAGGCTCTAGGATTTCAGTTCATTGTTTAGTTCGGTTCCCACAGAAAAGTGGACATGAGTTGCTCTTTGAGAACCTTGCCTGGTTTACCTGATTTAGTTTTCATCTCCTTAGTAATTTCCCAGTTTCTTTTCTTTAAGGGGAGGCCCTGTGTCGCGACCTTGGAGGATCAGTTTAGTGTCAGGGGAGCAGGGAAGCATGTCACATCACCTCAGTCTTGTTGTGTCTATACCAACAAAGAAAAGTTTGACTTCTGCACTTGGGTTTGGGAAAAACGAGCTTGCAAGTTGTTGCTTAAGTCGTGTTGTAATATTGCCAAATCCCTTTTCTGTGGCATGCTCTGACCTGCAGCTTTGTATTGCTGTTATCCAAACTCCAGATTCTGAAGAAGACGTCAAACAACAGGAAAACAGGAACAACTTTAAAAACAAGTCTAATAAAAGGAAGAAGACAGATGAGGAAACACAAGAAGATGAAAAAGGGAAGAAAGAGAGCAGCGAAAAAGCTGAAGGAAATCAAACTACAGAGGAGCTTCCCTCAGGGGAAGAGGCAAATTGTCCACCCTCTGGTATGATGATTCTCGGAGACTACGACGCAAAGCCAGTGCAGAAGGTAACCAGCTTGGCTGAGTTTTGGTGATGGTTAGGAAAAGAATGCTTCTTACAGGTTTATTTTACTTACAGTATTGCCACATTCTCCTTTCCCTCGCCTCAGGTCCAGCCTTTCCTACCGCAGTGGCTTGCTCAACCCAAACTGGTGCAGAAACGCATCAAAGATAATCTGTGTCCAGTCAGAGACGTCCCAGGAATCCATCCCAGGCTGCTGAAAAAGCTGCAAATGAATGGAATAGATTCCTTTTTTCCAGGTGCCTTGATAGTGCTCTTGTTTCTTTTTAAAAGGACTTAAACAGTTCCTGCAGTCTGGTGCTGTATATTTTATGTAGGCAGTGAAGTAGAATACAGGATAAAATGTGATGCATGGAAGTGATTGTAGCAGGTTTAGTCCTTCTTTCTCAAAGCTTTGTCTGGGCTGAGTAAAGGTCTGTTACCTACTCAGGAACACAGCTTGGAGTAAAGGCTCAGGGCTGCCCAAAGAGGGAAGTCCTACCTGTGTCCTCACAGCTTTCCTCCTTGTGGAAGCTCGTGCTTTAACTCCTTGCTTTCCACCGACTGCTGCTGATCAGAGCTTTCTGGGAACTCATTCAGCTCATTGAAGCACCAGAAAAACATCCAAACAAAACAAAGAAATCTGTTTGTTTTCTATTATTCTGCCAGTTTTGCAAACAAGAACAGTAACTGCCAGCTCTTAAATAAGAAGGGACAGCTGGATGCAGGGACAAGGATGGAGGCTGACCTTAGCCCAGCTGAGCCTAGAGGCTTAGGCTGTGCCAGAGGCCTGTCAGGGTTATGCTGGGGAGCCAGCACACGTTTTCTCATTTCAAAAAAGCTTTTATGTAAGGTTTTGAGTTGTTGGTGAGTTCATGAAGCCTACAGTTTGTGTTTATTTCTGGTTTTGCTCAGTCCAGGCAGAGGTGATCCCTGCCATTCTCCAGAGTGCCTCCAACGGGTTCCTGCTGGGCCGGGGCGGATACCGCCCCAAGGACATCTGTGTCTCAGCACCCACGGGCAGTGGGAAGACCCTGTCGTTTGTCATACCCATTGTACAGGTGAGTTTATCCTCAGGGAGGAATCTCTGGGGGAAATACTGGCATTGCTTTTGTTCAAGCAAAACCTGAACTTAAAAACAGGTCGAAAAGCCAAGGAATTTGTGGACATAAGGCGGCAGATTTTCAGCTCCGAGCTGTCTGAGGGAGCTTCTTGTCAGCATCCCACGCCTTTTCTCAGACAGCAGGCACAGCATGAGGAGTTGGGAGGGTGGAGGGAGAAAAATGGAACCATAGAACTGTGAGAATGCGTCAAGCCCATCCTCTCCTCTAAGTCAGGCTCAAGCACCCTGTTCTCCCCTGTTCTTTCAGGGACTCACTTGGCCTTTGTTTTGGCAGGTTCTGTTAGATCGAGTGGTTTGCCACGTACGAGCTCTGGTTGTTCTGCCCACCAAAGAACTGGCACAGCAGGTGTGTGGCAGAGCTGGGCTGAGGGACAGGCTGGTACTTGGGCTGCTCTGTGGAGCAGGATGGAGGCCTGCCAGTGGGTTTGATGCTGTTCCTGTAATTTGGGTGCTGTTCATGTAATTCACTGCAGCTGATTGTGTGGCAGCTGACAAAGCCCATCTCTTTGCAGGTGAGTAAAGTGTTCAACGTTTACACTGACGGCACAGGGCTGAAGGTCGTTTTGATTACTGGCCAGAAATCTTTTGCAAAGGAGCAGGAGATGCTTGTCCAAAAAAAGTAGGTTAAAAGGTATTTTGACAAAGTTTATAGAGATTGCAAGCTAATTAATCTCATTAAGGTGGGGTCACGATATAGACTATTGCAGCACAGCATCATGCTATCATGGTTTTTGATAATGGGTTGTTATGCTGCACTCTGGTGGTTCTTTGTCACAGTGCTTGCTACTACCCCTGCTTTGTGATTGTAAAGTTTTGCAAGGTTTTTGGGGTTCTTCACCAGCAAATGCTCAGAATGTGAATATTTACCTTGTGCCCACGGGTACATATGACTGTGTGGGAATTTGCTGCCAATTAACCTTTTTGAAGGGCAGTGATGAATGACACTTTCTGTTTCAAATAAGGCAGCACCGTGGAGAGAGGTGTGTGGTGCCCACCACTGCCCCTGCACGCTCTCCAGTGTCAAGTCCATATGTGAATTTTGTTATTCCTCAGTTAATTGAGTGGTAGGGAAACCTTCAGATCTGCCTCTCAAGGTCTCTGCTACAGGTTTTTATTGTGAAGAGAGAGACTTACTGATGGGCTGCTTGTGCTTTCAGAGTGACAGGCTACTGCAGCCTGGCTGACATTGTCGTGGCCACACCAGGGAGGCTCACGGATCACATTAACCAGACCCCGGGCTTCAGCCTGGCACAGCTTCGCTTCCTGGTGAGTCACCGGCACAGCTCTCCCATCTGAGAGCAGCAATTCCTGCTGCAGCACCAATTCCTGCTTGCTCCTTGTGTGGAACATAAATGCGTTGGAACTATTGTGTGGGCCCCTCTGCACTCCAGATTGTGGAGGGAGCAGTCACAAGATGACATGTTTGATTCCAACTCGTGACACCCAAGCATCCACCCACTTTCCCTTCTGTCTTAGGCTCTTGCAAACTTGGAGTAAGGAGGGGCAAGGAAAGCAATTCAGTTGACTAGAAGCTCCCATTATCTTACCTTCTGGCTCACTGGTTACAGATACAAAGGAAAATAAAAGCTCCCAGTATTTGACAAGTGGTGGTTTTCATCCTTGTGAATTCAGATCGTGGATGAAGCTGACCGTATGATTGATGACATGCACCAGAACTGTCTGAACCAGATTGTCAGGGCTGCATTCCAAGGAGAGAGTGGCTCTGGCTCCAACATGCTCTTTCAGAGGACCAAACCAGGGCCTGTAACAGCAGCCAGGTAAGTTGCAGAGTGCATTTCTTTGAACTGCTGGGATGGACACCAGCACCTGGATGTCACTGCCCTGCTGCACTGTACCCTGCCACACAGACTCCCAAAGCTTGATTCCTCTGAGAAATGTCTGCCAAAAGAAGGCAGTGAACAGCTGATGCCAGAGGCTGTGCTTCTGCCCAAGCATTGTATTCTCCAGGCTTTCCTTATTTAGACCAAAGGAGCATCAAAAGAATGCACAAATATTGCAACTCTGTGATTCGTCTGCACAATCACTGTAGTAATTCCTTCTGGCAAAGCTGAGTGATGGATTTGGAGGAAAACTCTTGCCATTAACCATCTGCAGCTGCTGGTTTTGTGCAGCAGTGGCAGAGATGTGTCAGAAACTGAGATGAATGGCCAAGGAAGGACGTGACTAGGACGAGGACTTGGGGAACCAGGGTGCAGGGACTTGTGCAGGAGTGATGGACTGGGTTTGTGCACTTGACTGAGAATGCTCATCAGTTCTCTCTGTGAGCTCCACCACATAACAAGGGTGGAAAAGAACCTACAGGAAAGGCCCAGGGCAGGAAAAGAGCATCAAAGAGCATTCATTGCTTCCCTTGTATCACGTAAAAGCTCTTGAGGTGAAACTCCTTTGTCCCATCCTCAAAGCCCAGTTTCTGTGTGCTGTTTCTTTCAGTTCCTGCTCTCCTCAGATACCCTTACAGAAACTGCTGTTTTCAGCCACACTGACCCAGGACCCAGAGAAATTGCAGCAGCTGGATTTATTCCAGCCTCGACTCTTCACATCTGTGTATTCCGAGAAAAATAGAGATGGAACAGAAACTGAACAAGATACTAATAATAAATACACACTCCCTGAGGGGCTGTCGGTATGATGTGGATTCTTTTTAATAAGTTACACTTGAAGATTTGTTTTAATTCTGGACTACCTAGTTGTGGTTTTACCCTAAAACAAGCATGTCTCCCCTGTTTCCCTGTATGTTTCCTTGCAAAAGTGGCTTTGGGAGTATATATGACCCAGAGAGCTGTACCTTTGCACTTTTGTGCTCCCATTAATTACTGTTCTTTTGGCTCAGACTTGATTGTTTTTTTTAATTAATCTCTCTTCGTGTGGAATTAAGTTTAGCAGCAATGGGGAGTGGAGCTAGGAAGTCATACCAGTGTAGTAGCACCTCTCAATTGTCCATATGTCTAACATTCATTTCAGGACAGGTGCAGAGAGGCCAGGCTGTAGGCAGGAGGGCAGTGCATGTTGTGACTTGCCATGGAGCTGCAAGAGCATGAGGACAGCTCAGGTCCCCTGTCCCCACTCGTGTTGTATCCTGCCAGCCTGTTTGCTCTGAAGGGGGTGGCATTGTGGGCTCTGGATTTTGCTGTTAGTCAGCTGTGAAATGTCCAAACCTGTGTAGGTGATGGACAGTAGGTGGTGGGCTTCAGGGAGGATAGTGTTGGCAGGAAGTAATTTTTTTCTCTCTGAACTCCTTCCCTCTTGACTGCAGCAATGCTACGTGCCTTGTGACCTGAATTCCAAGCCTCTGCTCCTCTTGTATTTCATGCTGAAAATGAGATTCACCCGCGTGTTGTGCTTTACCAACTCCAGGGAAGCCTCTCACAGGTAAGCACTGAGGTCCCTGTCCTGGGTACCTCAGGGGACCTTGCAGAGGTGAGGAGGTGACAGTTCCTCTCCTCTTTACCTGCAGGTTGTTCCTGCTGGTTCAAGCCTTCGGTGGAGTCACGGTGGCGGAGTTTTCTTCTCGGTTATCTCCAAATGAGAGAAAGAGAACCATGAAGGAGTTTGAACAAGGAAAAATACAACTGTAAGCATCTTAAACTAGTTTTCTATATGTTTTCCAGCACAGGCTGTTTCCATTGTAAAAAGCTAAACAGAACAAGGGACACAGTTACGTGAGGTCTTCTAAAGCATGCAGGAGTCTGTTGTAGAGTGGGTGTGAGACTTGGACTTGTAACTTTGAATTGTTTATTCTTCATATAACTCAGCCTGTTCTAATCTAGCTGCAGTCTGAATTTCTATGTGTTGTTTTATAACAAGCAATAAATATGAATGTGTGTTCATGGAGTTGCCCAAAACACACAGGTCTGCAGATCTGGAGTTTAATGTTTGTGCTGGGCATCTGGTACTTGTAGGGCAGAAATGGATGTTGGTGCAGAAACTGCATAAAGTGATAGAGCTTCCAACCAAAGCAATCCCTGCTCAGGCCGGCATACAGATCTGCTTCTGTCCATGTGTTTTAGTTGCATGGTGGCTTTGGTAGTTAGATGAGATTGTATCTGTGGAATGTCTCCAAGGAAAAGGTAAATACTTCTTTCTTATCCAAAGAAGAAAGGTGTTCTTTTTATCCAAACCTGGTGTATAAATTCCTCCTTGACTGCTGGAATTTCTCACCTGCTCTTTGTGCGTTCTGTGCTCCTCTGGAATGTTCAGATTCCTTAGACATTTGTAGGCTCCAGAGAGCTGGGAGGCGTCTGGCGTGCTCGGAGAACCTGGGATCACCCAGTAACTTCTCATGCTCAGCAGAGGGTACAAGCCTGTAGTGATGCTTGGCGGTGTGTGGGCAGCTAATAAAGCCAGTGGCAATAAGGAGGGACCTTCAGTGCTGCTGCCAGGCTTCGAGGCAGAGGCTGAGTGTCCAGTGTGAACAAAGACTGTGCTTTATTTATGTGTGCAGTGCCTGAGATATTACCTGAAAATGACTATATATCCATTTACAATCAGGTTAATCAGCACAGATGCCACATCCCGAGGGATTGATGTTAAAGGAGTGAATTATGTGATCAATTATGATGCACCACAGTTCATCAGGACGTACATTCACCGGTAAGGAGCAACAACAGGAACAAAAGGAAGATGGCTGACCTTGGCTTGCCTTGAAATGTTTAGCAAAGGTGACATGCAGTTAAGAGGGCTTTTAGCTTTTCTTTTTCCTTTAATATGCAAAACTTTCTGAAAACTGGAGAATTTCAGCATCAGAATCTTGGAGTTAATAACAGCAGTGACTGGGGCTGAACTGACTTGAAGCTGCTTTCTCTGTTTTCAGGGTTGGAAGAACAGCTCGTGCAGGAGAAGCAGGTGTTGCTTTCAGCTTGGTCCTTAGAATTCAGGTGTGTCTTTGGTGTGGGATTCATTTGATAGGGATGCATGCAGGGCCATAAGGATCATAAAGGTGATACTAATTCCCACGTTTTCCAGTCAGCTGAGCTTTGTGCTTGGAAACTTCAATTATTTCCTGCTAATCAGCATTGTACCCACGTGTGCTGGTTTGGTAGCTGATGGCCAGTGGGGTGTCTCATCTCCAGTGTCTCTTTGGTGCAGGAGCGGCGGTTTCTGCGGATGTTGAGGGATGCTGGCATCCGAGATATTAAAAAACACCCAGTGAAGGGCAACTCCCTGAAACCATTGGTGCAGCAATATGAGGGAGCTCTGTGCAAGCTCGAGAAGACCGTCAAGGTAATTAAAATGGGGAAGAAAATAAGCTGTGCAAGTTGCAGTTTGATTTTTTAATTGCAATTCACGCTTAGCACGAGTGTTAGCGTCCAGGATCCTTCCCTTCATCTGAGACAGTACCAGTTCAGTGTGAGGGTGACATTTGTGGGTGCATCCTTATGGAGTGCTCAGAAAGGGTGGGGAGAAAGAGGTTTTCTCTCAAAGTTAGGCAGCGTTCCTGGAGGGGTTTACAAGGCGTGGAGATGTGGGGACATGATTTAGTGGTAGGTTTGGCAGTGCCAGGTAAATGGTTGGATTCGATGGTCTTCAGGGTCTTTCTCAACCAGAACAATTCTGATTTTTGGTGTTTTTTTCTATTCTGCCCTTCTCTTTACCTCTGTAGCTGGGATTTTGACAGCTACCCAGAGAACTGCAAGCAAAATGCAGAGATTAAACCTTTTGTCATTGCAGAGTTTAAGGCTGTAATGTGCAGCCATCTGCAGGCCCTTTTTATACACCAGTGGGAAGTTGAGAGCTTTGAGACAAAAGCAGGGTGGCATTTACCTTGCCAGATGGGTGGACTAGGGATCTTTAATAAACTTTGTGCTGCATGATTTGGGCAAGTGTTCTGCTCTCTAATCTGAGAACTCATAAATACCCAGCCCTGAAAAATTACGATTTTGAGTTGTAGACTGGGAATGTTTGAGAACTGAGATTATTAAATTGTCCTGTTCCTCCCTGAAGTCCCTTCTGTGTGACTCTGAGACAGAGGCACCTTCAGTCACCTTCTCAACTTTAATTCTGAGCAGAGCGAGCGAGCGCAGAAGCGAGCCTGAGCGAGTGGAAGCTGAGGTGGCTGACGTGGCGCTGAACACGGACGGCATGGCCATGGACTGCTCCCAGCACAGCAGCACTGACTCATGGTCCCTCAAGACTTGGTTCCTCAGCCTTATCATATCTGAAGTCAGCTATCACGGGCCTTATTCCTCTTTCAGGGACACAGTGAACAGAGTTCAGTTAAAAAAAAAAAAAAGATAAATTTTGAGATACAGGTTATCTCGAAGAGGACTTTGCATCGTACCCTGCTGGCAATGTAGGATTGCCCCCAGCTCTTGAGCGTGGCCTGATGGAACTGCTGTCAGTGGTGAGGGCTGGGCCCTCCCTTCTGCCCTGGAACAGTGGTTCTGCCTGCCTGCAAATGCATGAGCACCTGTGCAGTGCCTGCAGCAGAAATGTGTTTGAAGGGCTGCTCTAGGCTGCAGTGACTCCAACTTTTAAATAAATATTATATAAATATTATATGTATTTTTAATACAGTGTCTAATAAAGATTCCTGGTCTCAGGAATTGGGCTTGATGATCCTTGTGGGTCCCTTCCAACTGAGGATATTTTATGATTAGGGATGGAGATATCATTAAAAGGACTTTTCACTCTTACAGTCTTGTGCCTTGTCCTTTTCTTGCCTGTGTTGTTTCCCTCCCATGTTCTGTGCCAGAGGTAACAGCAGGTATTATTGAGTGTAGATTGATGTTAATGCAGGCTGAAATGTCTGATGTCCAATATGAATGTCCTGGAGCCAGCTCGTGTCACTGCAAGCCATGAGTCTGTATTTGACACATGCCGTGGTATTTTTAGCTGCCCTGGCAGAAGCCTTGGAGCTGCCATGTAACTGTGGCCTGCACCCACTCTCCAAGGGTCGCTTTTCCTTCAGCAGGAACGGCTCCAGCTCTGGCTTACTGTTTTGGTAAAGCAAAAATAAGTGTACACAGGCATCAGCAATAAATTCCTGAAAGCGGGGAATCTTGAAGGGATGGGATTTGGGAATGGTTGAATCTTGTGAAGATGACAGGAGCAAGGTTGTTTTATAGCAGTGTGTGTTCTGCTGTGCCTGCTTGCTCTCCAGTTGTTCCATAGCGTGGGTGTCGGTGCTGGAGTCACAGGAACGGGAGATTGTGCAAGAGCTGCGAGCACAGCCGGGACCTGCCTCGTTCCCTCAGCCGAGCTGTGGTTCCTTTACCGGCGGTGATGGGGACAAGCCCACACGCCACCGGGTGAAGGTGGCAGGGCCCAGCCGAGACTGCCCGGGAGGTGCCGCGGCCCCGTGCCGTGTTGGGGACCGGCCGCGGGTGGCTCCGTGCGCCCGCCCCGGCTGGGCGGGACCGGGCGGGACCGGATTTAACGGGCCGGGGTTTGACCGCGCCCGGCAGCGACGGCAGCGACACGATGGGGCTGGAGCTGTACCTGGACCTGCTGTCGCAGCCCTGCCGGGCGCTCTACATCTTCGCCCGGAGCAACAACATCCCCTTCGAGTTCAAGCGGGTGCAGCTGGTGAAGGGTGAGCGGGGGGATCCCGTGTCAGTGGCAGCCCCAGGCTTTGGGGGGATCCCCGTGTCAGTGACAGCCCCAGGCTTTGGGGGATCCCCGTGTCAGTGACAGCCCCAGGCTTTGGGGGGATCCCCGTGTCCCAGGCAGTGACAGCCCCAGGCTTTGGGGGGATCCCGTGTCAGTGACAGCCCCAGGTTTTGGGGGGATCCCCGTGTCCCAGGCAGTGACAGCCCCAGGCTTTGGGGGGATCCCCGTGTCCCAGGCGGTGACAGCCCCAGGCTTTGGGGGATCCTGTGTCAGTGACAGCCCCAGGCTTTGGGGGGATCCCCGTGTCAGTGACAGCCCCAGGCTTTGGGGGGATCCCCGTGTCCCAGGCGGTGACAGCCCCAGGCTTTGGGGGGATCCTGTGTCAGTGACAGCCCCAGGCTTTGGGGGGATCCCCGTGTCCCAGGCGGTGACAGCCCCAGGCTTTGGGGGATCCCCGTGTCCCAGGCGGTGACAGCCCCAGGCTTTGGGGGATCCCGTGTCAGTGACAGCCCCAGGCTTTGGGGGATCCCCGTGTCAGTGACAGCCCCAGGCTTTGGGGGGATCCCCGTGTCAGTGACAGCCCCAGGCTTTGGGGAGATCCCCGTGTCCCAGGCTCTCCGGGTCCCTTGGCCACTGCCCGGGAGATGCTCGATTGCAGCCCGCGGGGGGAGCAGGACGGGGACTCGCTGTCCCATCAGGGAGAGAGGATGGGGTTCCTGCTGCACAGGGTTCCTGGTGCCTACGCAAAAACAATGCCGAATTCTCCAATGCGATCCTGCATTTTAAGTACTGATTTCAGCGCCTGGGCTCCTCTGCAGCAAAGAGGACTCTGCCAAGGCATGTGGTATCTTTGAAACCGGCCCCACCCCAGCAGAGGAAAACAGAGACGCTTTTCTGAGAGGCGCTCAGGACGTGCCAGGTCTGAGGCATTCCCCATTTAGATGGGAAACAAAAAGCTGCAGAGATGGGACATTCGTGTATGGGCGAGGGCAGCCGAGTGCTTCTCGTTCAGTAATTCAGCTTAGAAAAATGTGTGCTCCGGTAAGCAGCAGCAGTTGCTTCTCCTCTCGGCGGGGTTAACAGCCCCTCGGGACGCTCGTGGTGCCCCGGTTTGCCGGGCTGTGCCCAGGTGCGGGCAGGGCTGCCCCTCTGCGGGTCCCACTGGGCCGAGTGCTCTGTGGGCAGGTTATTTTGAGAGGGTTGAGGACCAGCTTGTGAAAGCTGTGGAGCAAGACAGTGCAGCTGCCAGTAATCTGAACACAGAAATGAAGGGATGTGGTGGAGCTGGGTGCCTTTAACTGATAACTGGTAGGAGCCTGTCCAAAGGTGTGTTTTCACCAAAGATCTGTATCTTCTGCCTTTGTGTTTGAAGCCGGTAAAACCTATCCTTCAACCTTTCCAGATACCTGATGGATTTGAAATTAAGGTGATGCATAAAAAGGCTTCAGTAAGTAACGCTTACAACCAGTGAAAGATGAGAAGTCTCTTGGGGCTGAAATTGATAAAGGAACAAAAGAGGCTCCAACTTGAGGCAAACCTCAGACGTGCTGTGCTTGAGTCTTTGGGTGTTCCCCTGCCCCCGAGCTGTGTGTTGGTTGTACCTTACCGTGGCTTTCCTCCCTCTTGTCTTGTGAAAGTTTTTACAATTGTTTGCAGCTGGGGGCTGACTCATCTCGTGTCCTTGCCATTCTCTCCCAAGAAATGAATTGTTGTTGTGAGACACTGGAGCGAAGGAGAGGAGGCTGGCAGGCGAGGAATGAGAGCAAAGAAAATGGAACAACTGAAATGCAAGGGGAAGTGGGAGAAAGGAAAGGGAATTAAATCACAGATTCCCAATGCTCTGTGGCCCTTGGCAAGGGTGCCTGCTCGTGGCCTGTGAATTTAGGATGGGTGATTTGGGTGCATCTCATCCCATTCCTGCAGAGCATGCACCTCCCATGCATGGGGAGCTCTGCAGGCACCTGCACTGGGACCACACTGAGGGAGGCTTCACTGCACTGACACTGCACTGGCACTGACACTGCATTCTGAGCTCTCCTCACTGCACTGGCACTGACACTGCACTGGCACTACATTCTGAGCTCTCCTCACTGCACTGGCACTGACACTGCACTGGTACCTAACACTGCATTCTGAGCTCTCCTCACAGCATTCCAAGCTCTCCTCACTGCACTGGCACTGCACTGGTACCTAACACGGCATTCCAAGCTCTCCTCACTGCACTGGCACTGACACTGCACTGGCACTGACACTGCACTGGTACCTAACACTGCATTCTGAGCTCTCCTCACTGCACTGGCACTGCACTGGTACCTAACACGGCATTCTGAGCTCTCCTCACTGCATTCTGAGCTCTCCTCACTGCACTGGTACCTAACACTGCATTCTGAGCTCTCCTCACTGCATTCCGAGCTCTCCTCACTGCACTGGTACCTAACACTGCATTCTGAGCTCTCCTCACTGCATTCCAAGCTCTCCTCACTGCACTGGCACTGGCACTGCGTGGTTTATAAGGACAAGGCGAGGGAACTGATAGTCAGAATTGAGCTGGTGGTTAAATGCGGTGCCTCAGAAAAGCTCTTGGCCCCCAGAAGGGCAGGTGCCAATGAATGACAATGGATGGGAACCACATGACATTCAAGGGACACCTGAGGAGCTGGAATCTGCACACTTCATCCTTTTGAGAGGGGTAGGGGAGATGGGCTGGGAGCCCAGTGACAGGGGAATAGTCACAAATCAGGTTTGCCAAGTACCAGAAAAGCTTCCAGAGCATCTCCTCTGGCACACAGTTTCTCAGACGGCTCAAACAGCAGGACGTGGCACAAATTCGAGAGGCTTGAATACCCAGACAGCCACGTGTGACTGAAGTGAATGGTGGAAAAGGCTGTCACAAACCACACAAAAAGTGTTTAGTCACATAAAACAAGGCTTCTGGGACTGGTTTCAGACAGAGTGGAGTACACTGAGATCTCAGATGAACAAAGCACCTTCTCCTGCCAGGTGCACTCTGCCTACCTTTCAGGGAGGACCTACAAGATAGCTCAAAATCAACCTTAAATCCATATTTACTCTTACAAAAGATATGCAAAATGCACAGGAGCTAATTGGAAGATCTGTAATGAAGTACCCTTGGCTTTATATGGAATCACAGGAATTTATTTTCATCTGTGGTCTTTAGAAAGCACAGCTGAATATAAATTACATTCTCTTCCAGAAAAAGGTATCTGCTTTCTCACTGTCCTCCCTTCCTTGGAGGAAAGGGATAGTGAGATCCGTTTCCTCCAAGGTGCTTGGTGCTCCCTCTGGGTTTGTTCGGGACAGGAACCTCCAGGCACAAAAGGAGTGGAGAGAGCCCCAAGCTGTGAGGTGCTGTTGGTATGAAAGGACTCCAAACCATCCTGCCCTTGGTCCAGAGGTGGGTCTGGTATGCAGGCAAGAAGCAAGTAAGGTGATACCACAGCCCCCCACTCACCCTGCAGCACTTACTCATTGGTTATAAACTTGATACGAGACTCGATTTGTACAATCAAAAGCAAGAACTTGGAGCTAGACACAAACTCCTCAGGTGTTTACAAACAGGGCCTGAGCACCCCTGCCAAGTAAAACTTCTCATTTCCCTCCTCAGGGCAGCACAAGACAGAGGAGTTCCGGAAGGTGAATGTCCTGATGAAGGTGCCCGCACTAAAGGATGGTTCTTTCACCTTAGCAGAGAGGTGAGGCTCAGACAAGCTCAATCCCCTACTGCAGTTTGTTTGTCCCAGTGCTTGGATTCTGCCAGTGAACTGCTGGGACTCCAGTCCAGGCAGGTTTTTGTCTCCTTCCTATCCTGTGTTCCACTTGTACATAACAAACCTGTGTTTCAGGAGGCGTTATCCTATGTAAGCAACTTGAACAGCATTAATAGTAGAAAAAGCTGCTGCTTGGAGCTACTTTGCTACTTTGTAGGCAGTGTTTCTGAGCTTAAATACCTGTCCACCTGTCCTGCTCTCTGCCTGCAGCTGGGGGCTGTAGGTCAGTGCAGGAAATCTGACAAAAAGCACCCACTGCTGGATGGCCAGACAATGTGAAGCTCGGATCTGGTATAAACTCATTCCGCAGCTTCTATTTGCTCAAAACCCTAGCAGCAGACCACACCTGCCTTGCTGGGCAAGTGTCAGAGATTGCAGTCCCCAAGCAGCAGCACAAACTCCCTCCTGTGCTGTGCCCTGCTGCACTTCTGCCTGACTCCCTTCAGGTTTGGGTGGCTGCTTGTCCAGCAGTGCAAAATTTGGGGTGGGGTAGGAAAGAAAGGATGAGGTGCTTTAATCTCAGATGATCAGCTCACCGGTCTGTCTTTCTCTCTGGGCAGCATTGCAATCCTCCTGTACCTGGTGCAGAAATTCAAGACCCCTGATCACTGGTACCCATCTGACCTGCAAAAAAGGGCTAGGGTTGATGAGTACCTGTCCTGGCAGCACGCCAACATCCGGATGAAGGGGAGCAAGTTGTTCTTAAGCAAGGTAAAACCGTCATGAATCACAAATGAAGTGCTGAGGGCTGTAAGGAAATGGCCTGCCTGTGTGCAGGGCCTCTCTCAGCAAATGTACAAACCAAGTGAGGCATAGGAACAAAGCTGACTTGGCTGCTGAAGCCAGCCTAACTGAAGTGGCCTGGACCCTTCATGCTGCAGCCAAAGGTCCAGAGCAAATGCGTCCTGGGTGAGCAGACACAGCTCAGTGCTGACTGCCTGGCTTCATGGAAAGAAACAATCTCCCTCTGGAAAACAAATCCCAGGTGCTGGCAGATGATACGGTCTTCCCTTGAGAGGAGACCCTAGTGGTTGAATTTTCAGATTTCTAGGCAGCAGACAAGGAGAGGTAGAAGGAATGACTGACATTAATGTTAACCTGGCGAGGCTGATGAGCAGTTCTGGTTGTTCTCACGCATGGCTGGCGAGGGATCCTCAGAAGGTGGCAGTGAGAGTGCAATGACTACATTTGGAAGGAAACACATAAAAAGCAACTTGTTTCTTCTCTCTGCCAGGTGCTGCTGCCTCTCCTCACAGGCCAGCCACTTCCTCCAGAGAAACTGGAGTTTGCTACCGAGGAGCTGAACGTCACCCTGACGCAGTTTGAGGAGAAGTTCTTGCAGGACAAGCCCTTCATCGCAGGCAGCGAGATCTCCCTGGCAGACCTGGTAGCAGTGGTGGAGCTCATGCAGGTGAGCATGAACCCCAGCACTGCTGGGGATGTGAGTCGGGCTGTGGGCAGGCCAGGCCAAGGGGGGGCTGCTGCACCCCCACCTCTGTCACGGCAGATCTTCCCTGGGGTCAAGTCTTGCTCCTTTTTGACTTCGACCACGATTAAGTTTGCCAGAGAAAAGCTACTTTGACAAAACAGTTCTTTCTATAGACATATGGACAGAAAGATAAGTTACAAACTAGGCAGAACACAGAGACATTTGGAAGAGCTGTGCTGGTGTGCACGGATTTCCGTGTCGTGCGTTAGCCCTGGCAGAGCTCTCTGCTGCACGTCCCAAGGACAGCAGCTGCTGAGGATGTCGCCTCTTATCACCTAAGAGGCAGAGATGAGTCTGCTGCCTTGAGCCAGAAGCGATCCATCTTTCCTTTGGTGCCATGGTGGCAAGTGCCTTGCTTGCCTCACCCCGGGTGTGTGTCTGTCCCGCAGCCTGTGTGTGCTGGCTACGACCTGTTCGAGGAGAGGCCCAAGTTAAAGGAGTGGCGCAGGCGGGTGGAAGAAGCCGTGGGGAAGCAGCTCTTCCAGGAAGCCCACGAAGAGATCATGGACGTTAAGAACTTGACTGCTGATCAGTTTGCACCTGAGTTGTTGGAGAATTTCAAGCAGCAGCTCCTAAAGCAGAATTAGAGGGTTATGCTCTAATAAAATGGATTATTTTCTGAAGGCTTGTGGTACTCTTTCAGCATTTCTTCTAAAAGTCGTACAGAAACTCCATTCCACAAAATGCACTTCCCTTCATTCACAGCTTTTCTGTAACTTCAAAGGGAGGAAAAACACATCTTAGACTGCCATGAGCTGCTTTTCCCTCTTGTCCACTGCAGCAGGGGAGCTGTAGCCCTGTAGGCATTTCTTTCATGCTCCAGCACCACTGGGTCTGTTTCAGGGCTGAGGTGATTCAGTCTGTGTGGGAACAGGGGCAGTCAGAGCTGCCCTCCCATCTCTGTTGTGAGTTTTCCAGGCCAGAGCAAAGGTTTCCTGAGGGAACGTGTCAGAAAAAAAGGAAAAATCATTGTAGCAGGTGGTTTTCGCTTTGCCAAGTGAAAGCAGGCTGCTGGAAGATTTTTGCTCTTTAGGAAAGAGACAGGTCAGGACCCAGCCCCCGGTGGGAACCCTGCCAGGGCCCTTGGAACACCTGGCCACGAGATGCTGCTGCACCAGCTGTGAGAGCAAAGGGCCACAGTGCCTGGGGCAGGGGGCTGTGCTGGTACCCAAGGGATGCCTCCAGCTTCTGCCAAGGACAGAGTCAATAAAGCTCCTCGCCCAGAGACTCATGCTGCACTCTACGAAGAACGTCCTGCACAGTGGAAAAAGCTGCTTTTCGTGGTCAAGCTGCTGCTGACCACACAGTCCCTCTGCAAACCACATCAGTGCTCTGTCCCTCTCCCAGAGAGGTTTGTCAGCACGATGGAAACCATTTTGGCCAGGCTGTCTGCACTGGGTGCTGCAGTGCTGGGCTCAGGGAGCTGTGCTGGGCAGCCCCGGGTGAGCAGAGCTGGGTCCATGAGCTGAGGGATGTCCCACACACAGTTAATGCTCCACTGCTCTTCAGCCTCCTCAGGCCCTCCATAAAGACAACGGCTGCATTGGCCAGGTGTTGTAGCTCTGTTTGGATTTGTAATCAGCATTTGGAAGGAAGTAGATGTCATCATCCACACCTGCGCAGCAGCCTCCATAACCTCTTGCCCGTGTCCCTTTGTGCCATTCCTGCTTTCCTGTTCTCCTGTGCCTGTGACCTCCCATTTTCAGCTGCAGGCTTCCATGAGGAGGGTTCCAGTTTGGAGAAGTGTTTTTCTCCCCTCCTTGTTAAGCTGTGTTTGTACCTGGAAGTCTGTCTGTCTCTGCTGCTGTTACACCACACGTGGGGAAGGCTGCACAGTGTGCTGGGTGTGAGACGTCAGTCATCTGAATGCAACTCCAGTCACTGCAGTGCCCAGAAATGGAGAATGTGGCTGCTCAAAGTCTCACACATTCTTTCAGTTGGATCCACTGTTTTGGGGGATTGAGCCAGCTGGCTTTTCTGATTGTTTTCTGAGTAAACCTGCCCTTTAGTTCAAAAGGCCACAGGAACCACAGTCTGCAATGCACGTCTGCAGGCTGAGCTATAGGAGCCAAGCAGGCTGGTGCCTTTACTTTCCATCCTTCCAACCTACAGGAAATCCTCAATGTCAGGGGTGAAAAGGCACATTTGCCCTCAAACCCTCTCCCTTTCCGTGCTGACGCATCAGGGATATTTGTCTTCTTACTGACTTTTTCATTGGTAACTTTGTTGAGAAGGGCCTGCTGCATTCCAGTGAGCAGAGTCAGTGACAGCAGCTCTCCCCTGGCCCTGAGTGCTTGCATGCCTGGTGCCTGAGCAGCAATCCCTGACAACGATGCTGTCGTGCTGCAGTTGCCAAAGTGCTGAGCCTCGAGGTGTTTACGTTGTACCACCAACCACTTCCTTCCTCCAGCTGCAGCTCTAGCACACTCCAGCTGCGCTGCTGTGCAGTTAGAGGTGCCTCTGCTGCCTTACCAAGGCTGCCCAGCCTTGCTGCACTCTGCTGTTGACACCTTTGTAGGTGTCCAGCTTTTCCCCTTCTTGGAGAGAGCAGACTTCTACCAGCATCAGAAATATTGCCCACTCTTCCTGTTCAAGTATAAGCAGAGCAGAGAAACAATCAAAACCAAGAGTCTCTTTTGTAGGGTGCTAATCGTGACAGATCTCAAAATGAACTTAAGAGCAGAGCCTTTTGTGACACACATCTCCCTGCAGAATCTCCAGATAGGGCTCCTCTGCATGCAAACCATTGCACAAGCCAAGGCAAATAAAGTGTCTTTTTAAAACTTTTTTATTTACAATACTTGTAGCACGAGAGCTCCACGTCTTGAGCCAATTTTCTGCCTGTTGGAACGAGGCACAAGTTCCTTAAATTCACCCATTGTGCACTCCTGCAAGGACGGCTGCCTTTAAAACGAAGCTGGAGCTGTGCTCAGAGCTGGCTCTCTGGTGCTCCTCCACTGCTGTTTCACAAAGACAAGCACACCTGCCTCACTGCAGCGTGGCCATGATGACAGGAAGGGATTTTAAATTGTTTTTCCCATAGTTTGTGCCTGGCGTGTATGCAGCGGCGTTTTGGGCCCTTCCCACAGGACAAAGCACCTCCCTTGAGTAACTCCTGGGATGGCCACAGAGTTAAAACCAGATAAATCTGCCTCGTTCTTTGCTCTAGATCATGGAGATAAGGCTGCTCATCCTTGTACTTTGCCTTTTGCTATCCCTCCACCTCTGTATTTTGTTCCTTTATGTCATTGGATCTTGTCTGGTTCCAGTTCCTAGACTGAAAGCCCTGGGAGCTGCGTGCCAAAACCCAACAGGTTGTGCAAGTTTTGCTTGCCTTGGTACAAGGTCTGTTGTGTGTCTGCTCCCCTTTCACCCTGAAAAGGGAGAGGGGTTACACCTCCACTGTCAGCTTAATGTGTCAGCTCAATCGAACCTTTTCGACTCAGCTTCCTCAATCCTTGCCAGGGCTGCTTGGAAAAAAGTGAGAACCTGTGATTGCTGGAATCAAATGAAGTTGTAACACACAAAACAGGAGGAATGTTTAAAAAATAAAGAAATGTCCTGAGACTTTTTCTAAATGATTAAGAAATAAACTGCAAAATTCAATGCAATTTTTTTTTTTTTTTCTGTCTTGTTCCTGTTTCCAAAATACTGCCAGAGAAAATGGGGGCAGGAAAAATGGTCTTTGACATGATGGGAGTCAAATGTAAATACAGTGCTAGAAGCACTAGCCCGGAGCCAGGAATAATCAATCAAATGGCCAATAACACAACCAGATAAAAGTACCTCTTTGGTTATGTGGGCTGTGCAGTGCAGTCAGCAAATTGGAGAAAAAGTTGAGGAAGGAGCATTTCCAGGAGGCACATGAAAAGTCCTTTGAAGTTCAGATAGGACTAATGGATCAACTGAACCACGAATAAAGGAGCAAAGTGAACCCACGCTGCTAATGTTGCTGCACACTGCTGAGATCAACACTCTTCTCAATGATATCTCAGAGTATGGTATGGGAGCATTTTGAAGCACAAAGACTTCTCCAACTATTACCTGCACAGAGCCACTTTCATGCTCCTTTTCCCCACTCCCTTAACATTTAAGATTCCTTTGCACTGAAGGAGTTTGAACTCAAGCAGCAGCCACAATACTCTGTGAGCTGTGATCTGCAGCATATCGGTGCTGGGTGCAGGTGCTCAAGAGGGTGAACTGTGCTGCAGGGGAAGTGAAGGGTGTGCACAGCCCTCTCCCTGTTCTGGCTGAGAAACCGAAAAACTCTTACAGTGCCCTTCTAAATCTGAAAGTTCTAAATGCCTGGAAATGTTCCAGTTTGTAGTTTGTCTAGTCCACAAGCTCCCAGCTCAGTACCCAAGCCTCTTGACCACCCTTTTCACCATACTGTACACAAGTAAAAGAGCAACTGATCCTCCAGTTCCCTCTCCCTGAGATTCCCATGGCTCTTTCCAAAGATCTGTGTGTGACATACAGGCTCTCCGCCACACTGATAGCAAGGTGTCAGCGCAGCTGAGGTGGGTTTGACTGGGGGTGACTTTGCCCTGAGTGGCTCAGCTGCTCTATCTCCCAGGTCCCAGAAGTCCCTGTACTGAAGCCAGCACGTCACCTTCCCGAATTACCCAGCTGTGAAACGCTGCGGGCTCAGTGCAAGGGCTTGGATTGAGTCTAAGCTTCCTCAGTTCTCCTTCACTTGCACGAAAATCTGAAGTGACAAATACCGGGGAGAAAGGAAAGTCACTTTGAGTGAGTATGCAGACGTAATGTCCACAGAGAAGTCCTCCACGCTTCACTGCCATTCAGATGTCACCTTGCAGCAGAGACTATGTGACCAAAGAATTACGTTCTGAACTGAAAACCGTGCTGAGATCTGGCAGTGCATGATTAACACTGGCTTAGAGGATACTGTGCAAAGGCCTTGTCTGCGGTGTGGCACAACCCTGCAGAACCGTGTTCCAAAACCCAGCTTTTACCTTGTGAGAGCCGTAGTGGGATGCTGTGGGTGAGTGGCTCCCGAGCCCCTGCGGAGCCAGCCAAAGCCGCGGAGGGGAGCGGCAGCCCCTCTCCCGTACTGTTTAGTACAACTAAACTGCCCGTTACCCGCGGGCTGTCGATGCTCACGTTACCTTCCCTTCCTGCGGGAGAACGAACGGACACGACGCCAGCCGCAGCGGGCCAGGCCCGCCGGACGCTGTGGGAAGGGGAGCTCTCTAACCGCTGTCCCCACTCCGGCCGTGCCTCCCCGCCCCTGCCCGGCTCAGGGGGCTCTCCCGGGCTCCTCCAGCGCTCTCCGGCCCTCGCCCCGGAGGAGAGACCCCGCTCCCTCTGCCCCCGCCCCGCAGGACCGCCGGGCGGCTCGGGGGAGGGAAGGAGGGAGGGACGGAGGGACGGACGGAGGGCACCTCCCGCCCGGCGCGGCTCGGCCCCCGCCGGCCCATGCGGGGCGGCTCCGGGCGCTCGCCGGCAGAGCTGCCGCAGCTCCCCTCAGGGCGGCCCGGGTCGGGATGGGGCTGGAGCTGTACCTGGACCTGCTCTCGCAGCCCTGCCGCTCCATCTACATCTTCGCCCGGAGCAACAACATCCCCTTCGAGTTCAAGCACGTGGAGCTGTTCAAAGGTGGGACGGGCGCTGCCCCGGGGAGGCGGCGGGGCCGGGGCGGGCGCGGCCCGGCGGGGCCCGGGCTCAGCCGCTCTCTTGGCTCTTGGCAGACTCGGTGCTGGGGAAGAAGCCGGCGGCGGGGAGCGGCGCGGAGCAGCCCCGGGCAGGTGAGGGCAGGGCAGCGGACGGGAGGGGCCCCGCAGGCCGAGCGTGTCCCGCGGGCGGGGAGGGACCGGACCGCGCCCGGCGCGGTAACGCGAGCCCCGGGCCGGGAACGGGCTGAGCCCCCGCTGCGGCCCCGGAGGCGGCGGGGCTTTGCTCTCACGGACCCCGGGCGAACCCCTTCGCGTCCAGGAGCAGCGGCGCCCTTCAGCCCGGTGAGAGGGAAGGGCGAGCTCCCAGGGTCACCCGAGTGATGCTGAATCCCTGCGCTGCCCAGGGGCACCGAGCGCAGTGCTTTGACCGTGCGGCTCCGGTTCCCAGAGCGGTCTCGTAGCTCTGCTGCATCTATTTTTGTGGCTCTCCAAGGAATGTTCCTCTAGCCGTTTCTAGCAAGTTAGTCACACTGACAGCCGAGGAGTGCTCTGGGAATGCTGCACTTTGCGGAAACACTCAGCTGTTCAGGCTCATCCGACTGTATGACCATTGCCCGGTTAAATGTTGCATTTTCCTAGTAAATTGCTACTTGTGTGCCTAAGGCAAAGCACGTTACTCGAAAACCCTTGTTTGAGGATTAGATGATTAGGCAGGTATGTGATTGGCAAATAGAGTGGGATTTTCCCACTTCAATTTCCATAAAATCTTCCCCACTGCTCTTTTTACCCACTAGTAAACCTCCCTCTCTGCACTATGACTTACGCTTAAGATTTCCTCATGTGTGCAGTTTGCCCTGCTTTTTGACTTGGGTACTCTGCTTGTTGACGTTACACCTCAAAGCCCAACAATCCACACTGTGAGTATCTATATCTATCAATATCTATCTGTATCTCCATCCATCCTTGGGAGTCATCAAGAACTAATTATACAGGTACAACTGATGTTAAATAGAACTGTAAGTCAAGCCAACATCACAGGAATTATAAAGATGGGCCACCCAATACCACTAAACAAAAAGGGTGGCTCTGCTGGCTGGGAGAGAGGCACAAACTTAAATTCTGCTAAACAGCGAATGCAAATAGCGATCTCTATGTTCATCCAATAAGCCGTGGGTCCCAATGAAACAGCCTGAGCTGGTGCTCACACCAAGGCATTTACCAGTTCACAGCTCAGTCAGAGTCTCAGCACGGGTCTTTTATGTTTATGAACAAACCAAAGTAACTGATGCCATCCCCGGGCTGTCACATACACTGACCTACTGTCCAATGTGCTGTAATGACGTGTTAGCACCATCAGGGAAAAAATCTGCTCAGTATTCCTGCTAGAACTGCTGTATGATGAAAGCTCTGTGAAATCTGATTCAGGCTATCCTCACCCACTGCTTATTTCTCATGTCCTTGTTTCTTAGTTTCCTGCTGCCCTGGATAATAAACACAGGCAGCAGGACAACCAAACAGCTGGGTCTGACAAGGGACTGCTCGTTAGCTGTGAGCATTGCTGACTGGCAACTTTCTTGTGTTTTTCCAAAGGCCAACTGAACACCACAGATCTCACCAGAGCTGGGTGTGTGGTGAGCACTGGCCTTTGGGGCCCTTCTAACAGCACAGAACAAAGCACCTTCCCTGAGCAGCTCCTTGCTTGACAGTAGATTACAAACATTTGCCTCGCTGTTTCTGTGATACAAATCCTGGGGGTGAGGCATCCTGTACTTTGCCCACTGGCTTGATTTTTGGATGTTTTTATTTTTATACTCAATTTTCTCAATTATTAGGCTTAACTTGTGCTTTCTATCAGGCTATTACTTTTAAGAAGCCTTACCTAGGGCTTCCTACCTCTCCTGACAGCGTTGCCTGGTTCTGCTGTGCAAATGGAACCTCTTACCCAGCTAAGCTGGAAGCCAGCATCACAGCAGGTAGCCAGAGACTTTTCCTAATGAAAAGGGGAATGTGGGTTTGAATCCCTTCAAATAGCAGATGAATGTGAACCTTAGTCTCTTATGAAGCTACTTACACTGGAATTTTAAAAACCTAACTTCTCAAAGAAGAAACAAGGTAGAGGCTAGTCAGTTGGAAAGGAGAACAAGTGGTAATGTATGCTCTGCTTGATTTAACTCATTATGTGAAATTGATCTAAGGGAAAGTAGTCAGTAATTGTAATGCAGCAACCTGCCTTCTCCCAGCCCTTCCCAAAGCAGCTGCAAATAAACCTGTTTGTCCAGAGGCTGGTTTTATTTCCCAGAGATTATTTCCTACTGCACATTTGTCCAGTAATGTAGACACTGCCACTGCTTCCTCAGTGGGTACAAATAGTTCTTACAGATGGAGATGACTGTAAGTTAATGATCCTTTTTCTTGTCTTTTTTTGGACAAGGGGCTTTTTGTACAAGACCTCCTGCTGGTCACACTGATTTGATCAGGATTTGCACCTTAATCTTCATGTCTCCTCAGGAGCACTTAAAACAAGCAAAGCAAACAAATTCCTCACAGCTTTTCTTACTCAGGTGTCCATGGGCTGTTGTGCAATTCCCTGGCATTTAACTGCAGACTTGCAAGTCTGGTGCCAGCAGTGGGAAACTGAAAGCCTGATTAGATAGCCAGCTGTTAATTCTTCCATGGGACTATGGAGTTTAAATTCTCACAGGATGGTGTCTTCCTCCTGTGTTTTCCTGTTAGAAGTAGGTTGACACGCAGAGTCAGGAGTAACACAGAGTCAAGAGTAGCGCAGGGTTGAGGTGTCTGAGCTTCCCTGCCCCTAGCCAATGTCCACTCTGTCAGTAAGTTCTGCCAGTGTCCTGGTACCTGAGTCAAGCAAGAGAACTCCTGGTAGAAACACAAACTGCTCCATGCCACGTGTGCAGCCTGAGCCGAGTGCCCTCTGCAGACAGCTCTTACTCTGACATTTCATTGCCTTTCAATTGTGAGCTATGACCCTACTGGGAAAACCTCACACAGTTCACTGGTCATGCAGCTGGCTGCGGGTGTTTCATTTATCATGGGCTGGCAGAGACACTTCTAACCTCAGACTTGTCTGTTCTTGTTCTTAGGGCCATCAAACAGTGAAGGTGCAGGCAAAGTCAGCCTCTTGAAGAAAGTACCAGCACTGAAGGACGGAGACTTCACCCTTGCAGAATGGTAAGAACTCAGTCCTTAGACTTCCTCGTGTACCAGCAATCTGTGCTGCATTCAGAAGATGTCATTCCCATGGAATAATTAAGGATCACAGAATATATGAACATGCTGGTTATTTTTAATAGTATAACCTCATTTGATCTCTTTCCACTTTCTGTTTGAATTATCTTTCAGAATGTAAACAACTCAGCTGACTTAGCTTCTTCATCTCACCCTGAATGCACTTACCTCAAAATGGGATTATAAACATTTCTGGGAGATGTTTAAAGCTTATAAAAATCCCTTTCACCCTAAGAAAAGAAATCCCTTTTACTCTAGGAAAGAATTCTGTTTATCTGAATTAGTCATAAAGGCTGAGTGAACATCTACACAGATAAAATTTAGGCTTTACATAAAAAGATTAATATGGAGACTGGTTAATGATGTCATAATACTGAAACAATTGAACTATAGCAGTATCAGCGTGGTAGGGGTGTCTGCATTTTCTTCCATTTTGTCAGCACGTTTTCTGTAGCATCTTTTTTTGTATTCTTGCAGATGACTAAGACATTTTTCCATCTGACTTCTGCCAGTTAGTGAAAGTATAAACATCTGGACAAACACAAAAAGATTGTGTAGGGCTTCCTTGCTGAGAATTCCACTGACTTCAGTGGAAGCTGCATGCTGGAGACAGACCTGTTAAAAGGCAGCAATAACCCATCAGAGAGTTTCATTTAGTACACAGGCACAGAAAGAACACAGGTCTCTGAGAGATGGGTCAGGCAAGGAGCGAGTTACCATCACTGGGAGACGGTCATGGAGGTTTACTGTTTGTTTACCCCAGCACTTTCTAGCAGCACCATAGAACAGTGCTGTGATTTTCCAGCAGGTTAAAGTTTCCTTAGAAGCTGAGGTGATTAAGGGCCACTGATGTCAACATGAATTAGATGCCTTTATACGGTCCCTAGACTCCACTGGAAATCCTGATCTGAATGCTTTTTAGTGGAAGCAACAAGCTGAGAAGGAGCAGGAGAGGGAGCTTAGGCCAAAGCACTCTGCATGGTAACTGCCTGACCCCTCTCTTGTCTCCTGCCGACGCGTGAGCAGCACGGCCATTCTGCTGTACCTGAGCCGAAAGTACAACACTCCCGACCACTGGTACCCCTCAGACATACAGAAACGGGCCCGGGTGGATGAGTACCTCTCCTGGCACCACGCTAACATCCGGGCCAACGCTCCTAAGACCATGTGGATCAAGGTACGGAGACTGACTCTAAAAACGTGAGTAAAGTAATGTTTTCCTGTGAGAATATTGAGCATTTTAACAGTCCCAGTTCAGAGACAGTTTGTCACGATGAAACAACAAACGTGGGGACATTCCCAGCTGAAAGGAGCTGTTGGAGAAAGAGCTGTTCCAAACTGATCAATGTCAGGATTTGGCCAAAGCAGATTTGGCCATTTTGGTTTTTCCCCTTAAAGAAGGTCTGGTACAGAAGGTCTCAAACCCAACAGGCTTTCATTGCCTGGATTTGTAAGTGAATATGTAACAGATTTAGTATTGCTTCCAACGGCCTCCCCCTCCCTCACAGCTGTGCAGAGTGTGCACATAGGCAGAGTTTGGCTTTGGTGAACATTTGTTTTTTTGCTGGAAGCATGAAGACTTGAATTCTTCATACAAGTCCCTGCAGCCTCCTTAGGGTGGAAATCCAGAAGGAGTCTTCTGCTTCCAGCACGCTGCTTCTCTGAAATAGGCTCAGGGACAGAGAGGAGAGAGACACTGAGAAGCAGATTTTCTTTACTCAGTGTAGTCAGGCTAATTTAGATTTAGGCAAAATTACCTGATTCATCTGAACCAGAAAATCATTTAGTATCAGAAGATTTTGCTGGACACCTATTTTCAGCCAACTCACCAGACACTTAATGCAACTACCCCTGGAGAGACCTAGGTGCAAGTATGGTTCTGCGAGGACAGCTGGTATGGAATTTCAGATGAAATCAGGATTGTTAGTAAGCAGGTAAGAACTTCACTCCTGCATTGCAAAGTTTGCCCTTGTTTGTGTCTAACAAAGCATACCAGGACTCATTTATCTTCTTGAATTTATTGATATTTGATTTTTTGGCTATAGAGTACAGAGAAGCAATTCAAATATGAGTCCGATTCATACAAGAAGCAATTTCTTCCAGC
Source organism: Hirundo rustica (assembly GCF_015227805.2). Classification (NCBI taxonomy): domain Eukaryota; kingdom Metazoa; phylum Chordata; class Aves; order Passeriformes; family Hirundinidae; genus Hirundo; species Hirundo rustica. The sequence goes on along the minus strand of NC_053466.1, from coordinate 11,781,602 downwards.
CTCTGCAGACTCTCACTGCAGTGCTCCAAGGGAAAAAAATCCAACTAATTGCTGCTGATGATGATTAGATAGCCCAGATGCAGAAAAGGTTCTCGGGATAACGTAAATACGGGAAGATATAAAGCCACCATGTAAGAGAAGCATATTAGCTAGAAGTGGGTGAAGATAGACAGCCCTGAGATAAGGAAAAGGAAGAAGATGCCATTTCAAGCAATTTTACCCAAAGATCCCGTCATGCATAATTGGAATCACTTAGGAAAAGAACTGGCCACAAATTTTCTGATTAAATAGATTCCACATGTATTTGGCCAAAATCCTGGCTTGGATTAAGCAATCCCAACTTGAATTGTTGAATATACTGGCAGTAAGCAGTAATTCAGTCCACTCACACTGACTGAAATTTGTGTGTTTAATTTTCATTCTCTAAATAAACTGTACTTCTTTAGCTGTGGAAGGTGAAGGCAGCACAGCTGCGAAACACTGTGGGCTCCAGTGGTGCTTACACCTCAGTGACCGGTGAAAAGTACTGTGGAAAGGCAAATACCTCCTGTGCCAGCAAGTCTGTGCAGACACAAGACTGCACTTACATGACTGCTCCAGAAAAATTTCTAGTGGTTTAAACAATGGTGCTTTAAGCCACAGAAAGGTTTGTGTAAAAATAGTATTGACCACTTCCAGCCTTACTGGCCGCTGTCACACAGAGAAAGCCATTTCTGTCTCTCCAGCCAGCACTGATGCATTCTAGTCCTTCCGATGCTCCTGCTACAGCCACCACCATTCCCTCCTCTCCGTCACCCCGTGGGACAGGCAGCTGCCAGCAGCACCCAGTTCCACAGCAGGGTGCCTGGCAGCGCTGGCTGCTGGGCAGCTGCTGGTGACACAGAGCATGTAGCAGGGGTGACAGAGATTTGTCTTCCCTGGAGCTGTTGCCCATTTTTCTTTTGCAGCCCAACAGGGTGGAGTGGGAGGGCACAGCTGCCAGGCACAAAATGAGATGAGGATCCTTGATTTTGCTGCTCACATTGCTGCTGATTAGCTGGAGGTCATTGCCATGGCAGGTCAGCCACGTAGGACTGCTGGTGTGCTCTCTGTCCAGGAGCTCTCTGGAGCTGCCACAGTCCATGAAGCTCTGTCATCCCCTTCTGTGGCTTTATTGCAGGTCACTGATGATCATGGAGTGTAACTTAAATTACTGCTACTACAGAAAAGATGGTCATGTGTGCTGTTATGTCCCTTCTCTCCTCAGGTATTGATTCCCCTCTTCACAGGGCAGCCACTGCCTTCAGAGAAGCTCCAGGAGGTTATGGAGGGGCTGTCCACTTCCCTGAAGCAATTTGAGGAGAGGTTCCTGCAGGACAAGGCTTTTATCATTGGGAGTGAGATCTCCCTGGCAGATCTTGTGGCCATTGTGGAACTGATGCAAGTGAGTGCTGGAGTGTGGTGAGGAAGCGTCAGCACAAGGGAAAACAGATGCTGCTGAGCAGGGAGAGTGCAGCATGTGGTAACACTGCACTAGGAGGAGAAACAGGGACATGTCTCAGCAGAACTGGCCTAAGACAATGGGGAGGATGTGGGAGTGGGTTCAGAATGGCAATGAAAACCCAAAAAAATAGCTGGCTGTAACAGATGTCTTTTGTTTCTCATCTCTAGCAATAACCTCTTGTTCATTTTTTATCATGATTTTATTTTTAACCTCCACAGAAGGAGGTAATATATAAAGTGAGAAGGAATAGCAGACAGGTCTGATGAAATGAGACCACTATATAGGAATATTTCTATCATTCAAGAATTCCGTGTCTGGAAGATGAAAAAAATGCCTCAGACAGAGGCAATCAAATTAAGTCTGTTACAAATTGGTTGTTGCTTGCCAGACTACCAGGGCCTGGACCCTGCAGCCCAGCAGTGATGTCTTTCTCCCAGTTCAGAGTCCAAGGGACTGAAAAACAGCAGTTCTGCTTCTCTACATTGTGTTCCAGAGAGTGGCACAAGCAGAAAGCAGGAGGGTAGATTGTGTTAATTAGGACACTGGTTCAGTTAAACACTTCACCTTTTGTGCCGGGTGTTGCTGTATAATCCAGCACTCTGTACTGCAAACTGGGCAGTGGTCCCTGGAACTGCCAGCCCACCACAGCTTCAGTGGCTGAAAATCACTCACGGAATGTGGTCATGTATGCTGCACTAAACAGCTATTCCAGCACCCAGGAACTGAGCTGTAAATGCCCTTGAGAATACAAGTTAGCTTTTGTGTCCCCCAGATAAGTACACCTGACCCGAGGAGATTTCCCTCCTTCCTACTGCTCCTCTATGAGCTCCTCCTTTTTTCCCCCTTTACCTACAAGTATACTTTTAGTGCCTGTTGTCTCAGTTAAGAAGTGACTGCCCCAAGCCTCACTGTTGCTCTCTCCCTTTCCCGCAGCCTGTTGGAGTTGGTTGTGACATCTTCGAAGACAGACCCAGGCTGAGGGAGTGGCGCAGGCGGGTGGAGGACGCTGTGGGGAAGGAGCTTTTTTTCCAAGCCCATGAGATGATCCTCAATATCAAAGAACTGAGCAATATTCAAATTGATCCACAGCTGAAAGAGCAACTGGCACCTGTGTTGATGAAGATGTTGAAATGAATTCACCTATCTTAGCATTTTTCCTGCCTTTATTTTTTTCCTTTTTAACTTCTTCTCTGACATCCAGTTCCACATGTAACTGGAAAGAGCACTGTAATTCTAACACAGAAATTGCAGAGTGTTTCCCCAGGGCCAGGTCTTTCTTTATCTCTGGGGGTGGAAGCAGGGGAAAGTTTAAGACCTAAACCATTAAATTTATACAAAAGGCTGAGGCCTTACAGATCACTTAATGCACATCTGGATTTTATTTCAGTGTCAGTCTTCTCAGAGATGGTAGAGACAAGAACGGTATTTCCTGACAGAATTCAAGCCAGCCTAGAAACTGGGAACGTTAAAGAAGTAAATATGATGAAGATAATTCGTTTTAATTTTAAAATTTGTACTGCAAAGTATGCCTGATCCTCATCTTCCCAACATGTGTCTGCACAGCCAAGTAGAGCACAAAACTACTCCACAAAAGTAAAAAAATAGAAATTTTGAAAGTTTCTTATTGTTGAGGCATTTTGCTTGGCTGTCCATGTACATCGCACACTTCTTTTTCCCTTGCAGTTCCTTTGAGAAATTTCTTTACGTTCATCAGCAACTGTGAATCTTTATAATTCTTCAGTTTAACCGCTGCTTTGGATTTCTGGAAGCCTGGGTTCTGTTGGTGCTCTGCCTACCAGTACATGGGTGGCAGCAGCTGTTCTTGGAGATTCATGCTGCCGGTGGCCACAGCCTTGGAATAACTGCCTACCTAAAATATCATGTTGATGTTATATAGAAAGAATGCATTCACTGTGTTTTCATGAAAGAGAATATAACTACACAAATTGGGTTTTTTCCTATGGTAATACTGTGATAGCAATCCACATTTCTCCTAGGAAATGTAGAGAGGGAATAAATGCAGACATGCTCCTCTGAGACTGTTTTGGATGGAAGTTCACCAAGTAAGTCACCCTGTGCAGCTGAAGTAATAAGAGAGATTTTGTGGCATTGAGCAACACATGCATCACAATAAAAGGGCAAAGAGTTGTTTTGGAGCTTTTGGGCTCTCTTTCTTGGCTGTTTGTTTCTGCTCAGTTATCGCTCAAACACAAAATCCTTTTGTATTGCAGCACAATTTATGAGGCAAAACTGAACAAATACAACCATTTCCAGTTTCTTCAGTTGAAAATAACAAATTGTAAAGATGCAGAAATTGGTGGAATATAAATCTGTATATTTCCATTCATAAGTAGTTGCTGCCCTTACCCTAAAATCCTTGCCAAAAATTTCTTCCTGTAAAGACTAAAACAAAATGAGTAGTGGAATTAAGGAATTGCTTCTTTCACTAATCAAATAACTGCTTTTTCTTTCTTCCTCCAGTGCTTGGCTAGTGACATTTTTTGCTGGCAAGTTCTAAAAAACCTGTTGTTTTCTCGTGGTGTTTTTCACCAAGACTTCAGTTCTAGATACTACTCTGTCCTAGAAATCTTTTCCCAGCCTTATTGCTGGCTGTTTTTTGCACATGACTCTTAGTGCCAGTATTATCTTCACCAGCAGCAGTGGAGGCCAAGCAATTCCAAATACAAAAAACCCCTGAGCAATTCCATCAGTTTTCATTAGCATTGTCTACATTTGTAGGAAACCAAGATGTCACATTACACAAGGAAAATTTTCCCGACAGTTTTGTGCCTTAAATGATGACCTTTTCTAGTATAGCTGGTTCATAACCCTTTGGTGTAAAGGAGCTCATGGAACCTCAGCGGCTTCTGAGAAGCCTCTGAGCTCTACTTTAAACACCTCTGATCTTAGATTAGACCGTCCCTGTGAGCCAGCCTGCCGAGGTCACTTACCAACCCGGGAGCTCAGCGTCCTGATTGCTCGAAATCCTCGTAATTAATACACGTTGGATAAAACAGTAAACCTCTCTGCTTGCTTTTTAATTTCTTGTCATTTGGTTGTTCTGAGAAATTACGGCCCTTCAATTCTCAACCCTCCCTGCACAGAGGTGTCTGGTGTGGTGACCTGAAATGTTTTTCCACCGGCAGTAAGGGCCGTCACAAAACTCATTTTACCCATCCGTGAGTGAGATGTGACGGCTGTGGTCTCACAGCCTCTAATGCACACCGCAGCCATGCCGGCGGTGAATCCCAAAGGCCCGGCAGCCGGCTGGGGTGAAGCGGAGTAACCCGCCGGGGCTTGGCCAGAGCGAGGGGCAGCGGCAGGGCAGGTCCCGGGCTGAGCCCGCCCCCGCCGCGGCTCCGCTCCTGGGGCTCCGGGGGCGGGGCAGGGTGAAGCGGAGTAACCCGCCGAGGTTTGGCCAGAGCGAGGGGCAGCGGCAGGGCAGGTCCCGGGCTGAGCCCGCCCCCGCCGCGGCTCCGCTGCTGGGCGGCTCCGGGGCGGGGCCGGGGCCGGGCCGGGCCGGGCTCGGGGCGCGCAGGCAGAGGCGGTGCGGGCCGCGGGGCAGGGGCGCTATGCCGTTCGTGGAGCTGGACACCAGCCTGCCGGCCGAGCGGCTGCCGCCGGGGCTGGCGCAGACCCTGTGCGCCGCCGCCGCGGACATCCTGGGCAAGCCGGCGGAGGTGAGCGGGGCCCGGGCGGCGGGGCAGGGGCCGGCCGGGCCGGAGGAGGCGGGCGCTGACGGTGGCTGTCCCGGCAGAGGGTGAACGTGACGGTGCGGAGCGGGCTGCCCATGGTGCTGTCGGGCTCGGCCGAGCCGTGCGCCCAGCTGGTCGTGTCCTCCATCGGCGTGGTGGGCACGGCGGAGCAGAACAAGGGGCACAGCGCCCGCTTCTTCGACGTCCTGACGGCGCAGCTGGGCCTCGGCCCCGAGCGGTGAGTGCGGCCTGGCGGGGGCTCTGCCCGGGGGGCACCGTGCGCACCCCAAGGGCAGCGAGGGCGTCCTCCCATCGCGCCTAGGGGTCTGTGTGGTCCACGGAGATGGAACACGACGAACAAGTACCAAAGGGATGTTCAGAGTAGTGAGATAGTGGCAGTTCCCATGTCCTCCAGGAGACTAAATGGTAATACCGATCCAAGACGAGATCGCAAACAGTAAGTGCTCGTGGATGCTGAATCCCAGACGTGGTTTGGAACCAGATAAAACCATAGGTATGCACTTGTTGAACAGTCTGGGTGTTGCTGTTCTCTGAAGATCAGTAGTTACGGTTGGTGAAACTGGTGCAAACCCCACCAGAACCGGTAGAGCTTCACAGGGGTCACCCTGCCAAATGCTGGAACAAGGCTGTTCCTGAAGGTCAGCCATGTCCATCTCTGCTTGTCTTGCCCATCTCTCCAGAGGAGAGTGATAATAATACTTCCCTACCTCTTGGATGAAATCCCTGCCAAGATTATGCACTATGTGGTCCCTTCTAAAATGGACAAGCATCTCATTTAAAGTGTTGAAATACAGACTGCTTTTGTTTGTGTGGGTGAAGTCTGTTTGTACCCTGACCGTGCACACTTTATGTCTCCTTCTGTTAAATGAACACCCTGAAGTGTAAGACAGTGAGACCCTAGTGCAGATTTTCTACTATGTTGCAAACTGGGCAGCGATAATGTTTAATTGTAAAATAATGTTTCCTGTCCACATCTTTGCTCTTATACCCAAAAGGATTGTCATCCGCTTTTACCCACTGGAGCCCTGGCAGATCGGCAAGAACAAGACAGTCATGACATTCCTGTGATCCTTTGAGTGGCCCGCGGAACAAAGCAATGACGAAGGCAACCCGGAGATGATCAGCTCTGCCTGTCTACGTATTTCTTCTTGTGATCAAATCTGTGTAGCTCTGCACTTTCATCTGAATGATTCACTTTCGTCTTTGAATCTACTGTTTATCTACTTGTTCCCTCTTGTGATCAAATCTGCATAGCCCTGCACTTTTCTCTTTGCATCCGGTACACACAAAGCTCAAGAGTGAGGCAATTAACTGTACTGATTTTACTGAAGTAGTTCAAAGTCTTTGTTTCAAACTCAGGCCTAGACAAATCTGCTTGTGGCAGTAAAAAGTTTAATTCTAGAATGTTTGGCTTTACTGAGGACCAGAGAGGTTCTGAGGTTTATCTAGTTTTTCTCATAGTTTGCAAGGCAGAAAAAATCCTTTTTACTGTTTCTCTGTAGCAGCAGAAGGGTCTCAGGCCAGCGAAGATGACCTGGAAGTCCAATTTTTTTCTTTTTCAGGCTCCTCTGAAAGCCCTTTGTGGAACGAGAAGTGATTATTGGGAGAGAAGTTTAGGGATTGAAGGCTCATGTCAGATCTTGTGCTCTGTGCTCTGCCATTGCCACCTCCTGTGACTGCTCCTACAAAGTGTTACTTGTTCACAAGGTTTTCAGGGCTCAATGTCTGTCTGCTGATGGCAGTGTCTGAAGGAGAGAGTCACTTCTGAAGACCTGCACTGTGCCACCAGAAAATATTTTGAGATGTTTCTGCTACTGCCAGCTTTAATTCCTGCTGTCCACTGTTTGTTCAGAGTCCTTTTCCTCGCTGTTATGGGGAGTTTTGGGATGATACAGCATCCCTCTGTGATCTGTAGCTTGGTTTCCAGCTCAGTGTCCCTGCAGAGAAGTGGTTTGGGTTTTTAGGACCCGTATACTCCCTCACTTAATAACTGGAATACACAGGGCATTTTATTAAAACAAAAGCAGGGTACTTCTTGTGTATGTGTTGCCTCTGCCTTCTGCTGTTAATGAAAACATTTCTCAGTTCCCTTTCACTCTGTGACTTGGTCAGGTGGAGGTCAGGGAGCTCAGCACATCCCTGGGACGTGGGGGTCTGTGAGAGCACAAGGCTGAAGGCAGCTTTTGTGCTCCTTCATCTTTCTAAGTGAAGTGTTATTTGTTTATGGCTTTATTGAAAATACTCCTTCTAATTGGCATTTTAACATTTGTTCCTTACACACCATAAATAATTTCTCTGTTTGACAAGTCTGACAGGAATATATCAAACACAGATTTGTGTATCAGGCTGGGGGGACTACACCTTATCTGGTTAATAAACTGTAGCAAAGCTTCTTTGGTAAGTGGCAGTTTACTGGCTAATAGCATTGGGGGTTTGTAGGTCTTACTGCTTGGAGACACATTGTGGCTGCCCCAGGGCTCTCTATTTTCTCAGGAGATCTTTTCAGTCAAAAGTCAGGCAAGGAACAGGTAGGTGAACTGAGTCTGAGAACACTGACTCAGCAGTACTCTGATGCAGAGGAGGACTGCCCTGGCTTTGCACCAGCTTGAGGTGAATATTTCGAAATGCAGAAAATAATCTCACTTTAATTCTGATCTGCAGATGGTTAATTTCCTGGAGGTCCTTCTGCCTCCTCAAGTGACAACCACAAACCCTTGCCAAAGCCTTTGTTTCCTTCAGAGAAAAATTGCTCAGCCCTGGGCCCCAGTTCTCTTGGTTTTGGGCCATGTTGGCCACCTGGGGATTTCTGGAGGCTCTGTGCTTTCCTCACCCTTGGCTGCTCCCACTGTGGGCTTGTGCTTGGGAAGAACTTCTCCAGTATTACAGAGTTGAGCAAGAAGATGTAAGAAAGTTCATGTTGATCTGAAGAAATGGCCTATTTATTACTTCACTGAGCTAATGTTGGAATAGGTTTGACAGTATTTTGGGACTCGAGAAGGATAATCTGCAAAGGAGTTATGCAGGCCCCTGGAACCTTCCCCAGGGCATGAACACATCAACCAACAGAAGCAGGAAACGTTTTTCACACCTCAGGCTGGAGAAAATCAGATACATCATCCTTATCTATGCCTCGGCAATGTTATTATACAATCCCTTTCCCCTGAATGCTACGTGCAGATAGTCCCAGTTCCATGGGCTGGAGCCTGCCTGACATCTGGAGTTAGTATATCCCAGCTGTGCTTAATCTTTTTACTGTTGTGCCCAGGCTCAACCTAAGGTTAACAAATATTTCTGCTCCCCAAAGTGGCCTCTGTAGTTTGAGAAAGCTGTATAGGCATGTGTTCCAATTGAAAGGCAATGCCCTGATTTTGAACACTGTGTAACCATTTCCTAGCCTCCAACCTTTGGACTTTGGACAATCTTTCTGTGTATTTACCCTAGAGAGGAGCAATGAGGCCCTGAGGATGATGCACCACTGACAGGAAAGTACTGCAGGGTTGTGATAGCTTTGGAAGTTACTCTCCAAACAGCAGAGTGATGCTGCTGCTCACAGCAGCCCTGTGCTCGGTGTGTCACGTGGATAGAAGGGCTTTAACACAAATTTGAGATGAAGAGGGCCCTTCCTCATCGTGCTAAGTGGTGATGCGGCGCAGTGCTTGAGCACAAGTGTGATGTGATGAGTTGTAGCAGCAGGAGTATTCAAACAAGAGGTTCTGTCCCACAGCTGGGGCCTTGCCAGCCTGGCATGTGCTGAGGTCTCTGTGGGGCTGCAGGTGGCACATCTGCTCTTTGACACTCGCTGCTGTCTGACCACTTAAATAAAGCCATTTACACACAGAGCCCTCTCACTGCTGGGCTTCACTTCCCCCAGATCCCAGGGGCACAGAAGGTGTTCCCAACTCCAGCTAGCTCCATGGCAAGCTTTAGGGAAACTCAGTGGCCTGGGGCTGATTTACAGCCCCCTGGGCAGGGGATCCACACACACTCAGGGTTTTTGCCCACACACCCCACACAAGCTGCATCTGAAGCTCCTGGGACAGAATAACATCTGACCTTCCTGTCACCTGTTGAGAAGGAGCAGTCTTTAGACATATTAATTTCTGAAGTTGTAATCCAAATTTTGCAGATGGGCTGCAAAAAGAGGATGACAGTGCCTCACTTTATGAAGGAAAGCAGCTCTGCCCAGCATTGTTTGTGCGGGTGTTAGGGTGTTTGAGTGTTGAAAAGGCAAGGAACTGCTTTCTGCCTTTGCACCATTTTTCTGTGAGAAATCCCCAGACATATTCCATTTGGAAGATCAGCTCCACATTTTGGAGTTGGGCTGCTGAAAGTTAATGACAATACGTTTCCTTGGAAAGGAATGCTCGTGGTCCCGGTGTTGTCCGACAACACTGTCCCGAGGTAGAGGAAACACCTTTCTGTCCTCACAGCTTTTGAGTGGGATCAATCCTTGGATGTATTAATTCTTGGAAGTGGCATCCAAATTTTGCTGGTCAATCCCTGAACGGGAATGGTGACACTTTTCCATAGAAAACACCTGAACCCAGTGTTTCAGGTGCAGATACTAGGCTGCCCAGGAGAGGTAAAGGCCAGCATGTCCTGGTACTTTTGGTGTTGGAGCAATCAGTCTTAAGCTGCGCCAGGGGAGGTCTAGATTGGATATTGGGAGGAATTTCTCCACACAAAAAGTGATTAAGACATTAGACCGTGCTGCCCAGGGAGGTGGTGGAGTCACCGTCCCTGGAAGCGTTTAACGACAGACTGGATGTAGTCTGGTCGGTACGGCGGTGTTCGGTCCCAGCTGAGGCCCTGACCCCGGAGCTCTTTCCGAGCCCCACCGACCCCGGGACTCCGTGACCTGCGAGCGCCCTCAGCCGCGCTCCCGCCCTCGCGCCCCGCAGTGCGCAGCGCTCCCATTGGCTGTCTGCGGAAGGGCGGCTCGGCCAATGAGGCGCTGCCTTGTTGGCGCCGGGGCTCCGGAGGCGGTTGCGGTGGAAACCGCCGGTGCGCGGCTCCCGGGGGAGCGGCGGGAGCCCGAGGGACCCGCGCCGGGAACCCGCGGGAGCGCCCCGGGAAGCCCCCGGGAGCAGCGCCGGCATGCCGGGGGCGGCCCCGCGAGGTGAGTGTCCCGTCCGCCCGGCCCCGCGGAGGGGCAGCCGGCGTTTGGGCCCTGCCCGGTGAGGGTAGCGAGAGCCCGGCCTGGGCGCCCTCGCCCGCGCCGCTCCCTCCGCGGAGTCACGGTCGGAGGCGAACACGGGCCCCCGCCTGCTCCCGGCCCTGTGTGCCGCTCCACGGGCGAGCGGCGGGAGCAGCGTCCCTGCCCCTCCGTGCAGAAAGTGATCGTGTTTCGGTAAAAACGGCTTGTGCTAAAGTGAGTCTGATCTTTGCAATGTAAAAAAAAAAAAATCCAAACCAAAAATCAAGTGTTTTTTTTTTAAACGTGTGTCTGCAATGTATGGATCCCAAGTATAGCTGGAACAACAAAAGCCGGGAAAGCCCAAGTCATTCCCTTTGTTTCTTACTTAGAAGTTGAGAACACAAGCTCTGGGGGCAAGAGTTGACATTGGAAATGTTTTCTTAAATTTTAAATTACTGAGGTTAAAAGAGAAAAGGTTTGAAGGCAAAAGGCTTGTTGCCTTTCAGGATGTGCACACCTGTTGTAGCCACAGATTTATAGCTGAGACACTCTTGTATCTGAAAAAATTCAAACTGGGTTGTAATACTTAATATGAAGGAAAGATTAATTTTTTGCCTGTTTATCTCGTGTCGCTGTGTTCCTCTGGAAGTCCTTGTAGCGATGTGCCCAGTTCCTAAATGCTGTGGCACTTGTGTAACTCGCTCCCCTGTCAGGGTAGGTTTGCAGCCATGTGCAGTGCCTGGTTTAAACCAAAATAAAATAACACTCGTGCAAAAACTGTGTGGGGGCAACACTGCCCTTGTTTTCTAGCAGCATCTCACAGTCCTCTTTGCTTCTGCGCTTTCAACCGGTGAACACCAGGCAGGAGAGATGCTAAATGGTTATTATTAAGTTCCTGTGTGTTACAAACTTCCAATAAAAATAATAAGTAGAACTGAAATTGTTTTCCCACCTTTTCTGTAGTTGCAGTTTCCCCAAGAGTCCAACCTCGGAAGTAAAGTCTTGACCACAGTCTCTGCTGTTGACTTCCTCTGCCACCTTGAGCAAGATTATTTGGATTCAGCAAAAGAATTGGGCATATTACTGAATATAGGCATTTGTAAGTGGACTTAAACCCCATCAGCTTAAATATGGAATTGATTTGGGATCATACAGACAGACTTACTTAAATGTCATAAGCATCTACACCCTGTCCAAATGTGTAACATTCAGTCTGTCTGGAAGAGGTGACCATTAGTCTCTGTGTATGTATTTTCTTCATGTGAAAAGTAGACAAGGAATCTGTCCTGAAGGAGATTTGAGGTTTTATTAATGTTTATCTGGTGACTTTAAAGAGAAAAATGCTTTATTGCTGTGCAGTTGTCAGTTTGATTTAACTACAAGCGAGGAGAGCCAGTGGTGCATGGGCGAGCAAATGCTCATTGCTGAATGAGTGAAATTCCTGTCAAGGCATTATTTTCTCTACATGCAGAGCTAATCATGATGATGTATGAGTTAATTCAGCTTATGGTTCAAAACTCCCACTGCTTCCTGCTGTGGTTAATTCTGGACTTACTCTTCTATTAATGTAGTCTCCCATATTAAAGACTGTTTTTAGCCTGTCTTGCATGTGTCATCTTCTTGTTTGAGTTGATGGGAAAGTTTTATCATACAGCAGTGGAGGTTTTCTATAAAAGTAGCACAGAGCTCTTTCATATATTTTTTCCTTTACTAACATGATGTTTCAAGCAGTTAATTGAATATAAATTATGGGCTTACTTATGAGGAAAAAATACTTACAGGTTATGAAGGTGTATTTACCCCTTCAAACTTTTTATCAGGGGTATAAAAAGGACTGGAAGTTTGAGTGTCCTTTTTTGGAATGAAGAAATGCTAGTAGTAAAACTTCAGTTTCTTTTGTTTGCATCCATCTGGTAGATCTCAGTGTGTCTGCAGTAGCTGTAACATGGTTTTGCATTAGGGCTGGTCTGTAGAGGGTGGTCAGTATACTCAGAATAATTCTGGTGCAAACACTGGTTCTGTTCTAGCAGGGATGGCAGTAATGGAAGTGATTCCTCAGTGGAATTATTGTTCCTCAGTGGCTGGGCTGTCTAATTCTTGGCATGGGGTGGTGGTTGATTGGTTATTAATGTGTGCTTGTAAAGCATTCCCAGCCCATCTTTTCCTTTGGAATGTTTTCTTTGTGATCAGAATAAATACTCTAATGCTGTTTGCTTTCCAGACCTGTTTGTGATAGACCTTTCCTTCTATTCCTGAAGAAAGACATTGTGAAAAGCTGTGAAAATGGTAAGGGTTTTTTGAGGTGTTTTGGTAGAAATAAAATGGAGAATTTTCTCCTTCCCTGGGTCTATGAATAAATTGTCATTGTGAGAACATTGTTTTTGGAGTGATTGTAGTTATTGGCAAATTTAAGAATTTGGGGAAAAAAAAAAAAAAAAATCCCTGTAATGCACATGTCTATTCTCGGAAAGCTGTTGCTTGTAAGACGCTTGAGATTTAGTTTTTTCAGCTGATTTCGGATAGGAAATGGTTTTGATATTGTTTATTTGCAATTAGGGCTGATTAAATTAATTACAGCTCTTGTAACTTTATGTAGAGATCTATCAGTATTGTTCGTGTACCAGTTAATTAAAAAGAAAAGAGAAAAATCCAGTTTTCAAAGGAAACTGGGACATATGTAGATGTCACATTTCTTGTCTCATCTCAATTGTCATTCCAGATTCGAATTGCAGCACTGAATGCGAGCTCCACGGTTGAGGATGACTATGAGGGTACCTTCAAAAGTCATAAGACACAGACAAAGGAAGCTCAGGTAAGTAATTCCACAATTTTCTTAATGAGTTTTTTTCTTGAGGGGAGTTTTGTCCTCTAGGTGCAGGTATTTGTTCAACCATGATATTTTGGTTTTGTGAAAGTTTAGTTACTCTTATCTCTTGAACCCTCCTTTAGCAAACTAAAACTTCACTCAAATGAGTTATTTTAGTACAGTAACACAAATGTTCTGCTATATGGCAGAAAGTATTAGAGATGTGAAACCACTGAAATACATAATAATCATAAGTATATTAAATAAAGTTGTCTTAATAAATACATTCTAATTATTTAAATCACAGGAAGCAGAAGCTTTTGCTTTGTACCACAAAGCTTTGGACCTTCAGAAACATGACCGGTTTGAAGAGTCTGCTAAAGCTTATCATGAACTACTTGAGATTCGTCTTCTGCGAGAGGTCAGTGGCCTTGAGGGAATGACCCTCTAGAAACTGTTTGCTATATTTTGTCTTGCTTCGTTACATACAAAAACGTCAATATTATCAATTAGCAAGTTGTTAGCTGTTTGCGTTACTTGTCTGATTCCTACTGCTGACGTTGCATTTATTTTATAATTTCTAGGCGGTTCTTTCTGGTGATGAGAAAGAAGGGCTGAAACACCCGGGTTTGATGTTAAAATATTCCACCTATAAAAACCTAGCACAACTGGCAGCACAGCGGGATGACTTAGAGACAGCCATGGAGTTCTATCTGGAGGTACAGTGCAGCTGGAATTAGACACTGGAGCCTTAATGTTTGTAAAAACCTTCTAAAATACAGACATACACATCCAGCATACATCATGTCAGTGTATGGTTGAATACTATATTCTTCCTGATGCTGTATGGGATAAAATTGCTCCACCATTCAGTCCCCAAAGCAGTTGTGATCCTGCTGAAAACGGAAGCAGCGCCATTCCTGCAGCAAAGTGGGTGTGCATGTCTGAAATGTGGATAATATTGTTTGTTGTGCTTTCTAGGCTGTAATGCTGGACTCCACTGATGTCAACCTCTGGTATAAAATTGGTCGTGTGGCAATAAAACTGATCCGCCTACCCTTGGCTCGTCATGCTTTTGAAGAAGGGCTCAGGTGTAATCCTGATCACTGGCCTTGTTTAGATAACCTTATCACAATTTTGTATACACTCAGTGACTACACGAGTGAGTACAACGCATGAGAAACATCTCAGTATGTGTGTAATTTTACATACCAAGAAAAACCGTAACAATGAAATCATAAATCATATAGGTTAAAGTGTATAAGCAATGCAGCAGGGTTTGATAGAGACTGCTACTTCATGATAGAGATTTTACCGAATTATAGAGCATGATGGTTTAGTAAGTTTTGGTTACCCTGAAAATGAATGTCTGTGGTCTCAGAGATCAGAGCCTCTGCAGGAAGTTTCCCAGTACACTGTTCCTTTGCATTTCCATGGATGTTGGTTTTGGCTTTCTAGCAGTTTCCTGCTGCACAGCTCTAGGATTTGGGTATAAAAATACAGTCTCACTCATGATCCTGGTAGGATTAATTGGAGTTACAGCAGTGGATACACTGCTTGCTTTACTAATGGAATCTGCAGTTAAGACATTTGATAACATAAAAATGGTGAATAATTTTGTTTATATTTTATGGTTTTAATTCCTTCTGTACCAGAACAGGCTTGAAAGTAAGTGAAAGATGTACTGCAAACATTGTTTAAACAAGATGAATTTTGTTCTTTTTCTGGATACAATACCTAGGATGACACAATAGGCTATTTTAACTGTATGCATGTAATTATTTGACACATTACAAAGCAATTGGACTAATTAATGTAAATGTCACATTTGGGTGGAATTCAGTGTTGCATGTGAGGCCTAGAAATGGGAGCTCTGAATGAACCAAGGCAGCCACTGACCGTTCAATTTCTATTTCTCTGTCAGCATGTTTGTACTTTATCTGCAAAGCTCTGGAAAAAGACTGTCTGTATAGCAAAGGATTGGTTCTGAAGGAGAAGATCTTTGAGGAGCAGCCTTGCCTCCAGAAAGATTCCTTAAGGATGTTCCTCAAATGGTGAATGTTGTCTTAGAGTATATATACTGCCTTTGGAATGTAAATTTTGGGTTTGGGGTTGCTCAAAAAACCTGCTGAGATCTTGTGCTTTAAGTGATAGGAACACCTTGCTGACCTGCCTTCTGAATAATGTTACGTGTTGGTGCTGCTGACAGAATGTTCTTCGGGAATTCCTTTTGGAGGGAGGGAGAAAGAGGAAAAAAATCCATTCGTTGCTGCTCATTTATTTTCATACCTAGATCTCTTGGAATCGTCTGCCTTTGTTCTCCTTATTAGTTCCTGATCCCTGCAGCATTCGCTTTAGTTTTCCTAATTAAAACAAACCAATAACAACCAAAACAACTTCTGGCCCTCCCCAAGAAAGCCTCACCAAAACCTCCCCACACGTTACTGCTTTTCTTTCTGCATGGATTTTATAGTATGAGTGGCTAGGAGGAAAGTGGGAAAATAGAGGCCCATAAAATTTACAGGATCTAAGTTAACTGATCACTCAGGACAAAGATTTCTGATGGTTGTTTTTATATGTGTGCCATAAAGTTGGTAACATAATGTTACGTGAATGCTTCTTTTAATGCTGTTTCTGTTATGTTATATGAGAGTATTAAATGAATCCCCTCTAAGCTTTAATTAAAAAAAACCCCAAAAACTGGCAAAAAACCCTTTACCTTATCTCCATTTCTTATTATTTCTTAGTGACATGTCTATCCATAATGTGAATGTGAGTGCAGCTGAAACAGGAAGGATCATAAATGAAGCACTGGAGCTGCGTAAGCAAAGACAGGCGTTGCTGGTGCGTGACAGAGAGCCAGACCTCAGACTGGTGCAGCCAATTCCCTTTTTCACGTACGTCTTTATATTTTCTCTTTTCAAAAAGATCCTCTGAAGCACAGGTTCTGACTACTGTGCTGTGCTTCAGACTTCTTCAAAGCACCTTTTTTTTTTCCTTGTAAAAACAAACGAAACTCCTCAGTATATTCTTACTAGCTTAGAGGCTGGTTTGGTGTATTTATGATTTTAGCATAAACCCCATAGCTATTAGTTTACAACTTTTGATTTTAAACCAGTGACGTAAAAAAATAAATGTGGTATCTGAGAACAATTTGGCAGCTATTCTAGTGTATTACTGGACTTTTCATATATAACTAATTTGTATGTGAATTTCAAAGCAAGTTTTGCTTTTAAAAACTGTGTTTACTATCGGGATAATGAAAACTCGGGAAAAAAGTTGCAGTTCTTTATTTGCAGGAAGATATAAGGATACTAATAAGTTGTTATATGTTTTTATTAAGGCATAAAGGATTGTAGTTTGGTTATTGTATTGCCCATATTTTTCTGGAATATTAATGGACTCTGCATGCAGTTGTATTGCAGAGTTGTTTCTCCTTGTGAATAGGGATGAGTTCTTTTAGTGTTGAATGCAGAACCTGAAAATTTTCTTTGACACTACATTTTTTAGCTTTTACTGTAATTTCCTCAACAACTACTGCATGGACCCCTTGTGTTTTTGGAGACATTTTTTGAGTGATGGGACAGGTTTTTGATACTCAGGTGTGTTTTACTGTCCCACTGAGAAGCTGCTCGTGCTATCTCTAAGCTGTTGGGGAAAAACAATGTTGAATGCTGTTAGGTTTGTAAACTTAAAGTAGAAAATAATGTGACAAGAGCTGAAGCTGTGATGCCCTTGTGTTTCCACTTGCAGGTGGAAGTGTTTAGGAGAAGCCTTACTTGCCATGTATCAGCACCTGACAACATGTGAACCTCCTCGACCCAGCCTGGGGAAGAGAATCGATCTCTCCGACTACAGAGACCCAGTTCAGCATCTGATGCTTTCTCCCACCTCTACTCCTGTCAGTGTTATTCAGCCAACTCCTGTCAGCACGAATCCAGTGGTGACAGTGCCAGATCCTGTGTTACCTTACACTCCAACCACACCCAACTTCCCAAGTCACAGCCAGAGTTCACTGGAGCCAGGAGCTACTGTAGGTGAGCAAGGTACTTCAGTCTAAGGTTCAAGATATCTTTCCTACTTACCTGGGTATAAAAACCACTTCAGGATTCTTTGGGACGTGCTGTCTTTCAGCTGCATGTTGGTGGAGTCAGAACCTTTTCAGCATATGTGTAACATCTGATCGAGAAAGCAAAGGAGTATCTGACCTTTTCTACTTCTGTGCTGTTGCCTCATGCTTCAGTTTTTCAGTCTTTAAGATGAGAAAAATTGTGACTCCATTCCAGCAGTGATGCATATCAAACTTTTAATGCTGGGAAGGGCCTTGAGCTCCATAGAATGAATGAGCTGTTTTACAGGAAGATGACTGTGATATTTTTCTGCTCATGTGTCACTTAAGAAGCTGAGAAAACCAAGCTGTCACCTATATTTATTTGAAATCTGCACAAGGTGTTTTTTGGCATTGTCTTCAGAAGGAAACCAATGAATCTCAAGTGTTACTGTGTAATTATTTTTTTAAAAATAAAAAGGATTACTCACTTTTTATTTGTCGATTTAACCTGTCAGGTGTTGGCTTTTTTTCATTATGTTTTTAGGTGACATGTCTGCGGGTGATAAATCTAAGAAAGGAGTGAAGCGAAGAAGAATTACAGAAGATAGTGGTGAAACAGCCAAAAGGAGATCTGCTAGAGTTCGGAACACCAAGTGTAAAAAAGAGGAGAAGGTTGACTTTCAAGAGCTGTTGGTGAAGTTCCTTCCTTCCAGGTAATGTACAGCAAAACCTTTCATTATCAGATAATCATAGAGAGGCAGCTGTTTGGGAGTTTGTTTGATTGATATTCCCCCACCCTTAAAATTACCACTCCCTATCTTATTTTTTGAAGCAGATGTGGTGCATTATCTTCTGATAAATTTAATATCATTTTAAGTAGTAAAAATTGCTGAGTAGAAATTGAAAATTAAAAAAGCTTTTACTACTGTTGAAGTGAATTAGTGGACAATGCACATATCAAAATTGCTAAGATAAAGTAATCTTGATTTGGACAAAAGGAACTGGATGCAAATCTCTGAATTTGTTTCAGTAATTTATTTTCACTGTTAAAATTTGCGCAATGTTTCATATTTAGGTTTCACCTAGTAATGAAAGCAAGCATGAGGACTTTGTTGATATTGTGTTTTTTGCCCCCGTTTGACACAGATTAAGGAAATTAGATCCTGAGGAGGAGGAGGACCCTTTCAACAACTATGAGGTGCAATCAGAGATCAAAGAGGATAATTTTCAGCATGTTGGACCACATAGGATGTCATTTGATTCTACAACATTTATGGAATCAGGTAAGGATTTCATTATAAACCCCGTTCTTTCTTTGTTGTTTTTTCCATATTGTATGCTTTATTCTCTTTATTTTCTTGTCATGCCTAGAAGATACAGAAATACATGCTATTTTAAAAAGTGTAATTTTATGGTATGGAAGTATCTCAGTACTAATTTTTTAAGTCTTGGGGGATTGCTTAATCACTGTGTGCAGGAGCCTGTCATGTGGAATTTCCTATTTAAACTGATTGGAATACAGTAATTGAATTATGCACATGTGCAGCACAGGAAACTGCTGTGAGATAAGTGCAGAAAGCACTGTTGAAACTTCATTCTTTCAAGTGATGATCTTCTCAGCCTTACACATATAGGTGTCACCGAGACACACAAAGCAGCCACACGCAGACAAGTGGTTTTGCAGAGCAGAGGTTTCTCCGTCCAGCCCAAAAGCTGAATCCAGGCGGAGAGAGAGCCTCTTTGTTTTATTTCTTACTTTTTATACATTTGTGGGTCTAGCAGAAGATTGGCTTCTGGGGTTTTTAACCCCTCAGCCAAGTGGCTAAACCAACTGTCAGTTACAATTGTTTTCAGGTTAGAAATATGCAAACAAAGGACAGAGAATGAAAAACAAAGGATTTGTTTATGTTTCATCTGTGGGAAAAGGTAGAAAACTGCTCTTAATATTGTACAATAACTAAAAAGATCTGACTCCATTTAAGAAAATCAAAAAGGCTATAAAAAGCTCAGAAAAACCAGGGTAACATATAGACCTTTGTATTTATCTGCTTTCTAGAAAAGCAGGATGTTCATGAATTCCTGCTGGATAACCTGAACAACGGAGGGATCTTGGAGCTGATGATGAGATACCTAAAAGTCATCAGCCAGAAGTTCCTGGTGAAGTGGCCTCCTGGCTTGTGTGAGGTGGTCCTCAGTATCTATAACAGCTGGAGGAAGCACAGCAGCAGCCTTCCCAACCCACTCCTGAGGGACTCAAGTAACGTACACATCAAGGTAATGCAACACTTCTCCTTATTCCCGCGTTTGCTCTTGTCTTGGTGGCAGTGTGCCACAAGTACCCGACAGAAATGCAGCACACACAGGTATGGCTTAGCTCTGTCTGCAGCTGCTTGTCCAGCTGGAGTAACTGTTCCAAACTTTGGTGCACTGCAGCTGCTGGAGCTGTTCCTGAGCTGAACAGACCTGGGTGATGCTACATCCAGCTCTAGCCTGTATGTAATGGGAGTTTATGCATGCACGCACCCACAGAGATGTAACAGACACGGATATATTTTACCCAGTTATTCTCTTGTTGCTCTTTCTTTTCCCCCTTCTCCCTTTTCATCTGATGTGGCACAGTTTTGTTTTGTCACCAGGTCAGTACAGAGGCTGCTCTGTTCTCACTGGCTGATAGAGTATTTACTGTATTTTAAAAATTGCTGCTTTAAATAGAGGAAATACAGTGTAGTTTTAAGGTAACCTGAAATTTACGGTAAAAAACCCCAAACAACAAAACAAACCAAAACCACCTCCGCAGCATCACCATTTTATTACCATTATAAATCCTGAAAGCAAATAAAATAGCAAGTTCTTTACATTAATGTTAAACCAGCTTAATGACAGAAGATGATATTTCTTGAATTATAAAACCAGTTCTGATATTTCTTGTCCACTGAGCCAGCCTGTGTTATCTTTTTAATGGTAGCGGTCTGTGTTCATTTGGAAAGTTATTTGCCTTTGGTATGACTTCAGTTTAAACATTTTTTCAGATCAAGGGTTTTTACTTCTTTGCAAGTGAAATATTAATTATGAAAATTGCTGTGTTCCATTGATGTCATTTACAAAACAAACAGAAGTGACTCTGTGTAGCAGATGTTAAATTTTTATACATCCTGTCACTTATTTACGTGTATTTTTCACATATACATGCCCTTTTTAAACAAATATAAATATATTTATAAATCTATTCCCTTGGTTCTCATTATTACTGCATAACTGCTTACTTGTATGTAAATTTTGTCTTATTTTTCAAATGTCAGTGCTACTGCTATATTCTGGAATCGTGCTTTTAGCATGATTTGGCAATTTAATATAGTTTTATTTCAGCCAGATAAAAACATAAGGATGACAATTTTTTCTGACATCAGGCAATGCTGTTCTGACCTTCTTTCATGAGCTGAGATTTTTGGTTTTTAATGCTTCTGGGTATTGTTTGGGTTTGTACCTGTTGATTTGTCAGGGGTATTACACACCTTTTAGGCAGAAGAAGTAGTTATAGCTTGGGAATAGAAATCCCAAGAGGACAAGATGAAGGCTTTCTTTGAAGTAAATTGCAAATTTAGTGATTTTTTTAAAATATATGCTTCTTTTAATGTACTTCTTTCTGTGAACATCCTTTTGATATCTCCTTACTTTTTCTGAAGGATATGATGATAATGAGCCTTTCTTGCATGGAACTGCAATTAGATCAGTGGCTGCTGACAAAAGGGAAGAGTTCTACAGGTGAGAACTTGATGTCTTCTTTAGACTGTGAAAACACTGGGGGAATATGAAGAAGCATTCCCAGGAATTCACTGGATTTTAGAGCTATTTTTTCCTTAATACCTTCCAGATCTGTGTTTTATTGGTCTATAAGTTGCTTGCCTTTAGGTAGATCAGTACCTTTGAAATTCTGGTTTGTGGGGCTCTTTCCGTGGGATGCCAGTAACTTCATGATAAAATTTAATTAATTGCCTTACAGTTTCTCCACGAAATTGTCCTGCTGCTTCTGTGAATGGAAAGTTTGGTCCTGACTTCCCAGGAACTCATTTTTTGGGAGACCTGTTGCAGCTGTCGTTTGCGTCTTCGCAGCGAGATTTGTTTGAGGAAGGCTGGATGGAGTTTGTCACTCGGGTGTACTGGCTGAAGGCTCGCTTTCTAGCACTGCAGGTTAGGTTTAACAAACACAGCTTTTCCCAAATTAAAGTCAGTATTGTTCAGATGCAGCTGATTGGGGAATCTCAACTCTTTCTAAGCATGTGGATAAAGTCAGCTTAAAACGTAGCGATTTCATTTTACTTTTAAATACAATTAACTTTCCCTGAGGGTTGAGGTGGAAATGAAGTAGGAGGTCTCACATGCTAAGCAGATATTTAGGTATGTTTAATGTATGTCTTTGTTTAAAACAACTCGTGCTCAGCTTAAAAAAAAATTATTTGTAGTAAAGTTACTTGGAATAATAATTGTGGAGCTGCAGAACATAAGATTTTTGGGGGCCTGGAATCATGGATACTATCGAAGTCTCAGGAATTCCAAAATGCAGATTTTAACTGAAGCAGATTCTGTTTTATTACTCTTCCCTCTGCTTTTTCAAGGTGGCATGCTTCTGCTTTTGAAGACTTCTAATTTAATATGCAAATTTTGCAGCAGAGGGTTTTAAGCCTATCACTGAGGGAATAATTTGAAAGAAATGTTATTTGATCCCCGTCTTTTTTTTTTCCCTCGAAGTGTTGCGTCCCCAGAACATCAAAGAAAGGGGGTTTTATGCATTAATTATGTTTAAATCAATTGTCAACTAGTTTTGTGAGTCAGTTTCATAAATGTGAACTAACTTGTTCCTTCCCCTTTTTCTTTTCCTGTATCTAAGGTTTCCTTTCTAATAAAGTTATTTAGGAAAAATGAGAGTTCCTATACAACTACTGGCACTTTTTCTCTTGTGATATGCAGAGTTATGTGCATTCCTTCCTGACCTCTCAGCTTCAGTAACTACTTTGCACAGAGCAAGTAGAATACATTCACTTTGCAGAATATATGAATGTTTCTTGACTCAGTGTTTTAATTTGCACAAATGGAAGGGTTATTTCTGCTGGTTTACTCTTCTGCCTTTTTAAAGAAGAGGGGTTTTAGCACTCCAGATTGATCTTAGAGATTTATGCAGGCTGAATTCTATTTTCCTGATATGTTTTGTCTTGAAATAATTGGTAAGATATTTTTTAATAGTTTTGCTTTAATCTGAGCTATTCAGTTGAGTTTGTTTTTTCATTTTTGAGGACATGCAGTAATCCCACTGGTAGTGCCTGCATTACTTTTAAACATTTTCAAGTTTTGGAGACCCTTTCTGCAGTGAGAACCGGAGGATATTTTTGGTTGATTGTTTTCCTCTGTCCTGTTTCTATAGGGAGACATGGAGCAGGCACTTGAGAACTATGATATCTGCACTGAAATGCTGCAGAGCTCCACCAGCACACAGGCCAAAGCTGGCAATGAGTGCAGCATCGTGATACGGCTGCCAAATCTGCACGTTGATTCTGTGGTCTCTTTAGAAGAGGTAAGAGTTCCTTTGCAGATGTGTGCTCCCTGTTCCCTCCCTCACTCCATCTCTCCCAGTTTCAAATATCACTTATGAGTTGGTTCTTTTGTGATAGAAGTTTACTGTATCTCAGCGTGAGGGTTTTGTAGTTTGAAGATTATGTCAAGACTACCCTCTTGTTTTCAAACACTACAGGTTTTGTATTTGTTGGTCCTGTACATCTTTAGATTGCTTTTGTGCAAAATGAAAATACTAAAGCAGCTGCATGTACAGCAGTAGATTATTGAATCAGTGTTTTTCTTTTCTTAAACATTAAGAGCCAAACTGCTGGGAGAAGTGTCAGTAGTCAAATATATGTGAAAACAGAAGTCAAGGTTTTATCATCTATGATGTTTGCAGATTGAAAAGAACCTAAAATCTCTGGAGAGATGCCAGTCTTTGGAGGAGATCCAGCGACTGTACGAGGCAGGGGATTATAATGCAGTGGTGCATCTGCTCCGGCCAACCTTGTGCTTTAATGGTTACGGCAGAGCCAAACATCTGGAGTTTGTCACATCCATACCAGAGAGACCAGCACAGCTGCTTCTCCTCCAGGTTTGCTTTGTTTCTTAAAAAATCTGTTGTGCTAAGGAATGAAGACTTATTCCTGAGAACAGCATGGAAGGGTTTCTGGGGTGTTAACTGTGTTAACAGTTATGAGTCTTATTTACAAAGCAGAACATGGAACCAAATCTGTAAATGCTCTGAAGAGCACAGCTTTATCGACACCATTAGCAATGTGCCAGCTGTTGCTGACTGAGAGTGTGGCTAAAGATACAAGATGCTCCATGAAATGAACAGAAACTTGAATCATTTCATGGGTTATTTTATGGATGGATTCATGCTGCTGTTGACTATATGGTGACATTCTGAAACTTGGTTATCTAGCATATGAATAATTTTTATGCTGTAAAGACACTCTCCTGCATGAATGAGAAACTGTTGATACATGCAGTATAATTGCTGTAGAGTTAGTCCATTTGATGCTGTAAAAATAAGTATAAATTAACTCAGCTGTGACTATATTAGGTTATTTGGAGGAAAATAGTTTGCACAAAAAAAGACTGATGGTCTTTTTAACTGGACTGAACCAAATCCTACAGTTTCCATGCTATCTCATAACCCAACTTCTGCAGAGTAGAAATAAGCAAGGGAATATTGATATTACACTGACCTTATTGTTGCTATTCTGTTATTTTTGAAGTAATAAAATGGTAGCACAAGATCATAAAGGTCCAAACCCTGTTTCTTGTAAGGGCTCTATTCAGCTGTAGATCATTAGAATGAAAGATGTGATGATTTTTTTGTATTTAGATCCTACTTGTATATTTGTCATCCAGGATCCATGCACCTCCTATTGTCCTTTTAATGTTGCATTTAAAGGTGTTCTGTTTCATTTCATTGAAGTAATCACATTAACTGAGTATAGTGTTTTGCTTTGCCCTGCTGTGCATTCATGTTTAAAATAAATTGTTATAATAGATCTTTTTCATGTTTACATTCCCTAGGACTCCCTGCTCAAACTGAAAGACTACAAGCAATGCTTGGAATGCTCAGATGTTGCCCTGAATGAAGCAATTCAGCAGATGATTAATATGACAGCAGCCTCTGCTAAGGAGGAGTGGGTTGCTACGGTAACACAGCTGCTCACAGGAATAGACACTTCATTATCATCAGTTAACAGCATCTTGAAAGACTCCTCTGTCACACCCAGCCTGGTCCGGTTAACAAACAACCTGATCCAGGTAACCCGTGCCCTGGCACCAGCAGAGATGTGCTGTGTGCTGCAGGCGTGGCACAGCTGCTCTGGGAATTCCCACCCTCGCGTTGTCAGGGGTTTGGTTACATTTCTGGTACATTTTTGGGAAGACGGTATTACCATTTTGTGTGAGCATTGTCACAGTCTGCAGTGTGTTAGACCTGCACTGAGCACACACCTGTGCTAGAACCAGTACCAGCAGGTACCTTCAGATGATGCCTTGGGAAGGCTGCCTTGAAACAGAGACTGGACAGAGCTGGAGAATAAGAAGAGATTTATTGAAAGGCTGTTACCTTGGGCAGGACAGGGCTTGGCCAGGGCTGCACCCAGGGTGGACCCAAAATGGTCACAAAATGCCTGACCAGTCTCGAGATCTTACATTTTTTGTAAGTTTTGGTCCATTTGCATATTGGGGTTTAATTGTCCAATTCCAGCTCCAGGTTGTGAGGTCCCATCCTTCTTGTTCCTCCCTCCAGCCACCCTTGTTTGTGCTTTTGGGCTGAAAGTTGTCCTTGGTGTGCAGCAGGAGCAGGATTTGTTTTGTGTCCCTGCTGTGTGCAGAGAGCTGAGTGACCCCGTGTGTGAGCTCAGAGCTGCACCTGGGCAGCACAGAACCTGAAACACAGCAAAGATAAAACTTAAGGCGTCATAGACACCTAGCTACCTAAAACAATCAAGATATGGTGATAAGATAACCCAACACTGGGGTTTTTGGGCTATTTGAAACCATGGTAATGTGAAGATTGATTGAGCTGCCTGGGTGTAGCTTTGGCTGAGTTATGACTCTGATCTTGCCTGTATGATCTTCGAGCTGGGGCTAAGGTCCTGTAAGCCTTACAAACATGGTGGAATTGCTTACAGGTACTGGCCAAAGTAAGTGTTTTTCTAATAAAAACAGGGAGTGTGATCTGAACAGGGCAGGGGAAAAAAGGAAATGTGAACTGCTTCTAGAATTATGAATACAGCTAATTTTAGCCTTTTACAAGAAGGTACTTTCAAACCTCAAAACTGAATGAGCATTTTCAGTTCAGATTACAAATGGCAGTTCAGTTAAGAACCGAGTCTAGTTAATGTCGAAATCCAATGTGCTTGCAATTCTCAAATCTCCATTTACTTCAGTAAAAGCCAGGGACCCTTCATTACTTACAAAATTGTCCTCTCTTTGTGTAAAGTTGTATGTGTTATGGAATGGAGTTCTGGAGAGCAGAGTGTTCAGGCACATCATTTATATAGCATCTTTAATGATTCCTGTTGGTCTTTAACAGTTATTGTAAGAGCTGTTCTAGAATTCAGGAAATTTTTTAAGTTCCTCTTCATCTGGGCTGTGGGTAAATTTCTTGTACAATAATGAGGCCTAGTAATGCTAAGAATTGATGCTGTGTATTTGCTTACTGTGAATTGCTTGTGGAGCATATTAACAGAGACACATCTAGGTGAAAAATGAGGGTGCAAGAGGAATGTCAGAGTAGGGCAAATAATCTGCTACCCTTCCCCTCCTGACTGATCTACCTCTAGCATCTTTTACAGCCACTTGTGAGAAGCTGAGACTCAACTTTAGATTATTTCCTTGGGGTAAAACGTGTTGCCAGCTCTGGGTTGTTTGAAAGGATTCACCTTTGTCGTGCATCACTTTGTGTGTATAATGTCTGTTTCTTTATTAGATCATAGACTGCAGCATGGCTGTCCAGGAAGAGCCCAAAGAGCCGTACGTGTCCTCGGTGCTCCCATGGATTATCCTGCACAGGATCATCCAGCATGAGGAAGATGCTTTTCGATCCCTTTGCTGCCAGCAGCAGCAGAACCAGGGAGAAGAAGGTAGGTTATTTCTTCGCTTTCATGTATTGGACCTGTGCTCTTTACCATCTAGCTCCGGAATATTGAGTATAAAATAGTTGTTTGTTGTCTCACCGTGCTGGCCTAAGGGAGTAGGGAGCTATGCAAGCCTCACTTTCCAGGAGAGAGGAAGCTTTTCGCCAGCTGAAGCATTGACTGAGATTTAACTCAGTTCTGTGCTGCTTTAATATTTACCAATTTCTTTCTTCCAGTGAGTCCTGATACCCCTATGTTGCCTTCTTCACTGATGCTGCTGAACACAGCTCATGAGTATTTGGGAAGAAGATCCTGGTGTTGCAATTCAGATGGTGCTCTGCTCAAGTTCTATGTAAGTATTAGCATCGTGGAATAACTGAGAATGATTCTGATTGATTCCTGAAAGTCATCTGGCCAAGCCACATCTCAGAGCACAAAACAAAGTTCATAGTTAGATTGTTTATTGCCTTGTCTTCATGTTAAATATACACTTCTAAATCCGCTTCCCATCTTCTCCCAGACAAACATATGAAAGTTTCAGTCAGTTTAATCTGAATAGCAAAGACTTGTTATTCCAGACCCTTTTCTATTGATCTGCTTCTGTCATACTTTGCATTGTTCTCTGGACTTACTTCACTGAGAAGAAGAATTGTTTTCTTCTGTTTTTTTCTCCTTTGATTTGCTTGTTGCACTAGTGTTTTATTTTGTTCATGGGATTTGAAAGGGAATTAGGAATAACCAAGCAGTCTGATAGTACTGTACATCATTCAGAAGCTAAAAAACCCTGTGGTGTTAAATCTTTAAAACTGCTGCTAAAATAACACAGTGGGATTCCATATTCATCTTGTCTCAGTGATTCTAAATAAGTTGCTCACTTCAGAGAACTGAATTTGTCAAGTGTTAGGTAGGGTTTGCACATTTTCAGTGTAGGTAAATACCGTTTATCATGTAAAAAGAACATATTTAAACTTGCAGCCAAGAAAATTCAGATTTGAACAGCTTGGTTGTTTGTTTCTTCCAAATCAGAAGAGTAAAGATTTGCAGGCCATCATCTATTCTCGGTGACACAACTGGAATGCTCCTGATTGCTCCCATATCCTGTGATGTTACCTGGATTTGCTCCGAAGCTGCGATGTGTTTAATTGTTCTGCGGTTGATAAATTAGTCTTGTTTGATTATACCTACCTTGATTTTATACCACAGTCTGAAAAAAAGAGCAATTCCATTGTTTTCGTGTTACTAACTAAATATTATTTAAAATATACATACAGAGTTCATGTGTTGAACAGTGATGAGAATGAAGAATTACTTTAGCCCTCCATTTTCCTGTGCCTTAAGGCTGTTCTTTGCTCTGTAGTTCAGATGGGTGTGTTACATCTCCTGTGCTCCAGGAATGGGTGTCTGGGCAGTAATGCTGTCACATTGCTAGATGAAAGGACTTACTCCTTCATGGTTGACCTTTTTAAGATTATTCCTTGAAGTCTCATTGTTACACCAGGAAAGAAATTGGCCGTGGTTAAGTAGAATATCTCTGTGTGTTGGCTCATTTTATCTTAGCTCAAAAACCCAAGTGTTTCCCTGAGCAGAGCCCTGACAGGACAGCCTGGCTGCTGGCAAATCCCAGATAATGCTGCGCCATGGCCTCCACTGCGCTGTGCTCTACAGGGACATTTCAGTGGCACTTTGCAGATTCAGCTTGACTTCACTGAGGTTTATTACCTTCAGCCAAGAGAAAATCGTGATTAGTTCTGCATGGAGCTACTCAGGAATCTCTTAATTTCCCTTCTCAGCACTCCCTGGAGCTCATTAGCCACAGCTCAGTGCCAGAGCCCATCTCCCTCTGCATTTGAGCAGTGGCATGTCCAGAACAGTAATTTAGACAGCTGGGAAGGAAGGCACAGAGAGCCTGAGGGGTTCTGCAGGAGTCAGCTCACTCTGGCAGGGCTGCAGTGAATGAGCAGTGCTTGAACTGAGGCTGATTCAGGGTAGAACTATCAGATTATCTCTGTGTCCTGCTCTCCTCAGGCTCCCTGGTGTTAGGAGCACAATGCTGATACACCTGAGCTGCCCCTGCAGGGACTCCAGAGGGTTTATTAGCTCAGGAAGCAGATGGGCTGTCCCAGGCTCCAGCTTGCCCGAGTCTGAATTGTGCCTGTACCCACAGCCTGGGCAGGCACAGAGTCTGTGAACCTGGGGAAAGTGCAGATGATGTATTTGCAGTGAGAGCTTTGCAAATGTCATCAGGTGCTTCAAACAAAATGTTCCATTTTCACTTACAGAATTGCCCGCTTCTTAAACTAAAATATAATATAATGTTATTAAACGCAAGAATTTCGTTTTCAGAGATGAGAGGGTGTTGGAAGGATAGGGAAAGACAAAGATAAAATGGGATGAATTATTTAAAGAGAAAGGCAGCTTCAAGAATGTAAAAAGTGTATTCCATAGATTAGTATTAAATGATCGCTTTCTGTAGGTGAACTGTCTGCTTGAGAACCTTATGTTGCTTGTGGATGAATGCTGTGCAAGAGAAGGTGTTAATATTAATTAAGACCTTCAGCAATAGTCTGAGTTCTTAGGAACAATTCTGTGTTTCTGCCAAGAATTTAAAAGTTGAATAAGAACACAGGAGATTGTTTTGAACGCTGTTCAAGTGAGAATTCTGTTACTGCTGTTAGATGTGCTTTTGTTTGTAGCAGTAGGGATATTAAGCTTTTGTTACAGTGTCCTCTGATGCTCACTGTTTTTCTTCAGCTTATTTAGCTACACTTTCTGTAAATTTCAAAGGTTGTTCACAAATTCATACAGGGATATAGTGCTGGCAATAAGGTGGCTGCTGGGACTTAGTATGAATGAGTCTGCTGTGACTCCAGATGTCATTGAAATGCTTTCCTAGAATTGTCTTTGGTTCTGGCTCTTAATAAACAGTACCTTGATCTTAGCACAGATATTTTAATCAAAAGAGAATCAACATCTTATATTTAATTCCAGCTCTTACAAGTGAGCTACTTACATGTAGAATGTCAGACTTTTGCCTTGTAATGCAATGTTTGTATTGACAGGAAAGCCCATCATGATGAGAAGCTTCTTGTAGGATCATGCATAAATAATTGAGTTTGCAATCCTGGATGTTGAAAATGCTAAACGGTCACAAATGAACATTTTTTTTTAATTGAAATTCCATAGTGGAACACGTTGAAATTGAATCTTAAACCTCAGTGGTTGTGTAGGTTTTGTTTTGGTTACGAAATAAATATCCAGAATCCCCCTACACAGGTTATTCTTGGTGAGCATATTTTTATTGACCTTGAAATGTCTTCTTGGAATGTGTTCCTTTTTGGTTTGTTTTTCATGGAAGCTTAGTGAGAATTTTCAGAGAGTTACCTTTCTTCTTTTGGCGTTCAGCTGCAGTTTTTATAATGAATGACTTAAAGTATCAGCATCTTCCAAAATACTCTCCTGATGGGTACTTTCTCTTGTAGTGTTGAAGGTAAAGATAGCAACTTGCTACAGTGTTTAGTAATTTGGGATCAGTCCAGCCACTTTCCTTGGTGTGTAGCCATCTGTGTAATACTGTTCACACTGTTCAATTCTATGGTTCTTTTAGCCAGATTTTCATTAACTCTCTCTCTTCTGCTTTTTTTCATGCACAGGAAATTGCTGGTTGTGAGTTAGGGCAGAAATTCTTCTGTACCTTTTCTTTATTCACAGCATCGATGAACTGTAGTGTTTATATTCACAGAAGCAGCTTGGTGTGTAGGGGAGAACTTTGAATGATTTTAAGTCTTAAACATGAAGCTGATATTTAACCTATTAAAGATAAGTGTTTGTGAATTAACACAGGAAAAAAAAAATAAAAGCACTTCAACGCTGCAGTGCCATTGGACTTGAGTGAGACCAGTTTGCAGAAATACATGAGTAATATTTGGCTGTTATTGGGGGAAAATCCATGTAATCCCTTAAAGTTGCTTTCATCACCTGCCTTCAGACAGCTGGGCAGCTCACTGTGGTTTGCAGGTGACCTTGTCCTTGATGCTTGGCTTGCAGGTCCAGGTACTACAGAAAGAACTCGCAGCTTCCACTTCTGAAGATACTCATCCATACAAAGAGGAGCTGGAAACAGCCTTGGAACAATGTTTTTATTGTTTATATGGTTTTCCTAGCAAAAAAAGCAAAGCAAGGTACTTAGAAGAACATTCAGTACAGCAGGTAAGTTATGTGTTATCCAATGTCAGTGGAATGTCCTGAAGTGATGAAAGATGCACTCTTGTTTTGTTCTAATGCACTTCAATATATTTTAGAGAAAGAGTACTTTTATTTCCTTGTAAATTTTATGTATTTTTCGCATTGTAGAGAATAAACTAAAAGTGTTCGTATATTTTAAAATTTATAAATATAGTAAATCAAATATTTTAAATTAAATGCTAGTCTTATCTGCAGTAATCTGCTGTGCTGAAAGTATTGAGAAATTGATTTTATTAAGCTCACTTTCCTGTTTTCAGCTGAGAAGAAGTTCAAGGTTGAGGAAAATTTAGAGAGGAAAAGTCAGCTTGAGAGAAGAAAACTTTAGCAGCCAGCCTTGCAGTTTATGAAAGTGAAAAATGTCACTGTTAAAAGTTTGCAAGTACATCATGTTCTCACTTCTTTTGACATCTCTGATAGTAAATACCTGGTAGCTGTTTTTGAGAAATGTGAAATTCAGTTGAGAATTTTTCCTCGGGGAGAAGGGCAAAACCCTGGAAGAGGGTTTTAATATTAAGGGAGGGAGAGAAAAATGCAGGGCAGCAATACAATGCCCTGCCTTGAGAAATATCACTGATTTTGTTCAAAAACCCCAGACTATTTTGCACTTGAAAGTTGCAAGTGATCATGGAATTATCAATCTAAACCATTTTCATAAAAGCAAAATGATTGTCTGGCTCTGTTGAACAAACCTTTTAAAATAGGCAAATACTCTTATTGAATGTTTGAAAGTTTCGTATGTTACATGCACATCTTAGTGAAGATAATGAGAGAAAGGGGATAAGTAAAAAAAAAAAAAAAAGAGAAGTATAAAGAGATTGCCCTCTGCAACTTCCCTGTTTTTCAATGCAGAGCAAAATTTACTGTAATGGTAAGGTGAACAATAAAAGGAGAAAAACTTAGTCTAGCAGAAGAGAACTGTGAATTAGTTTGGGTATTTTTACTGCTTTCAAGAGAGAAAAGTGAAGAGAAAATGAGGAGTAAATTCTGGAAATAACTCTTTGTAGAGAGTTTGAAGATTTTTGAGGCTCAGAATTTGGTTTGTTTCCCATTTCATTAACTCTTACTTGGCTCAGAAATGGAAGGGGCAGAGTTCTTCTCCATATCTCACCCCTGATCTCAGTGTCACTCAGAACGTTTACAATTGAACCTTGCTTATAAACAACTTTACTGAGCAAGTCTAAGCAAGTAGAACGAATTTATTTTTAATTTATTATGACTTTAGTGACATACACTAAGTTACAGCAGTATCTTTGTTAAATCAGTGAGCGGTATATTGTATTTGTGAGCAGCATAAAATAATAGAACTTTTAGCTGTGTTCTTGGGAGGTTTAATTTGGTTTCTGCTAGAGTAATATGTACATTCTTATGAACTAGAAAGACTATAGAAAACCATCATTAGTAAACTTGAATTTTGGGATTTGAAGTAATTTTTTCCCTCATCTACTTCTGTCTTCAGGTTGATCTGACATGGGAGGATGCTTTGTTCATGTTTGAGTATTTTAAGCCTAAAACTCTTCCAGAGTTTGATAGTTACAAAACCAGTACTGTGTCTGCTGATTTGGCCAACCTTCTGAAGAAAACTGCCACAATTGTTCCTCGAACTGACAAGCCTATGCTGAGCCTGGAGACTGTGTCTGCCTACATTGAAGGAACATGCAGCAAGGTAAAATTAATTGTTTTTTTTTTAAATTAAACTGAAGGGAGTAAAAATTTGTGCTGCTATTTTTATGTTGACTTTGAGATTATTAGTGGAATGATTTATTCCATGATGTTGGGTTTTCTTGGGTAATTGCATTTAAATAAAATAAAAATGACCCCTTTAGTCAAAGCTTTTAGTCTTTGAATGGTAAAATATAGTCAGCATGAGATGTTCATTAGTGTTTGTAAGTGCTCTGTGTGTCTGTGAAATGCTTTCAATGTCTTCATATTCAAAACCTTCGTATTGTGTGATGAAAAGGCTGCTTCCTCTACAAGGAGGAAGCAATGTGCAGCTCATTCAGTATGGACCTTTGCCTTTTTGATTTTCAGGCACCATCTCTCCCCGAGGGTGCAGACTATTCTCCACCAGTGGTGACTGAACTGTATTATCTCCTGGCAGACTATCACTTCAAGAACAAAGAGCAGTCCAAGGCCATTAAATTTTACATGCATGACATCTGTATTTGTCCAAACAGGTCAGTATTTTTGAATCCTGCAGCACATCCTTCATTCTTCTCATTTCTTTCAGTACTGGAAAGCAGACAACTGGTTTCAGGAATGAAAAAACCCCCAAACAACCTAAACCCCCACCTGCAATCCATTATCACACGTCCATTGTGTAATTAGGGGATCTGTAAAACAACCCAATAGAAAAAACTCAAAATGTAGGGTTAAATATTTGATTGCTTTGAAATTAGAACCGAAAAAATGAAAGGGGGAGGGGGAAACAAAATTTAAATAAGGAATATCTATGAAGAATGAACTGTTTGCACCTTTTGTTCTTTGCTTTGGCATGTTCATGCATGATAAGGAGTGAAAAATGTCATCATTTGATAGTGTAGCTACAGCACAAATGGCAGCCTTTAAGTGGATTAATTGTTTAGGCTGACCACTTCCTAGAAGTGTTGATTTTGCTGCTAGAGAACTACACAGAGAATACAAGTAAAGTATTTAAGTGATGTTTAAACAAAGCCACCTTGTTTCTTGATAATATGCAACTCACTGAAATACCATCAAGATTAAGCTCTCTCATCTTAAAAATAAAGCATGTTCTGACTATCAGTCTTCTAAATTTAATTAAATAACCTTTAAATTTACTGATTAAATATAGAGTTTGCATATTAGGTGTTAGCATTTTAATTCTCCTTGAAGTTGATAGATCAGGGTCAGTGACAAAAACCCTAATTTGATAGATTTGAGACAAGAAAATTGTTTCTAAATCCAGTCACGTAACAGAGACAAAAGGGAAGGTGAAGGCACAGAGCAATTTTAGGTGTGAAATCTTCAGAGGAAATAGCTGTAGTTTAATGTTATTGCATCTTCTAGTCTGGGATTTGTGGCTAGCAAATGGCAAAAACTTTTGTTTAAAGGCAGATAAAGAAATTACCAATACCACCCCCTACCCATTTTTCTGTAGTTTTGGTATTTTAAAACTTAAATTCAAAAATAAATGAATGGAATGCATTTTTACTTTAATGTGTGGCATTTCTTTGCTCACAAGATGTCTTATGTGGTAGCGTAGTAATTTTGCCCCAGTCAAAATAGTCGGTACTTGTCTGTACTGCAGTTCCTGTTCATTCCTCTCAGGAACCTGACTATTGAGGTCACTTGACCTAGAAATAGGTTTTCAGTTGGAATCAGAAGAAATTGCAGGCAAAAATATGAGAACATTATGGTTAATGCCTTGGTGTTCAAACCATGGTAAAATTGAAAAACCCCAGGGCAGCTGCACCCTGGTATTAAAGCGAGGTTATGGCCTGTGGAAACCACCCTTCAGGCTGTATTATCAATAAACACAGGGCTGGACCCTCAGCACTCCCTCAGGCAGAAATTACAGTTTTAGTTCATCAGAATTTTCCTACTTGAATGCAATTTTTGCTTTTATGATTTTTATGCTGGGAAATGATGATGATTATTCACAGCTGAGTCCAACAGTACAAGGTGTCAGAATGTCTGCTGGCCTACAGGGTGACAACATTTTGACAGGGCTGCGTGGTTACTGAGAAAACAACAATGGGAGTGCTGCCATTAGGAATACAGATACACTTTGCATGGCAAATAAACCTGGATTTTTCATCTGTTTTCCATGTGTGACAGTTACTGGGGGCAGCGCTCTGTTAGGAAAGCGCTTTAAGAAAATCAGTATGATTTAGGCTGTACAGCTTGTGTTCCACTCTGAGAGGAGGAAGCGCAGAAATCTGTTTTGTGTGATGAAAGGAGGAAAAGGCTGTAGATAAAAGAAGACATATCTTGTCTGTGCCTTCAGTGTAATGTTCAGGGGGAGGTTGTTCACGGGTTACGTTCTTGCCTGCACAGGTTTGACTCCTGGGCTGGGATGGCTCTGGCTCGAGCGAGCCGGATTCAGGACAAGTTGAACTCCAATGAATTGAAGAGTGATGGCCCCATCTGGAAGCACTCTACCCCTGTCCTGAACTGCTTCAAACGAGCCCTGGAGATCGACAGCTCCAACCTCTCCTTGTGGATTGAGTACGGCACCATTTCCTATGCCCTGCATTCCTTTGCATCCCGACAGCTGAAGCAGTGGAAAATGGAGCTTCCCCCTGAAGTTGTGCAGCAGGTGGGATCTAACAGAGAGATTATAAAATTTTAAGTATTTAAAATTAGATTTTCTAATGTAGTAAATATATTAAGTATTTACATGCTATATTCCACATACGAGACTGTATGGTTACTTGGTAGTGTTGGAAATTCTAATATTCTTGTAATCTGGTGGTGTCAAGAAGCATTTGAAGGTGGGTGTTTTCCTTTCTTTTTCCTGTGTAAAACCAGTTTGAGCCTAATATTTGAATTATCTTTTGAAGGTGACACAAAATTATTGTAACCCTCTGGAAAGGGGAATTGTATTTACCTTTCCTTTCTGTAAATGTCACGCAGTGTTTCCAGGAAAAGGTGAAATGTATACATATTGAAATAGTGAAGAGATCAGAAATTACTCTGATATCTGTGTCCACATGTCATCTCTTATCTCTAAAGCATCCTCCCCTTTTTCTGTGGTTTTGGGCCGTTTACCTAAACAAAAGATCAAAGTGAGAAGATTGGTAGAATTTCCATTGAAAACATTGTTATGAGTTCATTATCTCTTTCTGCATAAGGGAGGTGGAAAAGATTATTAAGAAGTTTATTGCTAAACCAAAATGAGCAATTCTAAATACGCTCTGACAGTGATCACAATTGCTTGAGAAAATATTTTGTCTTTTTGGACCAGTGAACTCCATTTCTGGTTTAGCTGTTCCAACTTCCAGATGTTTTGTAGTCTGCAGCTGGAAGCAGAAAGGAAAAAAGGAAGTGCTGCTCCTCTGCTGTAATTTGCAAAACTTTCAGTGTTTGAACTACAGAGATCAGTGCTGGGAACACTCTTTGCTCGTGGGAGAAGTATTTACAGGAGGTGGTGAGTCTCAGATGTGAGCTGCCTCCGGCGCTGCGTTAACACCGCGCTTCCCACTGGCACCTTCTTGCCTAAGAACAAAGATGTTCCCAGCCCGTGGATTAAAAGGGAGCAAATAGTTCATTAAAGACTGTGTTTGAAATAACAGGTAACAGTAGTGTTTTGTTGCATCCAACAGCTCCAAAACCAACTCCTCAGAAAATGAAGTTACTACATTTTATGTCTTTGCCCTGTCAGAAGTTTGATCTTATGGTCTTGCAGCCTCTTGGCGATGAGGGATTTGTTGAACAGTTCCAGGGGCAGTGCTGGAGTTTCTTCATTTTGTTAGATAAAAGGAGCAATTCAGCCATCTGAAGTTGGGGATTAAATGAGAATGTTTATTTAGGGCTACTTAAGTCTTTGTTTTTTTCAAGTGAATATATTAAAAATGCATAATTTAGTAAGAAAAGCTCTATTGTAATAAAAGATAAACTGAAACAATTTCATCTCACTTCCACAGATATATCTCTTCAAGAATGTGTTTCTCATACATAAAAACCTTACTATATGCTTCTTCTTACAAAATGTTTGGGAAAGGAAAGATTATGTTTTAGTTCTTGGTTATAGCCACACAGCTTAAATTTATAAACTTCATTTTCAAAGAGAGAAAATTACAGTAATGCATCTTTTGACCTAGTTTTTTTTTACGTGAATTTATTGGCACTTTAATTTATGCCGCTGGTTTTAATTTTTTTTTGACGGGATGGGGTGGGGAGAATATTCTTCTCAAAATTAGATACATCGTAAGCAAGATGAAATACTTTTCTTCACAAAGGAGAGCGGTCCATAGTGGCTTTAGCAGACTTCAGTTGCAGAACAAAGCAAATAATTTTTTTTTCTTTGAAGGGTTAAGATAATTACAGCTGCAAAAATGTGGTAGAGTTTCTGTAGAAGTTCTGCCACATAGAAATTTTGTGGATGTGAATATTGGGTTGTTATTTTTCAGATTTATATTCATAAAATAGAAATATATTTAGGGTTACGTTTCTATATATAAATATAAATATTTCTTCTGTCTTACCGTTTTGTTCTGATTGTTTGTGCCAGCGGTTACCAAAGCGAACAAAAACCCATCCTTAAACACATTGTGTGAGCTGTTGGGATGTGTTTGACCGCTTGGGATGTATTTGATCACATCTGCATCTTTAGCCTGGAAGCATTTAACAGCTGTACCGCGTCTGTGCTCTTTCACACGGGCAGCGGCGCGTTTCTAGAGTTCCCCAGGTGGGCTGCAGCGCTGAGGTGTGTTGTGTTGTGTTGTCCCCTGGCTGCTGGCAGATGGAGGAGCGCAGGGACAGCATGCTGGAGACGGCCAAGCTGTGCTTCATGTCGGCGGCGCGCTGCGAGGGCGACGGCGACGAGGAGGAGTGGCTCATCCACTACATGCTGGGCAAGATCGCCGAGAAGCAGAAGCAGCCTCCCGTGGTGTACCTGCTGCACTACAAACAGGCTGGGCACTACCTGCACGAGGAGGCTGCTCGCTACCCAAAGAAGATCCACTACCACAACCCGCCGGAGCTCGCCATGGAAGCGTTGGAGGTAAAGCCAGTGAAATGTGTAGTCAGGAGCGTGCCCTGCGTCGGGGAGCGTGCGCAAGACGCGCTTGGAGAGCAAAATGGAGCCTGTTATTCAGGCTGATTTCATTTCAGAGGCGGTTTGGGCAAGTGGGTAGCAGTTCCACTTCTGAGTTTTGCCGGACACTTCATTGTTTTTTATAAAAATCAAACGTTGGTAGGATTGACAAGCATCTCGTACCTGTGGAAGCATAAGTTCGTGCACGAGGTGGCACCTTTGCTTTCACTGTGTTGTCTGGTAAAAGTGGCCCTAGAAAATACCCAGTGGGGAGTTGCTTGCAGCGAGGCCAGTTCTGCTTTCTTTGTTGTGTTCCATAGGTTGTGGTTATAAAATCTGTACAGTGTTCAGATTTTGTCATTTAAAAGCAACTCTCAAAGGCAGGGAAAGTTCAGTTCAGGTAAATTTAGGTGACAGGCAGCTGTCTTAACTAACTTCTGCAGATTCTATAGAGAAAAGACTATTTGTAATAGATTACAGAGCTACAAATTCTTTACTGACCAAATGGACTTTGGTGTTTTTTAGGTATATTTTCGACTTCATGCTTCTATTTTGAAACTTGTGGGGAAACCAGACTCTGGAGTAGATGCAGAGGTACTGGTTAGTTTCATGAAAGAAGCTTCTGAAGGACCCTTTGCCAGGGGTGAGGAGAAGAACACCCCAAAAGTTGCAGAAAAGTGAGTGCTAGTTTCTAGCAATATGAATGAATGCTAATAAACTACTGTACTATAAACTATTAAAATGAAGCTGAATAAAATATAAGCAAAGTGAATAAAATTTATGCTAATGTTTGCAGTTTTCAGGTGCCATGAATAAGATTGCATGCTACTCTGAGATCTCAATTATTGGTGCAGAGGAAATGGGAAGGGAGGAAAACAGAACAATTCTGACCTTGCGATCCATTTTGAACTCACTGCTTTAATTTCTTCACGAATCTGTTTTTTAAAACCAACTGTTTAAAAATGCAAGCGCAAATTAACCTCTTAAAGGATGAGAGATTTTAGTCTTTACGACGTCTCATTAACAACTACAAAATAAAGAGGAGTTTACTATTGACCGGTGACAAGGGAGGAAAATAACTTGTACTGCAAACCCTTTGTTTCGAATTTGTTAGTGAGATTTAATTGCTCTATTGGAAACGCTGTAAGAACCTGCAGTCTCCTTTCGTCCTTTGTAAATAAACGCTTCGCCTTTCTTCTCGCCCTCCCAGAGAAAAACCTTGCATGATAGATGAAGACTCTCACTCCTCAGCTGGAACAGTACCAGGCCCTGGGACTTCCCTCCCCTCCTCCTCGGGTCCAGGTCTGACATCCCCACCTTACACAGCCACTCCAGTTGACCACGATTACGTCAAATGTAAAAAACCCCGTCAGCAGGCAACGCCGGACGGTACAGTCCCTGTTCTCAATACTGCCAGCAGGGAGGTGCTCTGAGCACGGGGGGTTTGACCAGCAATGATCAAACTGCTCGAGGAGGGTGAGGGGTCTGTGGTAACACGGGCAATATTGAAGCTCATGATCTTTTTCTATCGAATCGATGTGCAATCGGAGATTTAAATACGAAACTCCGAGTTGTCACCTGCCACCGCTGCTTCCCCGTCGCTTAGTCAAAACAGTAATGTTGGTGGGAGGAGTATGAGCTCACCAAATTCTCGGTGATTTTTTTTTCTTCAGAGCTCGTTAGGAAAGACGTGGGTTCGATCTTTAGAAGACTGGACTCTGTTTTGGCCTGTGTGAAATGACCAGCTGAAAATTTAAACTGGTTCAAACAAGACAAATCGGTAAAAAGACAACACAAGCCAGTATTACAATTTTTGGAAGGAGGCAGGTGGCAACTCTTTTGAATATATTGTGATTCAGCACGAAGTGATTTGCATGACAGTCCAGTAGATTTCATCTTTTAATTTTTCTTTATCATTTACAATGACTGGTTAGCAGCTCATCTTTATAAAGTGATAGAATAAATAATTGGCTTGTAAATGTAAGAAGGGGGGGGATGTCATGGCGTTAATTAAGATTTTGCAATTGCACATGTAATAGAAATTAAGTTACAGTTTAAGTAACCTGAGTTTATTATTTGGCTAGGAATTTGGTTCTGATTTTACTCTTCAGCCATTTCTTTATCCATCTGGATCTATGAGTATCAGCACTCAAGGAGTAAAATATCTACAGTGTTCAGCTTGGTGTTGGTAGAGTGTGCCAGGCCCCACAGAAATGTTCTGCTTGATATGAATTTATTTCTGGAGGGTGGGCTGCTTCCTATTGTCATTTTCTGAAGAATGGAAGTTTGTAAATAACTTTGTTGACACAGTTTTGAAACAAATGTTCATGTGCCTGAAGTATTTGCAGGGTGAATTTATTCCTTTTCCTCAACAATTCTTGGTGCAACTGACAGAAGCTCTTTTTTTCCTTTCATTATACTGAACAGAGAAATGTTCATTTTGTTACGCCTTGCATTTCACTTGGGAGTCATTCATTAGACTGGTTTGTGATCATTTGTAGTGTGGAGGTGTCAATGGCATATGTAATGCTCAGGCTCTTTTATTGGCTTTTTGATGTCTTTTGACACAACAGCATAGAAGGGAGCAAATATTTAAATATTTCTTAAGTAATATTCCCTGTGAGAGGCATTTCTGCCTAAGACTACATCTGCTTTGGTCCTGAAGGCTGTCTCAGTGCTCCCAGGAGGGCCATAAGCTAGATAAATATTCCAATGTGTGTGGTTAGTGCCTCCTCTCCAAGTGAGACGTTCTGGGCTGTGGCAGGCGATGGCCCGGTGGGAGCGGAGGCGGCTGCTGAGCCAAGCCTGGAGGTGCAAGTGCAGGAACATCTGCCTCTGCCAGGGCTGCAGGAGCAGTTCCTGGATCTGCAAGCTGAGCCTAGCTGGGACCGAGCTTTGTGCTGTCAAAGCAATTCCAAATGTCAGCTGCTGGAAGAAGCAGAGTTTGGGTGATCTTCAGGAAGGCTGTGTGTAACCGTGACAAGGAGAATTGCAGAGTACTGCATCATTCATAATGTTTTGTAAGTTGCTGGCACAACTAAACCCTGGATACAGCATATTGAAGAACCCCAGGAAACTGAAATATTTGCCTTGAGGCTGTTACAGATGGAAGAGCTAACAGGCTGAGCTAACAGGCTCAGAAGTCTTCTACTTTTATATTATTACATATACAGTGCTCTTCTGCATGCATTTGCATTTTACTTGTATTAAAATACATACTTTTGAAGTAAAATGCTCTTGACATCTTACACATAATCACATCACTGAAGAAGGCTGGTGCCAGCGCTTCCATTGTGCCATTCCTAAAAATAGCAAGAAAATGCTCATCATTTGACTACTCTATATTTTTAACCGTTCTGACAGAAATGAAGAAGTCTATATTGCTGTTCAGGAACGAATAAGTTGACCTAAATTCAGCCTAGGTATTTTTTTTTCTGAGGCTCGACAATAAATACTCTTATTTACTCCTGTATTGATATTATTGATAATACATGGCATAAGTGAAGTAAGGTTATTGTACAGTTTTACTTCTTTTCATATATTACCGCAGGCAAGATGCTATTTGGGATCCTTGCTGACCTTTGAGACCTTTTTTGACCATTTTTGTGTTCTATGCTTCAAGAAAACATGACCTGTGAGGAAGAGGAGACGGAATTGGCATGGTTTGTCTGCAGAGGAGAAGACTCAGGGGAGACAGGACAGCACAGTAACCTAAGCAGTGTCGAAAGCTATACAAAGAGTTAGAGGCAAAGCCCCAGGATGCCCACGTTCATGGAAGACAGAGCAGATGATATTGCACTTAAATTGCATTTTCATTCTGAACATTAGAAAACAGTGTTAGGGTAGTCTTAGGAAGTACTGGTTTTGTATAACCCTGCAATATTTTAGCACTGGAAGTCATTAAAATTGGCAGTGCAGCTGTCAGCCAGCCACGATGGAGATGTAATTTATCCTGATGGAAAAAGGAATGGACTAGATGAACACTTGCAGTTCCTTCTGAACTCTACTTATTCTATTAATTTTGTGGATTTTGTGGGATTGGGTTTTGGTGAGGTTGTTAGTTTGGTCCCTGCTAGAGCAGCAAATTTTCTCCTTACAGGCTGGAGAGAATTGCTGCACAGCCAAACGTCAACTCTTGAAAATACTGGGGGTTCTGATCTCCAAACATTTATCTGTAAATAGATGAAGCTGTGAGGGCAGACTTACTTTGAATACATTATATTTAAATGTGTCATTATAGTTCTGTAGCTCTCTAGCACGTTTTGCTAGTGAAAGATGATGACTGGCATATGCAGAAATCACTGTTAAAGCTGAGAGCACTGAAAGGCTTCAGATCCAGTGAATACCGGTGATAGTAGTTTAAAGTCATGCATTTAATGAAAATGGGAGAAAGGAACCAGTAAATACAGCTTGTAAAGTAACTAAACTTCTTTTTCCTCTTGGCAGCTGCTAGCACAGATCTCCTTCAAGGAGACAAAAGTATTACTGAGTGGCAGCTGTTATTTGCTGGCTGACTTGCTGCTGTCATGTGTGTAAAATGGGCAGCTTCCTTTCTCTTTTCCTGTCCTTCCATTTGGCAGCATTTTTTCTTTCCTTCTGTTAATCCTGTCTTTCCTGTCATCACCCCTGCCTATTGCTATTTTATAACGCTCCAAAGTGAAAATTTGCATTTGAAGTCTGAAGCATAGGTTCAGACTCTTATTTTCTAAGAGTAAAATAGGAATCAGGAAAACCCAGGAACTTGCCAGGCACTCAGACTGTCATTACCTGTGCTGTTACTGTATTTACACAGCTTAAATGGCCAGTGTTACACAGCAAAACAGATATGCTCTGTCCTCCTCTACACAGGCTGGATGTATGTAGTCAGTAAAGACCAGTTGCAGTAAAAGCAATAGAGTTAGTTCAGAAAACAGGAAAAGTAGTAAAATTAAAATTTAAAAAATCTGAATAAGGTATCTGTTTCCCAAAAAGCAGACTGGGAGATTGTTTAAGAGGTCTTTTTTGCTGTAATATGCCTTTGTTGTGTTGATACTCAATTCCATATTCCTGTGGTGGTATGCAGATGATGTATCCATGGCTACTGCAGTGTTAAAATGTTGTATTGTGTGAGTCTTCATCCATGTCATGTAGTATGTCGTGTGTAGTTAGACTTAATTGTCCTTTTTTTGTGTTTGTCTTTGCCTGATTGCTTTTGCAACCAATATTGCCCGTGCTGCCTCTAACCTTTACACAAATCTCTGTTCCCCAGGCATTCTCTTCCTGCTTTTACCTGTCACGGCTTGCTTTTAATAATTGGCAGAACCTGCATGATAAACTCACTGGGAGAGGCTCCTTGCTTCGTGCTGTGGGAGAAGTCTCACTTCATAGTTTGTCGGTCTGTAATTCTGCAAATGTTATGATGATGCACCGTTTTTGTAAATGGGGGTTCTCAACATCCTGATGAGACAAAGGTGATCTCTGAGCAATTTCTTACACCAGGTTGTCGCTCGTGTGAAGCTAAATCGGCCTCTGGGATGGAGTGGATGTTTCTGTGCACATAGAGAATGTCCACATTGCATTTTGGAACATTGAAACCTTGCCCTTAAAATTCTCTCTCTTCAGCAGTTAAAAATGACATCTTTGGGTCTGCAGTGCGTGTCCTGTTCCGGCCCGTGGTGCTGGATGTTCATGGAGGCTGCATACTGGGCTACATGAATAATGAATCACACCCAGTTTATTGCAGTGTGCTCCATTTTTACCTTTCCCCGATTGAACCTCTCTCTGATCAGTACGAGTGTCACACTGACACGTAGTGTGAGATTATGTAAAAAGCATTTGTCCAAATGGATGGGGCCTTGGTGAGATACTCTGGTGCTCTGCTCTTGAAGACAGAACAGCAGTATAGGTCTGTAAGTTATGGAAACACATTCTGTGTTCAGTGCAGCCAGACAAAACACAGACTCTCATCTTTGACTCATGTTAACAGAGAACTCCCTTTAAATTGCTGTCCTCAAATTAACCTACTCCCATGCAAATCTTTGCAATTCTTTTGTTTTTTAATAATGTGCAAGTGCCTTTTGATGCAGAGCTAAATGTTGTCTTCCGTTATGGGTGGAATCTGTTTGCAGAATGAGAATTCTGTGATACATCATGTTTCTGACTGCAACCAGTAAAGAAAAATGCTCGTGTGTTCAAGTAAAGAGGGGAGAGATGGTGCCAGGCAGGACAAAGAGAGTCTGTACCTTCACAGCCTGTGAACAACCCACCTTTATTGCATGAGACAAGGGTTTGGGTTTTTTTAGTTATATATAGTTGCTTATTCATAAGCTCTGAACTGTGCAGCAGGATTTTTCTTTCCTGCAAATTGAGTTAGCATATGTATAGAGCTCTGTAGAAAAGCTTTCTGTGCCACTCATTTCTGATTTTTTGACTTGTAACTGATTGTTTATCATGATTCAGATACCTTCTTATAATAACTGGATACACATTTTCCTTCAGATGTTTAAAACAGACAAAGATATCATTCAAAAGTGAGTTGTACCCTCTTGGCTTTCTGAGCCTTTTACTTACTCCTGCTTGCAGTTGTTTCAGAGGTTTTCTCCGTCTTCCTTTTAACTTCCAGAAAGTTTCAAAAGAGAATTACTGAGCTGCATAGTAAATAATTATCAAAGGCAGAACACCTCATTCCCATTGGCACCATGGAGCTGTGATTCAGCTCCCCTGAGAATAAATTCTGTGAGTCTGTACCACGGCTGGTACCTGGTACCAGTGAGAGCTCTGTCATTAGGACTGGCTGAGCTGGTTCAGGTCACTCACACTGTCACACACCACTCTCCTCGTCCCTCTCCAGTGCTCAGGGGGTGTTGGAGCCCTGGTCACTGAATTTGGAGAGGGCTCAGTTCAGGTCACTCACACTGTCACACATCCCTCTCCTCATCCCTCTCCAGTGCTCAGGGGGTGTTGGAGCCCTGGTCACTGAATTTGGAGAGGGCTCAGTTCAGGTCACTCACACTGTCACACATCCCTCTCCTCATCCCTCTCCAGTGCTCAGGGGGTGTTGGAGCCCTGGTCACTGAATTTGGAGAGGGCTCAGTTCAGGTCACTCACACTGTCACACATCCCTCTCCTCATCCCTCTCCAGTGCTCAGGGGGTGTTGGAGCCCTGGTCACTGAATTTGGAGAGGGCTCAGTTCAGGTCACTCACACTGTCACACATCCCTCTCCTCATCCCTCTCCAGTGCTCAGGGGGTGTTGGAGCCCTGGTCACTGAATTTGGAGAGGGCTCAGTTCAGGTCACTCACACTGTCACACATCCCTCTCCTCATCCCTCTCCAGTGCTCAGGGGGTGTTGGAGCCCTGGTCACTGAATTTGGAGAGGGCTCAGTTCAGGTCACTCACACTGTCACACATCCCTCTCCTCATCCCTCTCCAGTGCTCAGGGGGTGTTGGAGCCCTGGTCACTGAATTTGGAGAGGGCTCAGTTCAGGTCACTCACACTGTCACACATCCCTCTCCTCATCCCTCTCCAGTGCTCAGGGGGTGTTGGAGCCCTGGTCACTGAATTTGGAGAGGGCTCAGTTCAGGTCACTC
Source organism: Hirundo rustica (assembly GCF_015227805.2). Taxonomy (NCBI): domain Eukaryota; kingdom Metazoa; phylum Chordata; class Aves; order Passeriformes; family Hirundinidae; genus Hirundo; species Hirundo rustica. Next base: position 11,736,728 of record NC_053466.1, on the reverse strand, counting down.
ACACTGTCACACATCCCTCTCCTCATCCCTCTCCAGTGCTCAGGGGGTGTTGGAGCCCTGGTCACTGAATTTGGAGAGGGCTCAGTTCAGGTCACTCACACTGTCACACATCCCTCTCCTTGTCCCTCCCCAGTGCCGAGTGGGCTCAGTTTAGGTGGCATTAATGCCAGGGTAATGCCTGCTGCAGTACTGAGCCTTGTTTTCCTGTTGCATTTTAAAATTAAACAGTCATTTAGGCTCTCCAGAGTTTAACACAGCTTTGTGCTGGTGATGGGGTGGCCTGCAGGTGCTGTGCCCAAATGCCATGGGGACAGTGACAGTGACAGTGATGTGCTGATGGCTGTGTCTGCTATGGAGGAATAGTGGGGAACAGGGATTTTTGAAGTCAGCCCAGTAAACCTGTTCCATTCAGGATAAGATTAATGTTAAAATGCTCTTAAGCATGGAATTAAGGCAGACAGACTTCAGATACTTTTTCTAACGTGTGACAGATGTGTTTCAGTGATGATAGTGATTTAATCATCCATGTGACTGACAGGACCTGTGTGATGCCATAGTGGCTTGCCAGTACAGATGAATATACAGGTTCTTTCTGCCCAATGACATCTTTCTGATAATAATTAGTATTTTTTTACTAATGTCTCGGACAGTTAAGATTCTTCTTTTGACCTTTTTAAATCTTCTGTCCGAAGCTGCACTTTTTCATCCATTGATAGAGGATGCAATCTGACATAGATTTGAAATGAAATGTCACAAGTTGAGGACATTAAGAGAAATGAGGTTAAAAAAAATTGCTTTCAAGTGCCATTTCCTGAAATTTTTAGAGGTAAACATGAAATATTTAACTTTACATCAAATAGAGATTTCAGCTCATCAGGTTGTTTGAAATCTTCCTAAAACTTAGGAATGATGCAGTGAAGTAGTGAAACAAAATATAATAATACCAAGGAGAAACATCTACTGTCAGATCATATTTTTCACAGGAATATTGTTACAGTTCCTTATGCACAATTTAGTAGAACTTTCTCCCTAGTCTCTTCATTTCCACTACAGATAATAATTTTGGGACATTAATACCCAGCTGTATTTTACTTAGCTTTTGAAGTAATAGGAAATTTTACAGGGAGGGACCTCAAAAGAATATTTAGTCCTTGATTTACCAATCTCTTACAACAAGGGATCACCCCAGCTTTTTGGAAAAGCTTGCCTTATTGCTATTGCTGGGTGAGGAAAATAAGAAAACAGGTAAACAAAATACAAAACCCAGTAATTTTTTCACTCCTAAATTACACTGGGTTGCATAAAATTGGCTCTAATTATAACAGAAACGATTAAAAAGCGCTGATGTTCTCCATGGATTTGTGTCATTCCAAAGGGCAGGTGTTGATAGCAGTTGGGGATTTGGAATTCATTCTCATGCCTCACACACTGCAGTCTTTGGCACGTAGGGTGAGTAACACTGACGACTGTCTCACCTGCAGTCAGCTCTTAGCAGATAAAGGGGAAGCTTCATAGCACAACAAATGTGAAATGTGTGCTGTGTGTCCATCTAGCACGTTTATATTTATAAAAAAGGGCTGCATTTGCCAGTTAGGCTAGAAGAGAATAGCGCTTTCATGTATACAAAATATGCCACTTTGTTTTTTCTTTTTAGAAAACCAGAGTTAGGATGTGAGTTGGAGTTGCCAGAAGTTGTGCATTGCATACTGCAGTATTTAGGTATTGGCAGAGCTTTTTATTATGTTAAGGAACATCTTGGGTAACCTAACAAATGGTGGTTATTTGTCTGCCTGTCTTGGAAAGCCTGCAGTGATTCTATAGGTTCACTGTGATATTTTCTAACTGTATGTAGCAGTTAAGATAGAGATGATGGGGGAAAAAAGTCAATTTTCTTGCTGCAATTAAAACCTATTGCCTTTTGCACTGTACCTAATGAATACGAACAGCAATTATTGTATTTTTATTTTGGTTAATCATATGTATTTGGAAATTCTCCATCATCTTTTTTAAGATAAGTCAAATTCTCCTGCTAATTTTCGTATGTCATCTCATTAATCTCTCATTTTTTTATCCTCTCCTCTGAATTAATTTTCCTTATTTCGGTGTCTTTTTAAAAAAGTGAGTCCCAAATACAGACACTATAATTAAGTTTAATTTTCATTAGTGCTCAGTAGAACAGGAAGACTGCTACATATTTTTTCTGCGGAGTTCCTGATTGCACATTCAGGAATGCTGCTTTGCTGAGGTGTGTTTAGAGTACATTTTGACCAGTTCTGGTTTGAGAATCACAAATTCTTTACGGGCACGTGGGAATGGGTGTGCTGGGATCAATCCCGCATTTTCTCCTGATTGTGTTACCTTTGAGGTGCTTAGAGAAGGATTTCTTTATTTGTGCTCGGATGATTCTGTGGAAAGTGAAGGCTGGCTGGCTCACAGCTTTGACCTTTCATCCTTTGTAAAGATAAGTACTACACCTCGTTTTACATTCCCTGGGACTTTACCCATCCTCTGTGATTTCTGAGAAATTAATACTAATAATTGGTAGCTGCTGCTAATTCCTGGAATACTCCAGGGCTTTTCATCTGGCTCACTTAGTTTGAAAGTGTCTGCTGCATTCCAGGAATATCTAATATAACAGAAAGCTGTCTCAATAGTTACCTTCCTCTGGTTTCCAGTGATTGAGGAGCCCAATGTTAATATCAATATTTTTTAAAATAGAGTTAATGTATTGAAAGAAAAGGTTATAAACATGCCTGCCTACACCCACATTCATTTAAGCAGAAATTTCAAATTAAAATAGCTAGCTAATTGTAGGGAGGTATTTACATTTGGTCCCATAAGGGAAAGCTCATGCATACATTTGAAATTTAATGTGTTGAATCATTGTCTATCTTTGCATGATGAAAAATTATTGTAATTTCCCAGTGATCTGATCTCACCCGGGCATATTGGTCTGGCACTTCTTGATTTACATTCTAATGCTTCATCTGTCAGAAGCCACACATCAGAACTGACCTGCAGGCTTGTGACAACATCTAGAAATTTGCAATTTTTTTTTTCCTAGATAAGTAATTCAGCCTCTTTGCCACAGATGCAGAAACTTCTTTTTAAAAAAATCAAGGGAGCTACTGTAAATGGTTTTCCTGATGTCAACTGGGAGTTCAATAGTATCGATTTCTACCACAGAAAGTTATTAGAGCTTTATAAATGAGTCATTTAAAGCTTGACTGACCCCTCTTCAGAATCCTTCTCTTCTCATGCTTTATAATTATATTCCTTCTGTACAAAACTTGTCATCATTAACCAACTTATATAGCTTCCAATTGGGAAGCAAATACTGTCCCCAATTCTTTTTCGAGATGCAGTTTTATTAAGATCTGCTCACTGAAAGGGAAGGTTATCTTTGTGTGGTAGTGAGAAGCCTACAGAGTGCATCAAATTTGGTTTAAGTTCCTTGGAATCCTAATAAGCAGAACCTGATCCGCAAGCTGAGGGTTTGCAGAGGGATTTATCTTGATAAAATGAATTCATGGGAGGCCCTTAGCTCTCTCCTGAACAAGTGCAATTCAGATGGAACAGAAGAAATTTAATTAAATTATCCGCTCATCTCAAAGCAAAGGCTTTTGCTTCGTTAATTTTCTTTCTTGATCTTATCAATAAAGCTAATGAATCAGAATGCAGTGGAACTACCTAGACAACGGATGTAGGCCCTTCCTGGGTATTCCATTTCTATATAGAACCGTAAAATGGTTTGAGTCGGAATGGACCTTTAAAGATCACCTAGTCCCACACCCCTGCAATGAGCAGGGCCACCTTGAACTAGATCACAGAATCAGGTATCAGTATCTTAAGAAGAAATTGGAAATTATTCTTGTGGACTGCAGATTTAAAGGGAATTGCCTGTGTTGGAATTTTGTATTGAACACTGAATTATGTTGGCACAATATGGAAGAATGCTGGTTTCCCATCTCAGTGGGAATGTGCAGGCCTCTTTCTGTCAGGGAGACTAAGCTGTGTTCTTTAGTCATTCAGGGCTGCCTCTGATAACCCTTGATGTAAAGAACTTGGGTTATATCTGGCAGGTTTCAGACATGAGTGGGAGGTTTTCACTTGCCTGTTCCGAGGTGTTTTATCCCCCGTGATGAAGTCACGGTGCCTGTTCCTGTGCACATTACCAGCTTAGCTGTGACTCTGCTGTAGTCAGCAGCCACTGCTCCACTCTTTCAAGGTAAAGGCACTTCTCTGATTCTTCTCTCTGCTGCCTGGAAGTCCAGTTTCCATGCCTGTGTTAGGCCTAGTTCTCTGCTGTGTTTATCTGCCGTATCAAATCACCTTTCAGAACGTTTGTTGAATGGCATCTTACACCTGCAGGGTAGCTGGCATCAGAGATCACTCCTGTAAGTCTTTGCCCTCTAATTCTACTGATTTTTCTTTCCTTTGTGAGTAATTTTTACCAGTATTGTTCTTGATGAAAAGTTTTCTCTTGTCAATTGAACTTTGCTTGTGTCAGGTTCAAAATGATACTGGGTGCATTTCAAGGCAAATGGCACAGTGAACCTGGGAAACTTTACAGGGCCATCCAAGCTGAAATATTGTGTCCCCAGTCTAACTGCTCTTGAAAGTTGAGCTTTACTGCTTTTGAATCAAATTCCAGGATTATATTCTAGGGAGAAATGTGGTGAGAATGAAATACCTTTTCTTGGTGGTGCTTAGGATCCTTATGGCAGTTGTAAGAGTTTGCAGAGTGGCTCCAGTTTTGTGTTGCTGTTACCAAGAGACAAGTAACAGCTTGAAGCGTGTGAAGTGGTGCATTCCTTCTTTATCTCTTTTGCAGAGAGGAGTCAGGACAGCACTGGAGCGGTGCTGTCTGACTCCAGTTCCACACAGGATATGTTTAATGAGCCTGCCAGTTCTCAAGACAGCCTGAAGAAGACTTACACAGAGAAGAGGATTTCTACTACCTGTGCTGATACACTGCTGCTCAGCAAAGAGTCCCTGGGATCTGCAGAGGAAAAGGGTATGCCTGATTCAATAGATAATGTCAGCTGCAATAGTCTCATTAAAATGTTTCTCCTGGCTTGCAGGTGCACTGAAATATGCAGCGCTGTGACTAAGGATTCTAACTAGGTATCATTGCTGCCTGTATGTGTGTAGCTTAAATTTGGAACTGTGCCTCACTTATGTGGCCCCCAACCCAATTTGTTCTATCTGTTAAATCTTACAAAGCAAACATAAAGATAAGCTGCTCTCTGTGGTGGCCCTTTGACTTACCTGCCTTCTTTTAGGTTATTATTTGCTTTTTCTTCAGTGTTTCATATTTTTAAATAATTTAAAGAGTAGTTATTTGAACATAGTCTCAAACAAGACTTTTTTACTTTTTCCCAGGCATAGATGCCCTTTTTGTTCTGTCCCAGTAGCAGCTTAATATTCAGTACAGAGAAGAGCAGAAGTGGAATTTAGATGCTTTATTCCATTGTGTACTTCATTCCAGTGGAGAACTGGAGTTGCTCTCTACCAGATTTTTCCATATATAATAGTACTAAGTGTTCTGTATTCCACTGGAAAAATGGTTTCAAAATCCATTAGCTGGAATTTCCCTTTGTGTGATGTTTGTACAGTTGGATGTGGCAGTAGATAAAGAGGCTGGACTTCAACAGGGAAAGACAAACAAAACCAGTGTGCAAATTTTGTCCACCTTTCCAGGCTGTGGCTTTTTGTTGGATGTTAAATCTCCTTTGCCAGTTCACACTTTCCCAGTTTCAGAGATCCAGGAATCATGCTGTGTGGATAGTCCTGAAACACTGCTCTGGTCTCACCAGGAGCAAGTGCCAAGCAGTTATCTCTTTGTTTGCAGACTTGGATTACCTTGGTTTCATGTTTTTAAAAATATTTTAAAATATTTTACTTCAGTCTTGCCTAAGCTAGGGAAGCCTGTGGTGATGCTTGCATTAACGTGCTGAAATAGCTGCCAGTTCCTAGTTTTGTGCAGTAGTACTTCCATAATCCCTAAATCCAGGAGTCTTTTGGCTTCTGGACTGAAAACATGGCTCTTTTTCAGGCTTGCCGTGAGTTGTGTTTATTGTCATCATTTGTCTGTCAGAAAAACCATCGAATGCATTCTTAAATTATGGTGTTTATTAGAACAGATGTTGTTTCCCATAAAGCTACCTGTACAGTAAAATTGTAATGGATACAGACATCAGGCAAGCACGTTTTGAAAAATGGGACTTCTTGTAAAGCATGTTTGACTCAGAAGTTTAGCCTTTTCAGCAAAAAAGTTATGGAGCAGCTTTGTATTTGAGGATGAAGTACATTTTAGCATATCTCTGCACTCTCTGCTGGGAGACAAGATCTCATGTAAGAGGCTCTTTATCCTGGCAGAGGCAAAGACATGGTAAACTTCCATGACTAAAAATCAAAGTTAAAGAGATGAATCTGCATGTAGTGTGTGTGTTTCCAGCAATAATGGTTGGCTAATAGGAAATGTGGAAGCTGCCACTGTAACAGGATGCTTTCTGAAGTAAGATTTGGTGTTCTTCAACGAAAGATGGGTGAATTGAATTACAAGTTACCAAGTTAATCACAAAAGTATTTACATGGAACTGTAGGTCCTACATAATGAAGAAGACGAGGTGAGCTGCTGCTGATCGTTGTGTCTGAGTCCATTTTGTGTTCTGGGATTGTGTTCCTCTAGGCAGACTATTAAGAGTAATACATTTCACTTGGAAGGGTGGCTTTAATTTTCTGTTCTTTCTTCTTTTCATTGCAATAAAATGTTACTGAATTTATTCTTTTATTTTGGCTTCCCTCCCCCTCAGTCTTCCAAGAGTATGTAAAAGGCTGCATTGTGTGAGGTGTGCTGAATTCATGCCATTGTTCAGGATAAAACCCAAATGAAGACAATGGAGGTAGCACTGTGTGGCTGTGTCAGTGAGTTGCAGATCACTTATTCAATGAACATCATGAGCAGTCATACATTTTTTTTCAATATTTCTGTCTATGCTTTAGTGAAGGAAAGGATCACCTTTTGTCACATCGAATTTTTGTCATTTTCCATATGTCATTTGCCGTTTGGAAATGGCAATTTCACCGTCGCTTTGCTCTTACTGTTCCAGCTGCGGGAAAGTCAGAAGAGCTGCTGGAGAGCTCAGAATGTTACGATCCCTCTGAGCCTCCTGGCCAAAAACCGGTGCCGGATCCTCAGTGTGCTTCTGGCAACGCCCTCAAAGCTGCCATCCCCGTGGCCTCGCAGTGGGACTGCAAGAAGAAAGCTGAGCCTTGTGCCGAGGCTGCGTCCGAGTTTCCTCACGGCCTCCCCGCAGACCTGGAGGAGCAGCGCAAGTTCCTGACGGAGCAGTGCATCTCCTCCTTCTGCCTGTGCCTCAGCCGCTTCCCCCAGCACTACAAGAGCCTCTACAGGCTGGCCTACCTCTACACCTACAGCAAAACACACAAGGTGAGCTCTGGTCCGTGGGTTTAGTGCGCGCTGGCTTGTTTCTCGAAGAGCTGTCGTTGCTGTTCCCGTGTCGTACGGCCGCGTGACTGATCATCCATCCTTTCCGTCAGGTGACAGAAGTGGCTGCTCATGAGGCTTTCTCCTTACCGGCATTTTCCTATAGACCCCAGACCTGCTCTGGTACTGCATTTTCTACCCATATATTTTGCATCGTCATTTGGAAACTCATGCAGAGGGACCTGGTTTAGAGAATCTTGAAATAAATTCAGAGAGCAGCTGTCTGGAGAAACCTGCACATGTTGGTATTGCTCAAAAGGAGGATTCAGAGCAGAAAACCTATTTAGATGTGATTTTGCTCTTGTCCTAGTCAGCTATATTTGCAAAATTGGTCTGTGCTTGAGTTGGGGCAGGATTTATCTGGATACTACAGTGGAAGTTTTAAAATCTTGCGTTTTGTCATCCCAGTGGATCTGCACTGAGCCCAGGCAAACCAGTTGTGCTGCCACTGGCACTGGTGCACAGGTCTCAGTGTTAAAATACACCTTGTTCACTGCAGTTAGGAATGAAATTACACTTTGGGAAGTCTTCGGCTCCTGGATTGTCTGGCTCGTGTGTGAGGTCAGTTAAGGAGAAAATTTCTTTTTTTATTACTGAACTAAGTAATTTTCTGTCATTCAGCAGAGAATTACATTTTAGATATGTCACATAAATTAAGATGTTCTCATAAAAATGACAGCAATTATTTATTTTACTGAATAAGTGGACTGAAAAGTGACTTGCAGCAGAAATTAATCAGTATTGTGTAAACACATCATGTGATGCGGATGAACTTTCTGGGTATCCTGGGTCTTTGTTGGTAAAATGTGTAGGAATATTACATCGAAGTCATCAGAGATATTTTACTATTTGTCATAATCAAGGTTTGAATTCATAGATTTTATATTTGGAAGTCTTGTCTTAGATCATATGCTGCCCTGCATGGCTTCCTGAATTTTCTTCCCCACGGGTACTGAAGCTTATGTGAACAACAGGGAAGGGAAACAAATTGTACCCCGGCCTTGAAGCAGCAAACATCCCCAGTGTCACTGCAAAGGGGGCACAAGCATGTCTCACCAACCTCCTGGAAGGTGATGAATATTCCATTTGTCTGTAGAGTGATTATCCAGGAAAATACCACCCTTTTTCATACAGAGCCTGTTTTGAAAACATTCTTAGACTGTTTGTATGTAACAGTTGTTAATTTTTCCATGGAGCTAATCATGAATAGGAGCCATAGACTCCTGCAATCTGTCATTACTCTTGCTGACATGATTCTGCATCAACATTCAACGAAAAAAGCTGCCTGTTTTCAATTTATTGGTTCGAATAGCATGTCCTTGCCTGAGGAACTACTTGCAAAGTATTTTCTTCTATTATTTTTCCCTGATGAAGCTTTCTCTTTTGCTTTTTATAGCTCCCTCCTTATATAAATATCAACTCAGCGATGGATTTCTATGTGAAACACACATTGTTGTCTAAATCTGTTTCCTCTTGGAACTCAGGAAAACTGAATCTTGCTTCTTTAAGCCTAGCAGTTCCCAGGCTGGTTTCAATGGGCATTTTTGGGTTTCACTATCCTTTTTTATTATTTCTCTGCATAACTAACAATCACTTGGCACGACAAAACCCAAAGAAATCTTCTTGCTGATACATGTGCACTACATATTTACACATGGGTTTTACATTTTCTTTCTTTGGTGACTCACTCAGGTTCTTTTGTAGAGCAGTGTCCAGTGTCTGTGTTTTAATGGCACATTACTGTGTCTTTAGTGGAAGTTATACTCCTGCACAAACTTAAACCACAAAATGGATCTATGCATTGTCAGCAGTAACTGGAGTAAGAGGTATACTTACATTTACTCGCGATAAGCCTGATTTAAAAAGTGAGATAAATTACATCAGGTTGTGTTGTTGGGGGGCAGAGTGGTAAATTTTAGAAAACTGAGATTAATTTTGAAATGCGTATAACCATCTTGGAAAATTCAGCATTTGCGTTCCAACGCCAGGAATTTGCGTGAAGAATTTCGACTGATGGCCAAAATTCATGGTTGGCTGGGAAAAGGAGAGGATTGGCAGGTCTCCATAGTGCATAGAAAAACAAGTTTTCCATATGCAATCTGTTTTCTCCCATTTCACAGTTTTCCTGGTTTTGCTGTTGTGAGATCGGTGAAGATAGTTGTTGAGTGCTTTTTTAAACACCTTTTCAAACTCTTTGAACATTTTGTTTGGCTACATGTTCCGTTGAGTTTTTTTTCCCCTGCAAAATCCAGCTTAATATTTGGAGTCTGTTTTTCTTTGTTTTAGTCTGTTATCAGAATATATTTATGCATAGCTGTTTCTGGTTGGAGTAAATGTGCAGGGAAGTGTGGATGAATTTTCAGAAGTTACTTTGTTGCCAGTTTGGGCAGTAGTTTCAGTTTCCTATTAACATTGTCTTGATGTAAAGTCTTCATCTTATGTGATTTTTACCTCCAAAATGAATGTTGACACTGTTTGGAAGGAAAAATTAGGACTTGGCAAGACACTTAGTCAGTGTAACTTTGTGAAAAGTATTGTCTATGGATCCCTAGGTGGAACTGGTCTGATCATCTGTAACCAGCAGGTTGTCAGGAAATAAAAATATTTACTTACATGCGCTTTTTTAATCTCAAAAAGTGCTCTGTAAATCCTGGAAGAATCTGCTCAAAGACTGTTTGTGTGAGTTTTTAAGCTTGTATGTTCTCTAATGTCTGTTATTAGCAGAGCCCTTAATGGGGAAATGAGCGGTGGGTGTGACATGCGGTCAGTGACGCGACAAGTTAGTCAAACCAGGCACAATACATGCATGCAAAAATTGCAAGATTATATGCATGTAGGCTTCATAGGTACAGACATGATCTGGAAGCATAATAGATGTAACCACTTCAAGTAGAAACAGTTTGATAACGGTTCATTTAAAGGCCACCCTTCAAATCAGTAGTCTTTTTATTTTGATTTTATTTGATGCAGGAGTAGGAGGAGGTTTTTGAGACAAAGCCTTCTAAAGGAGTGTAAATGAAATCAGAGGGAAGGATTAAAGAATACTGGAGTGGTTTTTTCACCTCTCAGAAACACTTTTGTGGAGTTTCCAATTTAGGTAAAGGTGCTTCTGACACCATTGAGTTAAGGGGTATCCATCTCAGGTGACTCAGAGTTCCACTTGGTCGACCCTAAGAGATTTTCCTTTTCTACTTCAGCTTTTTTTGCAAGTTACTGTACCCTGTCAGTCATCTTGTCTTTGAATCTTGGGGTGATAAAAATGTGGGAGGCAACAGCTGAACTGGAAAGAGTATTTCATAATGGCCCTGAATCAGACAGCCAAATCCAGCATTTCAGACTGGTGAGCGGTGTGCCAAGAGGAATAAATCCTTTTTGCTGTGTCCTGGATCCCTTCACCCACTCCTAATAACTTCATCAGCTGAAAACCAAGCAGAGCAGACTCTGTGAAATCTAATGAGTTGAAACCTGCTCAGGCATATTTACAGGGAATAAGTGATCATGCTGATTTAAGGAGAAGGGTAGTGGAAAATCTGTAACTATGTCTTTTATTCCTATTAGCTTTGATTGTGTGAAGTTACCGTGTAATTGCCCCATTTGTCTGAATGATCTTTTCTCCTCCTAGCTGGGTTAGTGCCATCATCTTGTTCAATAAAAGCCTGTGAATTATGTGTACCAAACACATGCCTGTGGATGGTCAGTGTAATGTGCATAGCACATCCCAGCACCGGAGCATGACGCTACAATTAATGAGACAATTAATGATCTCAACCTTCTCCTTGTAAAACTTCCATTCGGGAATGCATCCATAGCTAACACTGCTTTAGACTGGGATTTTAGATTTGAGCTTTGTGGTGGGATGGTAACTTTCTTAAGGGTTTTGTTTTCCTTGGATTTTTATGTGATAGTTTTAACTGTAACATTCAGATTGCCACACGTTAGGCAAGTTTTACTTCATTTTCACACTTGGAATTAACTTACATTTCTGATGACTACGATTTGCACAAAATAAAGCATTTTATGTGCCTGGATCTTGGATGTTCCAATAGGCTTGTTTTTGTTGGCTTCTCATTTTATTCAAAACAAGATGACTTTCATGGAAGACCAGATTTTTGTAGGTTCTCTTGTGTTGTATTTTCTTCTGTATGTAGTTCCAGGTATTTTTCGGGATTAGGTTAACAGGATTACAGAAATACATATTACAAAAGAAGTTTTGTAGAAAAAAGTTAGTATGCAGCTGAGTTTACACGCTCTGCTTTCTTCAGTGTTAATTAAATTTGACACTCAGTGATAATAATTAAATTTAGTGATTCCTGTGACCAGACAGAAAGCACCATGTGATGTTTATGGGGGAATATGTATTAGTTCCATACCTAAACAAAGCTGTCCAAATCCCCTTGATTGTGCTGCACTATAATCATGTGGGTCCTGTGTAAGTACCTCTGTGAGCTCTTGGAATGAGGGATTTTTGACACCCATAAATATCTGGTTATTACTGCCAGCGTTCAGCTCTCTTGCACATGAATCCATAATCAGCATTTTGCTAGAGGGGATGCTCCAGTTCTGGTAAGACATTGGAGATTTCTGCATGATTACTGTCATTAGCACAAAGGCACTGATGACTGAGCAGAGCTTTTACTGTTTCACCGGGGTCTCACAAACAAAAGCAATCTGGAACACAGGATAAGAACTTTTCTAATAATGCCCCCAGCCCAACACATACACACACATACACAAATAAAGGATATTAGAGCTGGAATATGTTTCTTGGATGGACGTGATTTAATCACATTTATGACTCACAGAAGTGCATTTCCAGTCCACAGAACACAAGCCAGAGTGCAACATTCTCGTTTGTCTCTATGAACCAAACATCTTCCTCTTTCTTTCATGTCCTCTCTTGTGAAGTTTTCTGTACAAAAGCTGGTCAACTGCAACTCAAATGCCACTTTTGAACCCTGAAATAAAAACTGAACTAAAGCAAAGCTTCCATCAGTGAAATCTCGCAATTAATAGTTGTCCCATCTGTTGGTGACATTCTGCCTGGAGCCAACAGCTGTCCCTAGTTCTCAGCTACAGGAGAGAGGTTAGAGAGATAGTGCTTTTATCAATTTTTGGTTGTCATCTATCATTTAGTTCCCTACTGATCCTCTCCTGTTAATTCACTGAGCGCTATTAACCAAGTTTGATGATAGTCATGGAATTTCCAGGGAGTTTAAGTGAACTTACAGGGAGGGCAGTGGCTGGGTAGGGCTGAAATGCCTGAATTCACCACCCCACTAAAAGAAGGCTGCAGTTTAAGCCTGAGGGTCGAGGCCTCAGCTCTGGTAGGGATTCCCTGCAGGCTGGCCCGAGGGAAGAGCTGAGAGTGCTTCCAGAGCATGTGCGGGGACAGCAAATACTGTTGGAACAGCAATATGCGTGAAACGAGAAAAGACACCAATAAAAAATGTACTTTGTTCTGTACCTTTACCTGTGGTGACATTTCCATCCTCTGCCCACGAGTGACCTGGCTGTTGTTGTCCACAGAACCTGCAGTGGGCGCGGGACGTGCTGCTGGGCAGCGGGGTGCCCTGGCAGCAGCTGAAGCACATGCCTGCACAGGGCCTCTTCTGCGAGAGGAACAAGACCAACTTCTTCAACGTAAGTTTACACAGCTGATAAACACAGCGACACCTGTTTCTCATTGGAAAGCTTTGCAAGGGGATGGGGATGTGAAATTCCGCGCAGGCGTGTTAAACAAGCCCTGAGCAGCTGGAGGAAAGGAGAGTTGCAGAGATATTTATTGGGTGGATATCTCTCTCTTGAAGGGAGCCACACTAGAAGGGTTATTTCTGGTGAGCTTGAAAACGTGGGGAGAGAAGCACCAGCGCTTTTTCAGTTATGCATCATTTATCACATATTTGACGGCTGAGCCCTCTTTAAAAATTCTAATTTTGTTCATCTTAATTATCCTCTTGTTTATTGTCTTTCAACTTGAACTGCACTTCTCATGGTGGAACAATAATGCTATTTGCTGTAGGAGATCTCCTGAGTTGGAAGGAGCTTTCTTGTGCTCTCTGCAGCAATGCTCAGCAGCAAGAGTGTCCCCAAGCCCCAGAGTGAGGCAGCAGCACTGTCACAGACTGTCCCTGTGTCTGTGATCACTGCCACAGGAGTGTCTGTGCCTCACTGATGTGGCACACACAGTGCTGCTGAGACTCACATGGGCATTTATCTGTCAAATTCCCTGCTGCGATTGCCACTTGCACGCTGCTGTTGTCTTTCTTTGCTGTGCTGTGTCCCAGGGTTTTTGCCTTTTGTTCTTTTGTGGTAGGGTTCTTCAGCAGTTCTGGTTTGCAGTGTGTGGTGAGAGCCTGGAGATGCTCTGCTTGTCATTCTGGGCTGACTGAGTACACTGCAGGTCTGTTATGTGGTTGCCTGTGATGGCAGTGAAAAATTTTGTGTCTTTGCTTTCCCATCCAGTACTTTTGTTTTAATGTTGGAATTGTGAAATTTATTTCAGCTTTATATCTGTTAAACATTTATCTTCATTTTTGCTGTATGTTGTGTTAATTAGCACCTCTGTGCAAACCTCTTTTAAGTACAAGGTAAGTGCTCTTCTCTGATTATAATCCTTCAGATGGGGTGAACAAGGAAGGAATGCTGACAATGGTTCAAAATTGATTCACGGATCAGTCTGCAAAAAGGGTTTCTATCTCATTGCATCTTTCTGGGGACGAGTTCTGCTTAACAAGCCAGCAACTGAATACCATGCACTCATCTGATCAGTCCCCTCCCATACCCTCCGTGGGATGGGGAGGAGAATCAAAAATAAAGGTAAAGCCCATGGACTAAGATCAGTTCAAAAATTGAAATAAAAAAGTTATAATAATAGTAATGAAAAGGGAGATAAGAAATAGAGAGGAATGAAACCCAGGAAGAACAAGTGATGCACAGTACAGCTGCTCAGCACCTGCTGACTGAGGTACCGGTGGGCCCCTGCCAGCCAGCTCCCCCCAGTTTCTCTACTGGTCTGTGCACATACCTCTACTGCACCCTTGGGCCAGTTCCAGTCAGCTTTCCTGGCCATGCTCCCTCCCAGCTTCTTGTGCACTTCCTCACTGGCAGAGCCTGGGAAACTGATTTAGAGTAAGCACTGCTTAGCAACAGCTACATCAGTGTGTTATCAACATTATTCTCACACTGACTCCGAAACACGGCTCTGTACCAGCTACTAGGAATAGAATTAACTCTGTCCCAGCTGAAACCAGGGCACAGCCTGATGGGGCAGACTAAACACTGGTGACCTGATTGATGGCTACATGGCTCTGTGCTGATTTCCCTGCCAGTTTTCCCTACAAAAATCCTGCTGTGATTAGCCCCTCACACTGCTGACTGCTTGGACTCAGATTCACGCAGAGCAAAGTATTCTCGTGGAAATTAATGGAATTATTCAACGTGCTTCAAGCCAAGTGTGAACTTTGCACGATCGAGGCTGACTTGTCATCTCTGCAGGGTTAAGTGTCAAAAGTGTTCTGTTTTAATGTATGAGGAAGATGAGCAGTAGGGAACTGAGAAGTGTGTGTAAGAGAGTGTTTCTGCTTGAAAATGTGAGTTACCACATTAAGAGAGATCAGTGGTTGACCTAAATCTGGTCTGGTTTTTGAATGCTAATGCTAGCTAATTTAATTTAAAGAGATTCCACTATATTCCTAGGTGGAATCTTCTAGCATTATTTCAGAAAGTAATTATTTCTTACTCTACATACTGATATTTTTATACTCTGAAGGGTGAAAAGTGCTAGTATAGATACTAGACAGCAGTATAATAGTTATTTTGTAAATCAACAAAAACTTAATTCCCATAATTGATTTCTTTAATCAGAAATTCGATACACTTTGAAAGAAAAGACAACCTTCAACAAAAAGTAATGCAGGCCCAGTGCAATATATTGGGAATACTGGTAGAAAAGACAGAAGGTATTTGTAAATGATATTCTCAGTTTGAACTTGGCTCTGTCAACATACAAAGGCAGTGTTAGTCTGGAGTCCTCCATGTAGACCACTGTCTCCAGGCTTTAGAAGTTTTGGTTTGGGGATGAACTCCAGTGTCTCAGCTGTGGGGACATCTCGACTTATTCCTGCGTGCATGTAGGTTAGTCTTCCTGGTAACAGGCACGAGTTTAGCATGATAAAATATTTTGGTGGTCTCATTTTCTACCCAGCTATATTTTCAAAATTCTCTTCAAGTAACATTGTGTGAAGCATGTGGCATTAATCCAGAACAGATGACACAGACTTAGCAGAGTGAGAAAATCCAGATCTGAGAGGGAAAGGGCTACAAGTGCCCATGACAAAAAGCTGGCAGTGTCAGCTGACATTCCAGAACTGGACAAACCTAAATCTCTGAACAACTCGGAAAACAACCTCTCAGCTCTGCATTGACCTTGCCTGGGTTAAACCACAACTATTCTGTTCCCATGCAGAGCTCCCAGCCAGGCAGTGGGGAAGAGACTGAGCTGCACCATCTGGGTCAGAGCTCTGGTGTGTCATCCCCTGTGCAGATGGTGCTGCAGCCCACTGTCCCAGCTCCTGTCTTCACATACAGGCTCGGGTGATAAAACATAAATTCGAGCACTCTGCAAAAGTAGTCTCGTCTAATTTAGAAATGAAATGGCCAGCCTTAAGGTTTTCTAAGCCTATTGGTGTCCCCCAGGGTTATTGCCAACAGAAACCTTTTGCCCAAAGTGTTTATTTGCTTTCATAAAATGCCTTTGGTTTTCTGTTTTGGGAACTCTTCAGCCTTCATGATACAGAAGAGTTAAATGCATGTCTCAGTGGGTTTCTGTAGATACTTTACTACTGGAATACCTTTTTCATCTGCAGCAAGTAGCACTGGTGTTTTTAATCTCTCGTAGAGAAGATTTAGGGTTGTTGAAATTACAGCTGACTCAATTTTACAAGTACAAACAACAGAGCGCAAGAGAGAAAGCTAGCAGCTCCTCCCAGACATTTTATAAATCATGCATACTCCTAGTAGAATTATTTATGAAATGTTTATGACAGCACTGTATGAAAAGAAATAAACCTGGGTAAAGCTGTCTCTCGTTAAATTCTACTGCAGAATTGCTGGTCTGGATCTGTGTGTCACGGGCTGTTGTATAATTTGTTAGCTGTCACTCATCTGCAACTTAAATGAGCAAAAAAAGGCATGTTCAGTTAGCCCAGACTTCTTCTCATTTGACATACTAGAATAATGTCAGGATGCTCAGAACTTCCCTTTTCCAGTTCTAAGAAGAAATAGTGTGACTGCATTATTGTACCTGTTTGTTTCCTGACCAGTAAAGAAAGGCCCTTATTTTCTGTAAGCAGAGGTTTTTTGCATGTTCATGGCTTTGTTAGTGATGGCAATCATATGAATGAATATTGCTGTTAGATTTGGAGGAGTTTTAGCTGTGTTCCTATAAATTACTGTCGAATCTGTTTTGTTTGGCAATTTCTCTCTTGCATGTACAGGTACATTCTGGCTTTTCTCCTCTTCTTTTTCTCAGTGTGAGTGTAAATATATACAGAGGGTTTTTTTGTGTTTTTTTTTTTTAAGGATGGCTGCAGGATGGTTTCTATAGTAACTAAATAAGAAATTATTTCAGCAGGAAGAAAAAAAATCCCAATATATTGCTTTATATAGTAGGGCACTTCCTTATATATCCAGATTTCATGGTACTATTAATAAAACAGAGTTAAACTTTGTGCACAGATGATGGGCATTGATCAGGCTGTGGGTAGGTGGAGATTGTGGAAGAAGCATTTTAGTGGTTGAGCTCCACTTACCAGCAAGTCCTCCATATGGTTTAATATACACTATTTGTATTTTCCTGGCTCATCTTCTGTGGTAATAATAATCTGTTGTAATAAAGATCTTCATGTCCATCTTTGGTAACTGTTCCCCACAGACAAAAGCTGTGCATGCACACCATATACTACAGTGTAGACACTGATGTGCATGAAGTCTTGCTGCAAACTGTTATGGATAATTGTTCTGTTTTTAATTCCAAAAGCAGTGCAGCGTTTATTCTCTTCTGTATGTGTAAAGCCCTTCATTCTGTGGTCTGGGCAAGCAGGGTCAAATTAAGGTGGGGGCATCCACTGAGTGCCTGAAGCTGGAGACAGCAGTGAGTTCCCTTTATTTTGCCTTTGTTTGTGCCAAGTGTGACTGGGCACGGGCACAAGACTCTGCTGAGCAGAGGGCTGAGCTCTGGACGCTGAGCAGTTGAAATCTAAAGCTGGTGCTGCAAGTTTCTAAAGGTAGTTGTTATTACACAGCGTGGTGTTACCCGGTGGGAGCTTTCTCTGGTGCTCTCCGTAGCAGGTTCTTCCCTTAGTTGAGTTCCAGGCTGAGTTACATCTGCCTGTCTTAAGAGGAAAGTTGGTTCTGGAAAGGAGAGCAGGGTGCTGTTTTGGGGTTCTGTGTGACCAGAGCCATACAGGTGGATTTGAGATGCAGAAAAGAAGGCTCTTAGGAATTCCCCATTACAGGGGACAAACAGGCAACATGCCTCAGCTCTCCTGGCAGCTGGGCAGTTGTACCAAGGAAATTTCATTTTATGCCTCGATTGTTTTTATACATTCCCCCAGATATCCATTACTGGTCAGTGTCAAAAATATGGCATTGAGTGAATATATGGGATTTTCTTTTGATCTAATCCAGCCGTTGTTTGTTCCTCTTCCATTTCCTGAAGTAACCTCAGCGTTAATGATTCTCATGCCTTTGATTAAAATGAAAGATTTGTTACAGAACTTAATGTCTCTGTTAGAGACGACTGGCTATATATCATCAGGGGGAGAGGGAAATCCATTAGTGGTGCTCTGAACCTATTTTAGACGTGTGTTCTGCCCAGTCTGAGTTTGCTGCTAATGTTGGCTTGAACAAACCAACACAGCACACAGTGCCAAGGGGCAGCTCTTCAAGGCTGCTTGAGACAGCCTGACTGAAACCTGCCACCTGCTTGAAAGCTTGGAACTGGAGGCAACAGCAGACTAAAACCATTTTTGTAGAAATCCTACCGCTCTGCTTTCCTTCCTGTCCTTGGCTGGTGAGAGATCTGAGTTACCCTCCTCCTGCTCATAGCTGATGTGTCTCTTTTTGGTTGGCAAATGTGCTTGCAGCTCCTAGACATCTGCTGCGTGTGGAACATGAGCCTTCCCACCAAACTACTGCCATTTAAATCAGGCTGGGGGGAAATGGAAAAAACTTGAAGAAACTTACTGTGCATCCATCGAGTTGAGATTGTGCCCTCAGCATGGTGAGAGGTGGAGTTCAGTCATGTATGGAGGCTCTAAGAAAATTAATGATTATGTTTTAGTTTGATCATGATTGGTTCTGAAAAAATGTTGGTCTTTTTAGTGCTTCTAATGCTTCATGTGAGAAATGAATACAAGGGGTCGCCAACTCAAATTAAAAAAAAAAAAAAAAGAAAGAAGAAGAAATCTCAAGGGACATCCCAGAAATCACAAGGGTTTAGTTATCCCATTTTGCCATTCTTCCTGCTGAGTGTTTTGGATGCCATTTTTATGCAACCACAAGGGAATAGAAGCCACAGGGGAATAATTTAAAAAAAAAAAAACAACAAAAAAACCCTTTAATTCCAGCAACTAGATAATGCTTGAAGTGAGTTATTAGACTTAGTGCCCTTTAATATGCAGAAACAAGTGTCTAGAAAAGATGACCTCCACCACTGACACTGTGAGGAACAATACCATAATGACAACATATAATAACAGTCTAATTTTACTTTCTACTACTTATCTTTCTTTCCTGTGCTTAGGCTAAGTAGATAAGGACATCTGGCTGGGAGATGGTTAAATTCCTCCCTACTTTAGAAGACAGCATTGTGTTTCATCTCTCGAGGAGATGGCCCTGTTACAAAAGTCAGTGTTTTGTGGCAGGGCTGTTCAGCAGTGCAGCTCCTCCTGCCAGCTCTCCACCGCCCGGGAAGTACTCAGATGGTAACTAAAAGACGTCTCTGTGCTCTGTATTTTCTCCTTGCGCCAGGAAGAGCAAGCTGCTGGGTGAGATGCAGTGCCAGTTTGGGAGCTGCGCTGGCAGCAGCGCTGCGCTGCGCTCGGGAGGCTCCTGCAGTGCAGCCTGTGCTGCAGCGGGGCTGCGAGAGGCCAGGCTCTCCTGGGGCACAGACCTTGCTGCTCTGCCTGACGTGGCCTGGAGCTGCCACACTGCCTGCCTGGCTGCTGCCCCAGGAATTTTAACAAGGATTTCAGAGCTTTTCCTACGTTCCCGAATAATGACATTATGGAGCTATTGTTCTTCGTCTGTGTGAGGAAACCGTTTCTGGTGTGGTGAAGACATATTTGAGTGGAAAACTGCTGGGAATAAATGAAAAATCCTCCAGGAGTTCTTTCTGAGCCAAATGATTCTATGATCATATGCCTTAATTTGCAAATACAGTCAGCTGGATAACTGGCAGATATTTTACGGTTACGGTACAAGCTAAAGTTTAGAAAACTGAAAAATGCAAACAAATCACTGTTTTCCCATTCTCTTTTCCTTGTTTTGCTTCCTTTTTTCTCTTTGCTAATTTTCTCCATTTCCCCTCACTGTATCTTCTGCAGAGCAAAATAATGTTACAGGTGTGATGCTTCCAGCACTCATCATTGAATGTTCCCTGAGCCATAGGATAGAGGAACTCCTACTGAAAAAAGTCATTGTCTTACCCACCTGCAGGTTCAGGAAAGCATATTTGTGTTGGTTAAATATGATTCTTATTTACAGGGTTATTTTTTTGCATCAAATCTAGAAACTGGGAGGCTTGGTTTTTAATGACCACTTAAATTTTGGACAAGCTGGCTCATTAAAATGTATAATAAGGTGATAGCCCAGCCCTTTTCTCAAACTATGACTGAAAGTCAGTTTTATGAAACTGAATATATGAAAGATTAGTGACTCTGGCTCTATTGAATTTACTGAGGTTTTTGTGTTTGAAATAGGCCAATTGTTTCTATGTGGGAAAAGGTAGCTTTTCAGAAATCCATATATTTTAGTCAAGTAATCATATTAATGTCCACTGTTTTTCTTGTTTAGCGGGGAAACAGGAAAATGTGATACAAGTTGTCCCTACAGTCAGAGTTAAAATTAAACTATTTCTTTTCTGACTTTACCCTTATAGCTGTTCTTTTGTCAGTAAAAAGCCATTTTCCATCTTTGCCCCTTGTTTTTCCATTTGTAAAGTTAATGTCATTCTACTCATCCATCCCCTGTCCACTGATTTTTTAACATTTTAATTGAAAGAATGCTTTTAGTAGGTAGAGAGGAGTTTGTTCTCTCATTCTCTCTCTCTTGCTCTCGTGTGTGCTCACTCTCTTAGGCAGCCTTAATACCAGCCCTGGGACCAAAGGTAAGCAAGGAGTTAACTGTGCAAGTGAAACTTTCATAGTGATTGGCTTGAGACCAGAAACCCAGCAAGCAATGAAGCCTTAAAGTTGCCTATAAAAAGCTAGATAACTTTTTCAACCTCTGCCCAACATGTTATTTACAGTTCTTCACTCCATCCTCTTGGAAAAACAGAACTCATCAGTGAAAAATGTCCGTCGTTCACAGAGTTTTCTGTCTCAATATATACACTCTGTTCTTCCTGGCCAACTTTGCAGGCTTCCAAGACCCAGCTAGTAAAGATGCCAATAAATCTAAATCCCTGGAGATACGAGCATGGGCTTTGGAACTGTCGCTTGTGCCAGTGGATATTAAACAGCTATTTTTTTCCATTCTGTTTTCCCTAGGAAAAGTTTCTTCTTTTGTTGAGTAGATGAATTTCTAGGCAAAGGTAAGCAAGGGAGCAAATAACCCTGAAATAAATGAAGCTATTGCTTTGTGGAAGAGAGATTGTCATGGAGATTGTAGTGTGTATGGACAGGACATGAAGCAGTTCATTTTAAACCTGGATCTTAGAAGTCTAACAGCAACCATTCCACCCACTCTAGACAGTCTTTGAAAAGTGGAGGCTTGCTGGAATACTGTGTGATGAGTGTCCTTTTACAAATGTGTAATGAATAAATCCATAATTTGATTTTTCCATCTGCTAGCTGCATATCAGATACGGGTGGGAGAGCTACCTTTAGGCACTTAATGGGATTACTTTTACACTTGGATTGGCTTCTTTCCTCTTAGAAAAAAATTAAATAGGACTTTTTAACTAACTTGAGATTTTTAAATACAGTAGGAGAACTGAGTTTTAAAGGTGGTGATCCATGAAAGCTCTTTAAAATGCATGTTTTTATATGTGTGTCATATGTCTGTTATCCGTTTATCTGACTAGTTTTTTCAGGTTTTTACTATGAGTTATTTCTCCTAATTTTATCATGGAAGTATAATGGCAAGAACAGTTAGATCGGTGTTGACTGCTGCATAAGGAAAGCAAAGCAAACAAACCCAGAAAAGGCTAAATCTGGAATCTTCGAAGAAAATCTAAGACATAAAATTGAATCTTTAATTAGCTGTCATTAGCTTTCCTTTCTCCTACAAATTCCTACAGCCTCTGAAAGCTTTGACACGGAATTCCTATTAATATCCACGTGTGGAGTTCACACAAGAGTGTTGAGCAGGCCAATAAGGTGCATGTGTCTGAAGTGGTGGAGTTGTACCTTTTGTCTTTAAATACCGCCTGCTTTTGTTCTAAACCTGGTGGCATCACTCTGAGGAACGTTTCTGTGATGGATGTAGAGCCAGAATCAAGACATACTCAGGGGAGGTTTCTTCAATGCTTCCTTCCTAGGTGAGACTGTGTGTGATAAAGCCAAGATGAGTGATGCTTTTTGATAAGCTGTTGTATGTTCAGAGGATTCGGTGATGTTAACCAAGGCAGTTTCCTCTTCTATACATTCAATTTTGGACATATTTCCACAATTGCTTTTGGAGGAGATATCAGCCTGTATATCTTGCTCAGTGCAGCGCTTGCCTGTTCCATATTCCAAGTGTGGCAGATTTTTTTCATTCCTGTATCTTGTCTATGTAAAACCACCAATCTCAGTCTGAAGGTGAAAGACTCCAAATGGCAGTAAGGGAGCGCAAAACCACTTCCATCAGACAAAGAGCTCATCCTGCCATTCTGGAACCCCATGAGAATTTCCTTCTGCACCAGCGATGGTTTTAATTTACCTGGAATTACGGTAGTTCATTATAACTTTCATCCTTGTAGAAAGAAGAGAATTAATAGTGAAATTAACTTTATTTTATTAAACAAGTATATTTCATGAGAAATACTCCAGGAATTTCAGTTCTCTGGAGAAGAATGTAAGTATTTTTCGTGGATATACATTGCCTTAGTGCAAAAATGAAAACAGAAGAATGTGGGGTGAGAGCAGCGTGATGCAAGTCGGTGTGTACCCGTGCAAGCAGGTAGCATTTACAGAGAAATATTTTTAACTTAATGGCTACAGCAGGATATAATTGGCCAAGTGAAGAAGGTTAAGATGGAGAAGATAAGATGGCAGGTGATGATAGGTAGGAGCATGTTGGTTGCTGTGTAGGCTGACCAGTTTGCTGGCTGACTGCGTGCAGCTGAAACGTGGACATTGAAGTGGGAGTCCTCTGAGTAATTGTACTCCATCTTTTGGCAAAATTCCTAAAGCTAGAGGAGTAAAAACGTTGAATATTGTATAGTGTGTTATTGTTCCAGACTCTTTGGCTCCGGTGGAGGAGGTAGGATTTCCTGGCATACCCTGAGCGCTTTTGGAGTTTGCGTGGTAGGTGCTGTGCTGACCACTCAGACAAGGTGACTTTCTCAGCCTCCTGAAAGCAGTCAAAACAAAACGGGATTGAGTGGGTGAGTGAAAGTGATGAAGCCCGTAGTGGTCAGTATTTCAGCGTGCTCCTCTGAGCACTCAGATGTATCACTCTGATCCGACAAGGGAATTTCTGGAAGAGTTTGAGTGACAAATGGCTTTCTTCCAGGAGCTTTTTGGCCTTTGTTCATTTTAGTTGCCTCCACTTCATCTCCTCCTGTTTGCTTACTCACCTCCTGTCAATAAAGGTTCACAAATTCAGCTTTTATGAAGTTGTTTAATTTTTCTGTAGGTTAGAGGAAGGAAAATCAGAAAAAAAAAAAAGCCACCCCAAGCTTTTCACTTGAAGCACTTTCTAGCAGTTACTCAGAATGAATTATGAATTTTGCTGGCTATTTGGTTTGCTGACACAGTAAAAAATCAGAACTGAAAACTCCTACTAGGTCATTTTCTATTTAAATCTTTATCTCTTCAGCTGCTCCCTGTGTGTATATTCAAAGTGAATTAGCACTTAGACTGTGATCTCCTGTTTAGCAGACTGAAACTAGTGGGAGTCATTAATACAATGGCATTTTCTTAAGTATTCAGATGTTTGAGATAATTTAATGAGCTTGGTGTAACAGCTAAAATGATTTCTGTTTACACATCCCTGGTTTATTCCTCCTGACAGACTACACTAAGGGTTTAAAAGTATGTGTTGGAGTTTGTTGCTCATTTTTTTCTTAATTAATTGTATAACTATCAGCTGCAGCATTTCAGAATCACTGGGCTCCAGTTATTTCAG
This sequence comes from Hirundo rustica, assembly GCF_015227805.2. Taxonomy (NCBI): domain Eukaryota; kingdom Metazoa; phylum Chordata; class Aves; order Passeriformes; family Hirundinidae; genus Hirundo; species Hirundo rustica. The sequence continues at coordinate 11,712,661 of NC_053466.1, read as the reverse complement.
TGATACTGAAGTGACTAAAGTATTTCCAAGTGGGAAAAATCTGGACAAACCTGAAGATAGGCCAGGTTTTTATGTCCATGCAGCTCATCCGTGGAGAAGCGTGTGCAGCCATCCCAAATTCTGGGACACTGGGAACTGCCTCCTGTCACGGGTGATCTGCTTAATACAGAGCACGTCTTTTATGTTTGCAACCCATGTGTGTCACAGCTCGTGGCAGATTCAGTGTTAAAAAAGCTGAAATCGAGTCATAAATCAGATTTTAAAGAGAAGTAGGGCTTGCAGGCCCGTGTGGTTGTATAATGAAGATGGGATTTTTTGAGGTGAATGCAGTGCAATGATTTCAAAGGTATTTTCTTGGTAGCACGAGGGAAAATACTCATAAAGGGAATGTTAGTGTTGAAATGAAATGCGCATTCCAAATACTTTATAAGCTGAAATACTGACAATGGGATAAACTTAATCCTTAAGAATTGTGTATAGTGTCACATAAAGGTGCTGTTTTCGTGCCTGTAACACAGTAGTTTTTTTCAACAGTCTTAAAAGAAAAACATATGGCTTTGTTTGCCCTTAGACTGACAGCTCCGTACTAAAGATCTTACTGAAAATTACTTACTTCCCAGCAGGTTTCAGGTCAGGGTATTTTCATTGTAATTTTTTTTCCCAATTAATAATAAAGCAAAAGCATTTTTCTGAATTATTTATACTAAAGAGAACATTACTTTCAGGACCAACAAAAATAATACTTCACGTTTTCTAGTTTCAACTAAAACATGCAACTATGTGCACAGACAGTTTCTGCAAGTGAAGCTCATTTCAAACAAAGAGATTCTGGAAGCTTAGGCTTTTACTAAATATTTTTTTTTAAGACCTTCTTTTCAATATTTAAATTGCACGAGCAAATAAGCAATATTCTATGTCGTTTGTAAACAGAACTCTAAGATATAAAAGTGTTAGAAACTACTGACTGAAATTTAAATGAACAGCTAGTCTGTTCCAGCTGGAGGGAGTCTTGGTCAGGAAACAGACTTGGGCTCTCAGCATTGCTAGGTTGTGTTACAGAATTTCGAGGGAAGAGTTTTACGAAAAAACCCAGCGTTGATTGCTTTGGAGATCATCAGTGCCTTGATGTGAAATCTCAGAACACTCAGCTGCCCTTGCTGACATCCAGAAATACCAGCTCCTGTGCCATAAAAGTTATTATTCCGAGTTGTGCCCCTTGTCACCCAGGCACTTAGAGAGCAAAAGGATTTGAATTAGGGAAGAGGAGATGTATAGACAGGATTTAACTGCCTTACACGTTTCCTGCCCAGGATTTCGACAATCCATGTGACTCTGCTGACAAAGTGTGGGAGAAATTATTTTAAGCAGAAGGGCGAGTTTCTGCTTTGTAAATTAGTAGTCAGTGAGTATTGCTCTCTTCCTGAAATCGTTGCTAGAAGCCACAGCCAGTGTTTTCAGGGCTGAGCATCACGGTGACAGGGTAGGCAGGTAAACCATTCCCATGTAGGCCTATTTTCTGGGTTATTTTGTCGCTGTCTTCTCAATATGTCACATCTCTCCCTTCAAATATGACAAGTCTCTGCGTGCTTTTTGCGAATAATTGAGCCAGAATAAGATTTCCTGCCTCTGTATGTTCTCAAATCGATAAGGTAAAGCAAAGCAAAGTGTCTTTCTTCCTGAAAACTTCTGTCTGAGAGCTGTCTCCAGTGGCAGACTGGAGCTGACAAAATGAAAGGCCCACCAGGAGATGAACCTGACGTCTTTAAAGTATGTGGGCAGCAAGGTGAAGACAGCAAGATGATGAACTGCAGATTTCTGTTCCAAGTCTCCTTTCAGCTTCATTTATTCCTATTGCTACCTTTTGACATCCTCCTTTCCCATTTTTCCATTTGCGCTTGTTCTTTCTTCTTCCATTTGCCCTTTTGGAACAACGGTTCGAATGTCATGTAGACAAATCATTTGATATGATTTTACATTTGTTTATTTCTAGACAGACAGCATATGGTCCTTCTGAAATTCCCAAAATAATAGCTTTTTCTGTAGAAAGTGCTGTTCTTGAGTGAGTTTTTCAGGTATAAAATTATATCAAATTCAGTTCCAGCACTGATGGAAAGGAGAAAGGGAAGTACTTATGTAAGACCACAAAATTTGCCACTCTGAATTAGACAGGGGCTTCTAGGCAAATATTTCAATCTGATAGCTATTGTTGTCTGACTTTTTGCAAGACAAAATACTTGAGTTAAAGGAGGCAAATACTGCTGCTGGAGGAATGTTACTTTCTAGTTCCTGTAGGACTTGCACTGAACTGGAAACTTCAGATTACTCTTATCTCTACAAGGAAAAAAGAAGTCATCTATAAGTGAAAACAATGTCCTACTTCCTTAAAAACAAGAGATGAAATCCACCTCTGCTAAGTGGAAACAGAGTTCATGCTAGGATTTACAGTCCATATCCTTCAAACTGAAAAAAACCACCATTTGAAAATGGAACAGAATTTCAGATGACCTTAACAAACTCCTGTGCTGTGTTTGCAAGGAAAGCTGGCAGCCTTATCTCAACAGTGCAGAGAGGCCTGCAATCTTTCTGAGCATTCATTATTCACCCTAGAACATTTCGTGGAGAAATCCCAGTGTGCAGAAGTGTAAAATCATTTCCATCTGGCTCCTGGTATCGTGGCACTGGGGAGCACATGCTGGAGCTCACATACTGTCGGTGATTCTGGCTGAGGTGTTCATCAGACTTTTTCTGATTGTTATTGATTTGAAGATAGGAAGATTTTTAAACAAACAAACAAACAAAAATTTAAATGAGGCTCGAAGAAGGAAACATGGAGTGCAGTACAAACTTGTCCGTTTTAATGGTCTGGAATAGTGCTTTGCCCTCCTCCTTTCCCGTAACTGAAGGACAAGTACAGGACATGGTCTTTGAGGATTACCAGTTGCACCTAGGATGATTGTTTTCCTTTCTCAGAGATGGTTTGCTGAGCTGAAACTATTCATTCTGAGTATTTATTTTTAAAAGGACAAATGTTAGGTCATCTTGTTGACTCTGGGCATGTTTCAAGTTCCCTGTAATTGCTCTGTCAGTCTTTTTCCCATCCATCCTTCCTTGCCAGAGTGCATAAAGAAAGCCACATTGTTTTGTTCCTGCATCACCTAAATTAAGTTTAAAAAGCAGCAGAAGTTAGCTGTTTCTACAGGCCTCATTTGCACAGTGTCTCCAGCTAATAAAACAAGAAAACTGTGTCATCTTTTACCCTTAATCAGCCAGAAGACTTGAATATTGTGTCCCAAATGTTGCTCAGTATAAAAGTAATGAGTGAAAAGGCCTTTGATTTTAGGCGGTGGTGAGTCTGAACCCAGAACACTGGCGGGATGGTGCCAGCCACCCTCTGCAGGAGCCCTGAACCAGGGCTGCAGCTTCCAGGGATGTGTGTGGGGGCCAGTGAATAACTCAAGGACATTTCTGACACGAGCACCTAAGGTTTAGTCCCTTTCGATGAGCACCAGGTAGTTTTATCCACTTGTTCTTCACGAGCCTCCTGAATTTGGAGCATCTCTGTAACATGTACCACATCCAGAATGTGAAAATCCTGTGGTGTGTTGTTGGTTCCCACAGGTGCAGGGGCTGCCACTTATCCTTCATTGAGCAGATGTATTTTTTACCTCAGGTAACTAATTTGGAATTATTGTGCTCAGTAGCACCATAACTTATGTACACCTGCACATGCAAATGTTGCAAAATTTCTTCTGCTTGTGATGGTTCAGACAACTGACTCATGTGTGCTGTAGGAGTCTGCAGTGCAAACATGGGAAATACCATGGTGATTAATGAAAATGCCAGTCAGAGAGACAAAAAAGTTGGTAAGAAACCTTTGGAATTGGACAGAATCAAAAACTATACATGGTGAAAAACATACCCTTTTAAACTTTAAAGATAAAGAGACAACTTCAAATTAGTGAGCACCAACAGTTTATTTAATTCCAGGTACAGCAGCTACTTAATTTGCATAAAAATTGACAATACATAGGAAAAAGCCCCCGTGTGATAGGGGAGATAGGAGCTCTACTGTGACTAAAGAAGCAGATGAAAAAGGTCAGGTCAGAAAGAAGCTTATTTGCATGAATACATAGAAAGTAAGTATTCATTTCCGTTCTGTATTTAAAATGTGAATCTGTGTTATGCAGTCAAAACAGCAAAGGTTAATGGGGTTTTGAAGTGGTAGTGTCAAAATTGTGTTGTTAATCAATATAGAATTTGTTATTGCCTTTGGTTAGAAAGATGTGAGAGGCAATGAAGAAAGACATGGGTTATTTTAGAGGGTGGCAATGCCCATAGTGAAATCTTAGCTTTAAAACAAAAAACGGTCTCCCTTACAGTTGAAGTGGAGACACAGACACAGGGTATTGTTGATTAATATAATTTTATAAAAGGTAAATAGAGTAGCTGAATTGATCTTTAGCTATTTTTTCAATATGCTGTTAAGCAAATAAGTGGGAAGTGGCAAGGTGTATAGGGTTTTCAGTGTGAGAACCCTTGGAACAGCTCTGCTAAGAAAATAGGAATGTGAAGAAATGGAAAGATGGGTAAAAAGTGGCTAAAATGATGGGAAAGGAAGATAATGTTAGCACCTGATTTCTACCTACTGTGGGGGCTGTCGTGGTTGAGAAGCAAGGTATAAAACCTGAGGGGTTAGTACACAGGATGGATTTTGAGCACTTGAGAATAATCCTAGTAAGTGGGAGCGGGAAAAGAAACAGAGAAAGTCTCTGCAATGCTCGGAAAGACAAGGAAGAGGTCAAAGCAATTGCCCTGCCTGCAAAAGTGGAGAGAGAAAGGAGCAAGTAAAGATAAAATGTTTCAACTTCTGAGATGAAGGTAATCTGGAGCAGAGCCTGGATCAGTGGCTGGGAAAAGAAGATGAGTTTAGCTGCGCTGAGCCGAGATTGAGAAAGATCTATCAGTGAGTTTGTGCGGCAGGATTACATGGGCTGGGGTTGGCGGCGGATCGGCACACGTTTGAGTCATTTAACGGGGGATTGACCGATATCATCGAAAGCAGCGAGAGGGAAATCCTCGGGGAAAGGACGAGGGGAGATCTTTTGTTTTCCCCTTCGAACAGTTTGAAAAAAAAGCAGAAGGATGTAACCAAAAGAAGTGGCTGAGGACCGGTGCGAGAACGGTGCCGGCAGCAGCCGCGGTACCGCAGGAGCCGGGGAGGGTCCGAAGCGGCGGGGCCGCGTCCGAGGCGCCGTGCGGGGGAGCTGCGGGGTGGCCCCGCGGGGGCGAGCGCACGGCGGTGCGGGCTGTGCCGCGGCGGGGGCGGCCCCGCGCCCGGCCATGGCGGCAGCTGCGGCGGGGAGGGCTCCGCTCCGAGCGTCCCGGCGGGCCCCGCCGCCTCGGCGCTGCGGGCGCGGCAGCGAGCCGGCCGCGCCGGGGAAAAATAGGTCACGGACCGGGCCTTCGGTGGCGGCGAGGTGAAGGGCGGTGAAGCGGCACCCGCGGGGTTAAACCGGGTCAGGGAATATTTCGGGAAGGTTTGGCGGACAGGTGGGAGCGGATAACTGGTTTTTATTAACGCTCGCGAAGCGACAGCGGCAGCTGTCGGCTGCGTTGCCCCTGAGCGGGATGGCCGCGAGCCGGGCTCGGCGGTAACCGGCACCGACACATCCTCTCGTCGGGCACGGCCGGCCCCGGCCCGCAGCCTCCCGGCGGGGAAATAAAATAAATAACTATCCGCGGCGGCAGGAAATCCGAGGTATGCGGCTTCCAGGGCTCGGGCGACTCCGGTGCGAGAGGAAGCGTGAGGCGGGCGGGGGCGGTCAGGTGGGGGCGCGGGGGCGGCGCGGGGCCCGGGCGGGGCGGGCGCGCTCCGGCTCCGCGGCCGCCGGGGAACTCCGGCGGAGCCAGCCCGCGCCCCGGGGATGGTGAGTGACGGGGGCCCTGAGGGGGAACTTCCCCCACGCACACGCGGGGAGCGCGGGGCCGGCGGGCGGGCCGGGCCGCGGGTGATGCCCCGCGGGGAGGCCCGGGGCTCCGGCGGGGACGGATGCGGCGCTGGATGGAGGAAGTTCTGTCTCTGTGCCCGCAGCAGCAGCGCGAACAGCTGCCGGCTCCCCCGCGCTGCAGGGCGTTCCTCGGCGTGCCGTGCCTTTGCCCTTTCCCGTTCCGCGGGTTCTCGAGCCCCGCCGAGCAGCTGGCCGTGACCTGCGGGGAATCCCTTCTCCGGTGCTGGGCGGGCTGCGGGCGCCGCTGGGCTCATCCCAGCTCCGAGCCGGAGGGAGGGAGGGGAGATCTGATGCCATTTGCCATCGTGGTTGGGAAATACTTATTTGATTAGTTCGGTTCGCCTGCGCTTAGAGGCTGAACAGAGCTGCTTTGCTGCGCAGGAAAATCCTGAGGGCGATGGGGAACGGAGCAGTCGAGAGAAGTTTGGAAGGGGGGACGAAAGGGTGAGGGATTTTTGTTCGAATCGGTCCGGATTGTTTGGGATTTCTCCTTCCTCCACCCCCTGGGTGGGATGAATTACTTAGCACCCTCGTTTTCAATCCAGCCCTAAAGCTTGCGAGGGGCGGCTTTCATGTCTGGAGGAGCCGGTAGGTCTCTGGGAATTGAGTGTGGCACGGAGCAGCCCAGCTGTGCTCTCTGCTGTGCGCTCCCTGCTCTGCTGCCAGCGCCAGGCGCGCACGGGAGATTCCCCTGCTTAGCGGTGACCTAACAGGAAAGCCTGTTGTTCGGAGTCTTATTTTGCATGAGCTACTATGCTGTAACAGTTGCTGCTTCATTCAGCTAAAGAGAGAGAGAGAGAGGATAAGAGGATTCCAATTTAATTAGCAGTTTGTTAAAACCAGTCAGCTTTGTCTGGTCACATGTTTATAATTTTAGAACGTATGTCTTAATTGCAGTGAATTTTGGTGTTGTGCATAAAGCAAGTGCCACATGCTGTTTGCGGCGTTGGCTGTGGCAGCTCCGTGTTTCTGTTTTTTTAATTTACTGCAGCCTCTGTTTATTTGTGCAATGGCAGATTCTTGAGTGTGCTGGGAGCATTTTGCACGAAGCAGATCTAGGAATTAAAGCATATGCTGCAGAGGTTTTTATTACTCAGGGAGCTGCAAGTTTTGTCCTTTCTATTGGAGCATATTCAGGTTGACATCTTGAATACCCAGACAGTGTTTTCAGTAATAGGACTGTTGTGTGTTTTTAGCATCTTTATTGGAGTCTGAAATACTCTAAATGTTGAGGCCTTCCTAACTCCTCCTCCCCCTCAATAATTACTCTGGTTGTTCTCAAATAATTTCTGTCTCACAGTATCACTGAAATCAAACGCTGTCTTCTGAGCTGAGAGCTGAGACACTGCCGTGCCTTGTGTTAGATTGAGCTGTTGTAGTATTGCTTCTGGTTGAACATTGAAGCTCCCCTGTGTATACTGTGATTTATGTTACTGTAAATAGGCTAATTAAATTATTGCTTCCCTGCAATGTCTTGTTCCTCTGGTGTTACCAAAGATCAGTCAACTTTAGTTGGGGGTGCTAGGCAGGTTGCTGCCTAAATGTTTGCTTGAATTAGACATTTCCATAACTCTTACAACTGGATAAAGAACTGCTTTTGTTTTTCTGAGGAAGTCCTGGCAGTGTCTGAAAGCAGGACAGCATAAGGTATTAATGCACGTCTATGTCCTCCCCCACAAAAAAAAAAAGGTAAAATACATGAGAAACAGAGTTAATGAAATTCCTTTTTGTTGCATGAATTCCTGTATCAGAGGAGAAAAGATAACTTGAGATTAGCTGTGGGGTGCATAACAGAAAGAGATTTTTTTACCTTTTATAGCCGTCAGGATTCCTTCAGGGCCTCCACTTGCTGGACAGAGAAGGGAAGTGTTCTGTGGATGCTGCTGTAGTGGGGGGAAAAGAGATAATGAAATTAATTACTTGTCAGCTCCTAATGGCTTAATTCCAGGCTCTTAATTGTCAAGGATGAAATGTGAAAACTCTCATAGAGCTTTAGTTTTTGGAGAGGAGTGTGTCTTCTCCAAGGCTTTACTCACTG